>NC_077222.1:35225474-35538123 GCF_024763615.1 Phlebotomus papatasi
CGACATAAATTGCTGGCAATGCGTTTGACTGACGCAATTGTTTAATTTTTATAAATTGGCGACCATCAGCATTTCTGGAGTGCTTACAGAAGTTCCCTGTGCCATTGTGCTTATGCCCTCCCGATGATCGCGTGAACAAAGTGACTGGTTTTTGCTCTGGAAGGCTTCTCAATATTCACTCAGAACATACACCCCATTTTATCTATTTCTTTTTCATTCATCCCATGCCCATCCACTTTTAGCGTTAAAGGCACAATTCCTTTTCTTGTATAAGTAACATATAAAACTAATCCTCAGCAGGGGATACTCACAGAAGGATAAAGTGTCTATTAATAATTCTTGAATTTTAAAATCATAGGAGATTTTAATCGAGGGATATGGCTTATCAACATATTTTCACGTTTTTTTAACATTCTGCAACTCTATATGGATTTTATTGCACTGTGTTAAAATTTTTTGTTGAATTATTCTTTTTTTATTCTATATTTTCAAATTCTTTTTAGTAATTTTAATTAATTGTTTTATGAAACCTGTTTCTCAACACGTTTGTATCTTGAAGTCTTTTGAAAGTCTTTAAAGGTCTTTGAAAGGTCTTTACATTATTCGAAGCAAACATTTGTGTTTAAACTGGTATGTTATTTTTCGAACTCAAAAAAAGAGCAGATCAAACTGTGTGACATATCAACTTCTGGTCTTTGATGACCGGATATGATAAGTCGATATTATCTTGGACTTTTGGTTTATTCCTAAAACACCTTCTAGAGGTTTTTTTTTCATTTTCAAATATGTTTAGGAGGCAGTCCTGGAAAATATTTCGTCGTTAGGGTCCTATGACCGGGAAGCATTACGATATCGAATTTTAAAAGATTTCCCTTTAGATTTTCTTTTTTTGAAAAACCTGTAAATTTTAAACTCGGCAGCATCGGTTTAAATCGGTAGTGAATTGGTAAAATACCCGTAAATTATACACCTTTTTCGAATTTTTTTTTTATATGTCCGTGTGCTTGTTACTCATGCCAAAACATTCTAAAATATGCTCTTTTTAAGTAATTTCCTATTTCGAAATATGTTTCTTATTTATGGATCAATTTAATGTGTAGTAAGTTAAAAAATAGATATGTGTCCAAAAACTATGAATAAATTTTCTTAAATTAAAATTTACTCGAGATTCTAATTTAGACCTATAGCTTAAATTCAGAGATGGCTTAACGTAACTGTAATCAAAATTAAGATTGTTCTACATTCCCATCATTTTCTCATTAAGCTGTCTCACGGTTTAAGCCGTAAGTCTGCCTAGGGTATAAGATTTAGTGGGCTTAGCTATATGGCCCAACCTCTGTCTCATTTCTTAGCACGATTTTTATGTTTTTCAAAAATTTAAACTTTTTTCACCAATTGTAAAAGCTATGAAGTTTATGATTTTCGAACTATGAACTATGAACTTATGAACTAATATAATGCTTTTAACGGTTTGAACCCATCGTAATACTAGCGAGTAGCCCCTTAGAATAATTCTCAATGTGTATTTTGTTTATTCCCGGGGTCCCCTCAAACCCCCTTATTCCCTCAATGGCTGAATGTTCTCTTTTCTTCGTCACTTCCACACCCAGAATAATAACGAGTGAATCTTTTTCCAATCTTCAGCAACAGAAGATGAAAGGAGCAAAGAGGGGTACTCATACAAATTCACATGGTGAGACATAAATGGACAAATGAAAGCAAAATGATATTAAAAGACATTGAGGAGAAATCCTCAGTAATGCTTGGGGCCTTATTATGGCAGAAAAAGGGGTCGGTCTTCCCGATCGACATTCACCCACTTAAGTCAACATTGGAATGATCTCTCAAGTGAGTCTTGCGGGAAAAATTGAATTTTCCCAAGTCACCCCTTTAGTTTTACACCCATTACCTCGGCTTTTTTTAAGCATAGAAAAGCATCCCCGTTCGGAAAATCTGATAATTTGAGGAAAAAGAGTTTCCATTTCGCAATCATTCGTCTTTTGGTAGGAGGATAATGGTGGATTTGCCGTGGAAACTTACACAGAGATAGCGAGAAAAAAAATGGAGCAATTCGTGGAATTGCGCCAGGATTGACATGGTATATTAGAAGATTCCTCACCATAGTGAATGTAAGCAAAAGAATTTCGTACCAGAACACAAAAACCAGCCCAGGGAAAATGTGAATTTTATGCCTCGGGGGCGTTTATAATATTTTTTTTTGTGTGATTGTGCCTTCATCTTGTGCGAGTAGAAGAAATAAAATAATAAATAATGAAATGAGCCCTAAAGACTCCCCAATGTCGATTTATCATCCGCGCATTTTAGGGGCCCCCAGTTTCACTGGAGATGCCAAAGGTATAAAGGGGGAACTTTTGCCGTCTGTCTCATGGATACATTTTTGACTCAAATGTACTTTGGACACGAAAACAGAAAGACGAGAGGAACGTGTTGGAATAGGATTCTGAATTTTTCACTGCAACACATGAAGAATTTGCAGGGAAAGTGGGTTTAAAGGGTTTTATGCCAGATTAAAAATCACAATTTATGTATAGGCAGGATGGGTCATTTTCAGTTAAAGAGTCTGTATTTTAGGTAGCAGTCCTGATAATAACATTATCTATGCATACAGTATAGAAATGAATTTTTCTATGTTAATCACATCTAACCATATGATGTGATTATCTTTTGAGGGAGTAAGGGGGCTCAATGAATCAGTGGATAGTGTTGGACCAACGCTGCAGAGATTCCGGTTTCGAACGTTCGACTTATATGGACATCATATCCAAGGCTTATGGCCTCTTACACCCTAGAAAAATTTATGTCCATATTGCAGAGTTTTTCTTACGTAGAAGTAGGGAATTTGCTGCAAATCAATATGGACATAAATTTTTCTAGTGTGTAGAGGCCATTCGTCATATGGCTTAATTTCTCTAAATTCGTGTCAGTCAAGAATTTTTGGAAAATTTTGACTTAGAATTGGATGTTAAGGGTAAATGGTCCATTAGATTATGAAAAACAAAAAAAACTACTTATTTAGAATTTTGAAACTTTCTGAAACTGGCTTATCGGTTTAGTCTGAAGACCGCTTCAAGCTGACTTTTCGGTAAATATAACGCATTATAAAGAACTATAAGAGAGAACAGAAGAAGCAACTCTTATAACCCTTGGGAATGATTGGGTTATCGTTATCGATAACACAAAGCAAAAACTTATTTTTTGGACTAACCAAGGTTAATTTATCTTATGCCCTAGACACACCTACGACTTAAGCCGAGAGACGACATTAGTGGAAAATGATAGAAATGTAGTTTGAACATTATTTCTAATATAATTACGCTAAGCCGTCTCTCGGCTAATCCTCAGGTCTGTCAAGGCCCTTATTGCCCTAGTCACACTTACGACTTAAATTGAGAGACAGCTTAACGTAATTGTAATCGAAATATTGATCAGATTAAATTTCGATCAGTTTCTGACTAATCCGTTTCTCGGCTTAAGCCAAGAAACGACTTAGTGGCAAACTAATAGGAATTTAATCAAATCGTCATTTGGATTATAATTACGTTAAGCCGTCTCTCGGCTTAAGTCGTAAGTGTGTCTAGAGTATATTATTTGTACATAGTTAACAATATTAGAAGGTTGGGGGAAGTGTGGATTACCTTTAAATTGATGCACCTTAAAGGTTTTTTATCATATTGAAATAGAATTAGAAATTACCATGATGTTATTTGTTATAATTATATGCTTGGGTTTTTTAAATAACCTGCCGAAAGGACAAGATTTTTGTGATGAAGGACCAAGAAATTATTCATATTTTACGTCATAAAATTAGCGTTAATAAGAACAACATTACCCTAAACGAAAATTAAATTATAAATTTTGAAAGGAAAATACAAAATGCATGCCTCAATGAAATATAAACCATTTCACTTGTGCATTTCTGGTTTTCACTTGCATTAGTTGCTTAAAAAAAAATATAAATCTATTAGAGCTCATTATCAAAAACATTTTGCATGTTTTTTTCTAATTCAGAAAATTCCATAAATAATTTAGTTTTAGTCAGGGGGGGTAATATTAGCTCTGAAAAATGCGACAGTGTCATTTTTTCTTCGTTTGTACATATTATTATCTTCAAAACTAATTCGGCATATAATTTAGGGTTTTTTGGTGAACTATACTCAATGTCAATATTAACTTCACTTTCATTTCCTAATTATATTTTTTTTTCTAATTTACTCTATATTAAGAAATACCGCTAATGAACTAATTTTCTTTTGGTACGATTAGAAGACATTGTAAAAGGAAATGTTATGCACTTGATTTTTGTATACAGAATGATAGTTGAACAGGTAGTCAATAAAACTATGAGGCTATTTACACCGCCGCATTAGATTGGGATTGAACTGTTCCAAAATCAGATTTCGGATAATTAAGTCTTAACCTAAGGCAGTAATCTAAACGATTTCATTGAGGTCATTTAGACTGTCGTATTAGATTCTTACTGAGTTGTCTCAAAAACCGATTTTGGGACAATTTATTCTCAATCCAATCCGGTGGTGTAAATGGTCTCTAGGTCTTTGAATAATAATCCTTATATGTATTTTAAAATAATTTTTTGTTCACATTTGATTTATAAGAAGAAAAGCAACGATCAAAATCAGTGGATTTTATTAAGATTCAATGCAACTTAGTTAATAGCTATACTAAAAGTTGTATCTTTCGAATGTAACATTCATATCTTCCTAAAATTTCGTTATCTCTTGAAATTTTTCAGCAAACAAAACCCTTCTCATTTGTAGTAGAGCATGACAAAACCTCTTTGGGAATGGTCTCAAATAAAAGAGGATTGAAACACTAGATGAGGGAAGATGAGACAAAAAAAAGTAACGACATACTAATAAAAGAAAGTGTGAAATCTTCTTAATATAAAATTTATGTGTTCAGGAAGAGGCACACATACACATCTCTGGGATTAATTGGGCATTGACAGTGACTAGAAGGGGATTTTGATGGAAAATCTCAAAATTCCCCCACACCCGGTTGACCCTGTGGTTGAAAATACTCGTCAATCTTCCGCATTGAACCCTTATCCATCAGGACTTGGTCATTGGAGGAAAAGAGAACATTTTTTGTTAAGCTTGTTTGAGTTAGAAATTGCAGAACAATGTTTTGGAAGATGGGCCCAAAGATACAGCACACACGATTTTGAAGACAATCTCTGACGCTTCCTTAAAAATCAATAGAAACCATCTCGCTATTATCATGTGGAAATCTCAAATCATCACACTTCACCGCCCACGAAATCTTATAGAGACACATTTTCGGACTGTGTGTATCGTGATTCCACTTTTGATTAAGTCCATGCTCCCTAGCACAATCCCAAGATTACTTTCATAAATATTTAGCTCCAAATCTTGGGGAAGTTGGAAAATCTACATATTTTTTTCTACCTCCCTGCTTTGAACGCTGATTCCTTGAAATCCCAGCTTTAGTGTTTCAAGGTGAAATGCGATTTTGGGGGCTCCCTTCTATATTTGAAGGGAAGCCTTTTGGCAGTCGAAAAATACTGATTTATGATTACTGTGATAGATATTAACTTACGATTTTTAGCAAATACTCCCTCTGTTCCGGAAAAAGTCGTACAATTTTCCATACAAAATGTACTAGCAAACGCACGACTTTTTTCGAAACGGAAGGAGTATCATATAAGAATCTAATAGTAAAATCCGCATTTACTTTTATTCCCCATTACACAAGTTTCCTAAATTTCGTTAAAACGTCTTGATGAGTTGTTAAAAATGTTTGAAACTAAAATTTGTCTATACAGGGAATGAAAAAGTTTTGCCAAATTAGCAACAAATTGGATTTTTTAGAGCTAAAAAAATATTTATTCGAATAAAACTTAAAAACCATTTTTTTTTCAAATTAAAAACAATAATATTCTTTGGGCAAATTTATAATGAACAATTGACTACTTAACAAATCTATTCGTTCAAATAGGGTGGCAGAATTACTTGAAGCCCACCTTTACTTATGGCATCGTTGAAATTTTTGTCCGAAAATGAGACCGAAACCAAAAAAATGTGGTGTGCTATTAAAACATATCAATTTCAATTTTAAGATTTTTGGAAATCATTTTGTGGCATTTTTAAAGTTTTAAATAAGTAAAGACAGAGGCCACAAGTAATTCCGCGACCCTATAGAGTTTTTTTTTTAAGTTTTGGCATGTAAGCTAGCAGGCCTACGTCTGCTGGGTGTCCCGAATTATACCAGGTGGAAATGAATGTTTTTTTTTTTGAAATGGTACAAGTTTTCAAATAACAAGTACCGAACTAAGTTTTAGTTGATTTATATGGATTTTACTTTCGATATTTAGCTTAGTTAAAAAATACCTTGATCTTTTAAAAATAAGGAACAATTCAAAAAAAATTTCAAAATACAGTGTATAATTTACTTCAAATATTCAATTATAATTTAAAAAAAATTCTCAAAAATTTTAAATAGTGAAAGATTACAAAAGTTAGCTTAAACCTTAGGTTTGAAGACCGCATTACGATCGTCTTCTTACTTTTTTTCCAATTATAGTGGTCATTATGAAGAATTATTGCTACAACTGAGTTTTAGTCCAGGTTATTGGGTTTTTCAAAATCTTCAAGACGCCGAATGATCTATGTTATCTAGAAACGATAGATTAGTTTATATATTGGTACTACAAACCGGGTGTGCGCGCATGAATCCTATGCATCAAAGCGGTAGTAGGCAAAATCCCGAACGATAAAAAGATTCGTGCAATCGATTAGCTTACATTAAGCTTTTG
The DNA here is from genome assembly GCF_024763615.1 of Phlebotomus papatasi. Lineage (NCBI taxonomy): Eukaryota > Metazoa > Arthropoda > Insecta > Diptera > Psychodidae > Phlebotomus > Phlebotomus papatasi. Next base: position 35,232,289 of record NC_077222.1, read on the forward strand.
GGATTTTAATCTTTACTGGATTTTGGCTATTCGGGACTATTCGGGATTATGACCGGAAACAAAGAACTTGTATTTATAGGCCTCTCTACACACTGGCAGCAATTTTCGTAAAAAATGCTTTTTTTTAAAGCAAATTTCCCTTACCATTGTAGATTAAAAGGTGAAATTAAAAAAAGACATTTTTTGACGAAAATTCTTTCCAATGTGTAACGGCCATAAGGTGAAACAAAGAGTACGATGGGGGAGCAATAGTCTAAAGCAATTATCACCATGCTCCAGAGAAATACAAAGTCGCCATTGACATTTTACCTTGAACCCAGATTTCTTTTAACGCTTGTTTAATCGGGACGCTAAAAAATTTTTAAATCTCGAAATCTATTATGAGGATCTTTTGATATGAGAAAATTTGATAATTGCGCCAAATCTCGAGATTTTACTATTCAATCCGGATTTATTTAAAGAAGTCTCTCATTTTTATCCACTGACCTAGGCTTTTCTGTGGACCTAAGAACAAAATTATTTTACTAAATACTTGCAGTGGACAAAATCGGCCCATAATCGAATTTATACGGTTTTGCGCTTAAAAGTACTTCAAGGCTGTCTGTAAAGAATCTCAGCTGCAATAAGCTTATCAGGCCTTATCAGTAATGTTCTTGTTTCGGTGTGTAAGACACCGGCTTGGCATTTTGTTTATAATTTTTTTGTCCGTTGTCTTCGGCTGACAATCAAAAGACGAGCTATGGTTTCACTACCGCACAACATTCCCTGCCTTTAGAAGACGTAAAAAACATCCCAGTGGGGTGTTTTTGGTGTCTGTATGTGTGTTAGGATATTGACATGGTGGATTTTGAGAGATGGGGCAAAATAAAAGCGAAAGTCATAACATAATGGAGCTGCTTGGAAAAAGCTTTGCAAAATGCTTTTCGGGTGAAAATGTAAAAGGTATATTAAAAACCATTTTCAGCATCTTCTCCGTGATCTCTATCTCAATCACTACGGGATTTTTTGCCATCTACTGCAATATTTAAGAAAATTTTCAAAGTTCTTTTTTTAATCAACCCCCATTGGTTTCCGGAAATCACAATTTTTCCTTCGAATAAGTAGTCTTTTTTTTTAATGGTAATTGCTTCCGAATATCACCGAAGAGTCTCAAGTAAGTAGACCCTTAATAATTGCGATTATGAATGGAATTACTGTCTCTTTTTATCAAAGCGTCATTTCATAAGAAAAACCTTACCTCATAGGTGAGTGTATGTTTGATATCAGCGTTGGGCAATGCTGAAGAGGCTTAAATTTAGACAACACTGCAGGAAAATATATTTGCACAGAGAAGCACACTGAAATCTTCTTTAGAAGAAAACCCAAAGAAATCTCTCTTTTATATTTCGGAGTAGAAAAAAAAAAGATTGTTTTCTGCCTTCTGGCTGCTGTGATTTCACAGATGCCGCAAATTTTGGCAAAATTGGCAGGAATGGAACACAATTGGAATCCACTGAGTGGCAAAATATGAAACTATTCACTGCAAAACACCTTTTTATCAGGAATTTCACCGGATTTCTGAGGAGCAATTCCTCTTGGAATTGCCTGCGAAAGAAAATTTCTACACTCCCGACGCGACGACGACACCGCCTGAGCTTGAACTGTCACTCAATTCACCGATGGGACCGTCGGCATAATTTCATCTTCAGAGGTCGCTCTGACCTAATCAACCAATAAGCATCTGCTGAGTAATTCACTGACACGAATTGAAAACAGCAAGCACACACTGTTCCAACCGGGTCCAAGCCTCAAACACTCAAATACTAAAATATCTTGGTGTCTGTATTGACTTAGCATAGACAGCAACATAACTGTAGTAAGCCTCTGCAGCATAAACGTAAGACGGATGCCACATATGCTTCTCTGGAGGCAACAAGTCTTTGGCTGTGAGGGAGGACTTTGAAGGAGATGCGCAGAGGAAGCTGTGACAAGTGACAAATGTCCTGTGTGGGGCAGAACGCGATAGCAGTTTGTTTTAATTTCCCACCCGCCAGGAAAGGCAGGAAATGGATTCGACTTTGACAGTAATTGGCGCCCCCTAGGAGATCACAGGCATACACGGTCTCAGGGAACTCCCACGCAAGTGGCCAAAAGTTTGAGATGGGGTTGTTGATTTTCTTATTTCAGAATGCCACTTCTTGAGTCTTCAGGGCACTTGGACAGTTTCGTAAAGAGAATGAAACTGGTGCATCAAACAAATACAATTTCCACCTATTTACCTTTTAAGACTTTCCCTAGATTCTCGGGTTATAAAGTATTCAATAAATTGTGAGTTAAATCAGTTTTTGTAGTAACTTCATTTGTATACAATTTTGAGATATTTGAAATATGCACAATTTTATTTATTAATCGCACAGAAAGAAAAGAAACTTTTGTAACCCCAATAAAAGGAGTGGAAAAGCGTCCCAGGCTTTGCGAGAAGGTCCGAGACCTTCCCTTGTCAGAATGAACCGTGAGCGGCGATCGGCAGAATTGCCCAACATGGAGCTAAAAATTGACATATCGGCACAATTTGTCCAGAAAACAATATATCGGCATGTTACTCCGCAAAAATCGGCAGATCGTCACGATTTTAGCGAAGACTCGGCAGATTTAAATGTCAGTTTGTTTTCATGAAGTATAGCGTTCGTTTAAATTCATGTCAAGGAAGTTCTTTCTAATTGGCATACCGGCATGAGATCGACAAATCCGTGCGAAATCGGCAAATCGGCATAATTTTTACAAAAGATCGGCACTCGAATGAACCGTGAGCGGCACCGTTATCTATCCCTTGCCTTTGGCCTTTAAAAATCGTTATTAGGAATGATTCAACGGTATTTTCCTATATGGACGAAATGTTCGCTTAGATAATCTCTAAATCACACCCAAAAATGAAAAAAATCACACGACGCGTTTTTGAGCAACCCCAAAAAACATACAGTAGAGCCCCGCTATAGGCCATCACTCTATAGTCCACAATTTATCGACCGTTGATTTCAAAACACTGATTTTAAGTTAGGTTATGTTTTTTTTAGTACGCGACATGAAATTTTGTCATAAATATTTTAATATTTTTGGCAAACTTTATTGAGTAGTTGTGATAATTGTGTTCCATAATGAAGAGAGCGAGGACAAGTACCACAATCGCAAAGAAAGTGGAAGCCGTCTAGCAATTTCAATACTCAAAGTCGTTGATAATTTTAAAAAATGACATGGACTTTAGTGCGACCCAAGTGTCAAATCTGAAACCAAATATGGACTATAGCGAGGCTCTACTGTAGTTTTGGAGGGGTAGAGGTGGGGTGGGTTAAAATGAGGGGCATGTTAACGATTCTTGGGTCGACATATAGGGAGGGGGGGGGGGTCCTTCGAAGGTTCCAAGTCTCTATCTCTAATCATTTGGCCTCTAGAGTTGATGACAGACGGACAAACGGACAAACAGCGTGACGACATTTTTCATAAATCGTCTGTAACGTGAAGATTTGTTACCAAAAGTGCTCTCCGGGGGGGGGGGGGGGGAGTGGAAGGTAGAAATTTGGGGTGTGAAAAAATCGAGGGATTATATATAGGGTAAGTGTGCCAAATTTCGCCATAGTTGCATGCAAGCATCAAAGTCTCAAGATTGAAATGTAATATTTTAAATACAAATTGATTTTTTTATTCTTTTTTTCTGAACGAGTGTTGCTGAGAACCTTGTAAAGATTTTACCGTCTTTATTTACTCTAAAATCATTCTTAATACATTTTAAAATGAATAAAAATATAGACATAGTTTTAGTACCCTATTTCGGCCACCTTCATTCTTACAGTTCCTTGCCCTTCGGGAATTCTTTCAATATCTTTTTCACGTCATTTCGTTTGTCGAAGGTACATTTTTTGTTATTCTTTTGCATTGTTTAATATCTAGAGTATGTAAAATATAAAAGTTCATGGAAATTCGAGGAACAAAAAAGGTGGCCGAAATTGCAAGCTGGCCGGAATTTGGCACACTTACTCTACTGCTCTCTCCGTAGAGTTCCAGCAGTAAAATATTTTGAATAAAATTTATCGTAAGTGCCGTGCGAGGTGCACTAACATTTAATGAAATTGGAGACTGAATTAATAAAAATAATCCCTGAACTTTTGGTTAAAATATTCACCAATTGAAGTGCCTTTAATAAATGGAAAAATGCAGAATGTTAAATAGACTCTTCAATAGAGTATACGGAAAAGGGCTTTCTCCTTGGTTACCTGGAATAGTGAAAAACACGCTGTTAAATAAGTCCAATGAGCCATCAGACGAGAAGATCAAATTTTTGGGAATCCGCCCAGGTCGAGATGAAGATCACACAAAGAGGCGTCTTGTAGAAAAGTGAGGTTATCCTCTACTACCACCAATTTATTTTACCAAAACAATTTTCTTAACAAAATTTTACTTGTGGAAGATTCTCCCTAACTTCACTGATAATTTTGATAATAAAGTTCCTTGAAAATATTAAATTCAATCATCTACTGATTTTATTTGGTTGCTAATATGGTTACTTGCCGTGTTGCCGGAAGAAAATGTGAAGAAAATGGCCGAGCTGGCATGACAATATGGCTTGATGATAGCTTGAAAGTCCACCATCATGGCGAATTTAAATTAAACGATATCCTGTTATATGAACACTCGACAGACCTTAATAAATAAAAAATTATCAGTACACCTATTTGTCGTAACGTCAAGTTATGACAAACTTCCATACAAAATTTTCTCTAAACAGCATTTAGCGTCATTTTTTTCAGCTCACTTTTTCACTGAGAACCTTTACAATCTCAGCTTCTGTGGTTCAAGGTGAAATTCGACCTCGTCAGATCGGTCCTAAATTTTGGATTTACACGTTTTGACACTTTTAGAACACGAATATCATACCCGCTAAAAACCGAATTTGGTGGCCGTCCTATTCTACAATACAAACGCTTCTGGTGAAAGAACGAAAAGAGTTATCGACAAGCGATTTTCGTCAATGTTGAAATTTGGGTGAACATCATCAGATGGTGATATCAGATCCGTTCCCGCCCCCCACCTTTCCGCCATTTTGTTACACCGTCTAATTTTTTTTTAACTATATATGGGCCGATCCTTCTCAAGCCGACCGAGAAAATCGCAAATCGCGGGTTAAAGTACACGATAAAAAAAATATACCCCTATTTTTTTTTCGGCCAAAAAAAATTTTTGGCCGGTAACACATGGCGTCAAAGATGGCGTCTCGTGCTTCATTCGTCAATTGAGATTTTTGGCAAATATTTCAAAATGCTCTATCTCGCGAACGGGTTGAGATTTCTTCTTACTCTTTTTTTATTTGAAAGATAATTTTATACTCTTTAAAACGACATACTAGTTTTCGTATTATCTGCTCAAGTTTTTTTGAAACCGTCTTTTAATTTTTTTTGAAAAGATTTAAAAATTAATTTTTCTCAAAAACCCCATTCTCAAAAATTTTCATTTTTTTACCGTTGATCAGTAACATACATTCCCTGAAAAGGCGAGCTTCCACTTTTGCTTTTATTTAAAAAAAAAATATTCAAATTTTAACAACATTTTTAAAAAAGGGAAAATACCAGTTAAACTCAAAATTTTGAGTTCAATTTTTCAGGGAATAATAAGCTCAGGAATTAATTGAGGTCCTACAAAAAATATCTTACATTTGGACATCCTTATAGTTTGTAATCATCCACAAGAATATGATTTTTATCAGTTCTGAATAATTAAAAAACATTGTTTTTCATAGAAAATGCATATGCTTCTTTGGGTACTACAGTCCCAAAAGAGACAAAAGAGTTAAAGCATAGGATATGTGTCACTTTGCCTCTGAGCTCCACAAATATAATAAATACTTTGAAGTGGTTGCAGTATATTCTACTACCTCACAATAAAACAAAATTAATCAATTTGAGGTACAATTCCAAAGAAAATCATATTACAATGCTGATGATATACCTCCAGAGTATTGTCATAAGGAAAACAATATAAACTAAGAAGACGGATAAAAATATCAACATGGTTCCAGGTAGAATACTTTAATTGAATTTGAAGCTTAATTTTTTTTGCAATATTTCTTATATTTTTAAAATTGATCCATTTCCCTGTTTCAATTTCTATATTATTCTATCCATTGCGTTTCAACATAGCAAATAGAATACTTGATGATTCAATTTGTCCATTTTTCAGAATCACAAACAGTTATTTATAGCAATGCATTTCAAATACAATTAGGTAAGGGATAGATGGATGAACGCCTATATTAAGAGTTTCCTAGAACCACTTTTATATTTTCTTTCTTTTCACTTTTCCCAAATCGATTTTTTAATATCATTTCACAACATATACCTATATACTATCAATATTGTAAAATGATTTCCTCTGTAAAATGGTATCTTAAACTGATCAATTTTATTGTACAAATTCGATATAATAAATTCTGCTACAAAGGACAATCGGTTATGAATTGGTTCATTTCCGATTCAAAACCGATTGGAACCGGTTTAGTTTTGTCGGAAATTCCAAGACATTTCCAACGACCCCAAACATGACCCCATTTGCTTGACCTGGAAAAACCGTTAGGAATAATTCAACGGTATTTTCGTATATGGACGAAATGTTCGCCTGGATAATCTCTAAAACATATCCAAAAAGGAAAAAAATCTCACGACGCGTTTTCGAGCAATTCCCAAAAAAAAAAACAGTTTTGGAAGTTGAAGGGGAGGGGTGGGGGAAAATGAGGGGCATGTAAACGATCTTTGGGTCGTCTTATGGAGACCCCCCGAAGGCCCCGAAGGTTCCAAGTCTCTATCTCTAACCGTTTGGACTCTAGAGCTGATGACAGCCGGACGGACAGACGGACAGACGAACAGACGGACAGACGGACAAACAGCGTGACGACATTTCTCAGAAATCGTCTGAAACGTGAAGATTTGTTAAGAAAAGTGGTCTCCGGGGGGTGGAAGGTGGAAATTTGGGGGGATGAAAAAATCGAGGGATTATATATACTGCTCTCTCCGTAGAGTTCGAGTAGTAAAATCTGCTTAGTCTAAAGAACCTCTAAAACAGATCTAAAAAATAAACAAATCGTGCTATACAAATTTTCGAGATAAGGGAAGGGTACTATGGATTGGAATCCTAGAAGAAATGTTGGATAATTATTTGAAAATATGCATCCCAAAACACTATTTCGTATTTTTGTATATATCAATTGGTATAATAGTGATCAAATTAACTATTTCTGTTTATTTGAATTTTAATTATACACAAATTGATAAAAAACAGGTGTAATTACAAACATGCACTCTATGATATAAACCTCGAATCGCCACGGATTAAATCAGACGTGTCACAGAAAATTGGTTTTATGAATTAAATTTGAACAAACTAACTATGGAAGTTCTCTTTTGCTGAAAAAATTAGAACATTAGAGGCGAATGCTCATTTTAAGACCAGAACTACAGCATTTGGACTTACAATAGGGAAAGTAGAGGAATCTGGCAAAGAAATACGACATGTCAAAAAGTTTAATTATTCAGGAATAGACTTAATAATAATTCTTATCATATTTTTTTATTAAATTATTACTTAGCATTTTATTATTTTAATTTAATAATTGATTATTGTTAGTTACGTAGAAAATTATATTGAAACCATCTACAATGAACAAAAAATATCAATTAAGGAATACTAAAACAATTAATAATGATTTAAACTTGACAAATTCAATGAATTCATTTTGTATAATTTATTCAATAAAATTATTTATAGGATCTGAATGAGTTTATATTATTCGACAAATTTGATAAAATAATAGTATTATTTTGGTTTGTTTATAGAAAGTTAGATAGATATTTTTTAAAAATGTTTTTGGTTTATTGTACATTTTGACAAATCAACTTTCGGTTATTTTTGTAAATATTTAGTTTTTCAATGTCCTGAAACGAATTAGCACGAAAATGGATTCTTTTCTATATTGCCTGCTTCTGTCTGAAATTTCATGTTTATTCTCTAACTTATTCGCTTATTACAGACATTATTTACTTTTAGGTTATCGACTAAAGTACCTACAGCATTTTTCGTCTCAGGTGGTACAGTCGAGCTAATTTTTCCACATTAAATAGTGTTAACGAGATATATTTTTATTCTTAAGGAAAATCAGAAAAAAATCCATCTTTTTTAAAGGATAATTTCAATACTTAATATTAAGAAAAATCAGTTTGATATTTCTTGAAAATGTTTTTTTTTTTTGTTTTCGAAAAATATACCTCGAGAAAATTTTCAAATATAGAACGTGTGTTTTTATAAAAGTAATTGCCATCATTACCATTGCTCATGGCAACTTTTTTGATTATCATCAAAAAAAAAAACCTGCCGAAATAATAATAATAATATATTTATTCACTCGATTAGGCAATAGTTAATAAAATTAGTTTAGGTTGGATTATGCTCCTAAATTTTATCAGTGATTTTTATAAATCTATTGAATTATGGACGTTTTGAAGGTATCACTATTAGAGCACACGATTTACGTCTATCGTTCGATGTCAAAAAACAAATTATAAGTCATTAAATTTAAATTTTGTTAGTAAAAAGTAATTAGTTAGTATGAAACCATAATTTTAAGGGTTTAATTTATATATTGATTAATTTAATTAGAAAACTTTTGCCTATTGCTCAGATCTGATCCTTTACTGATTATTTGCTTATCGGTTCGTAAATGGTTCATTTCCGATTCACAACCGATTGGAACTAGTTCAAACGAGCCCAAGTATAATGCTTTTTAGACAAACAAGGTGACGTTATTTCTCAGAAATCGTTTGAAACGTGGAGATAATGTTGAGTAAAGAAGTCCCCGGGGGGTGAAAGATGGAAATTTTAAAAGGTGAAAAAATCGAAGAGTTGCATACTTCTCTTTTTTCGAGTTCGTGTAGTAAAATGAGAAGCAAAAACAGCAAAATAAAAAAAAAATGGCAGCAAAATATTGAATTTTGATCTGTCAAAAACTAAATTTTGGCAAAAAAGCATCTAATTTACATTTAGTATTTGAAATGGTCGTAGGTAAAATTAAATTTTTTTTATTTTCCCTTTGCCCAAACATGAATGATAACTGATATATCCAGTGTTTTAATTTTCCGTTATAGGGGGAAGTGGGGCACCTTTCAAATCGGGATTTTACACCTATGTTTAAGTGGAACTGCGCCATATCATAATGTAATTTAGCTTCTCAATCTGTTTGTGCACCTAACTTATATCGCGATAGGGCTCAATTTGTTTTTCAGAATAGGTGAAAAATCCCAATTTCAAAGGTGCCCCACTTGCAAATGTGCCCCGCTTCCCCCTAGTCACACTTTTACTGCTCATTTACCAGAACCGTAAAATTCCCAAAAAGATATGAAAAGTATGAAAGGCTGAGGTTAGTAAAAAACCAAAAGCAAATAGTTAAATTTTACGATTTGAAAAGTTATCAATCTGAATAGCAAATTTAAAATGATGTCAACTCTATTAGTCGAATTTTTATGCACTTATTTACGCAAAGGACCGTAAGATTAATAGCGAGACACAAAATCTTAATTTTAGATTCTATAACACAACTGTTGACTGATTCATAATAATACCCATCCTGTGTCCTTTTTAGTAATAGAGGTTATATAACATGTTGTCCTCCTTCCCTCTCCAAGTATTAACACTGAAAGGCTTTTGGGATGGGTGCGCCCAATGGGTCGAATTGTGTGCTTCATTATCGAATTACAGGCGCCAACGAGAGGAGTCTCCTCGTCGTGTGTGTGTCAAAACCCTTCTATCGCCTAATGATGATGATTAGATAAACACAAACACATCATTACCATGATCCTTTCACTTGGGATGCGTCGACTCCCGATGGTCTCGCGGCGCCACAAGACGCCCAAGTGGTTGCTCTTTGTCATCTCCGATGTGCTGTGACGGAGCTTCCGGGTGACAAGTGATACCCCAACCCCACGAGTCCCCGGGACGTCCTCCTCGGCACTCTAAAAGGGTGTTTATTTTGGGGCGCGCGCATACATTCACATAATGACTTGTGATGAATAGTCCACTAACGAGAGGTAATTTCAGCTCAAATTACAGGGGCTTCTGATGAGTGAGATCCCCTAGCAAAATTCACAATGCGGGGTAGAGAGGCCTCGACGACGACATTTTGGCGACGAAGCTGAAAGAATGCATGCAAATTGGCGAGGGTGACCGGGGGATTCTTGCGCGTGTTGCTCAAATATTCAACCCCAATGATAATGGGGAAGAAGGAGAGCATACACAATTTGAGGTCTCCCATTGACCGAGATACACAAGAGCAAAAAGCAAGCAAACTAACTATTTAACCCAATTAACTCAACGCCAAGTGAATGCTTGTTTATTCCCTAAAGTGATTAATCTTCCTCTGTTGATAGACGCGAGACCAACTCCCACGCAAATCCCCCGCAAGTCTGCTAATTTTTAGGCCCATAACCAGGAATATTGATCCAGGAAAAACGTTCCCTTTCGAGAAATTACAGCCTAGAGTCCTCAATTGAAGTGTATCTACTCAATTTATACAAGAGTTCTCATTTGAACAAGAGATTGAACCTCATCATGAGATAATACCTAATCTGTAACTATTTCACTAAAGAGGAGCTTATTGATTGATCTTTAGAGAATTCCACGTCAAAATTAGTTGGAGTAATTCACGCAGAGAATCTACGAGTTCAAAGGGGGAGATGTTTCAAACACACGGTGCATGATACCTTTGGGATTAGAGGAATGACGACTATTAGTTCCTTGCACTATTTAACATCAATTATTTCATGCTCAAATTACAACATAAACTTGGTACAAATTTATGTTCCTAACATATACTGCGAAAACTAATGGAAGCTCCAAACTTTCTAAGGGAAGATGAGGCGGTTAAACGCAACTAAATATTGTTTTTTTTTGCAGATTTACTTCCAAATGAATATAAACCGTATGCAAGTTTTGCTTGTTTCATTTCTGCTTCAACTGTCTCATAGGTCTCATAGCTCAAATCCTTCAAATCATAGCAATTAAATTATCGTAAAATTTCTCCACATTTCCCTAGAGGTCTTGGAAGTCTTTAAATTGTGCTAGAGATTAATTGAAGTGAAATCTTCTAAACGATTATCAACTTTATTAGCAAACCTTTATTTTAAATTGGCATTAGGAGCTTTAATCATTTGGTAGCTATTCAGAAATGTTTTTGATTAAGGCCAAAGTATCTTTTTATCAGTCATAAAATAATCAATAAATTGGTGAAACTATGAAGAATCTCATATATAACAGGTTGTCATATATGAAGGAAGAGTGGTCAAGTGTACGGTAGATGATCCATTAAATTCCATGCCCCATTTAAAGCCAACCTTAATAAATTCGTATTAATTTGTTTTTAATTGTTTTAATATTTTAAGAATTAATTAGTAAATACTACTCAAATCGTAACGCTAGAATTCCAAAACACTCCAAAATTAAATAAATTTATTAAAAAAAAATTAATTATTTATTTTAAATAAATAAGAACTCTCAATTATTCAATCCTGACATACCAATCGTGAAATATGTTTCCTAGTGGTATTTACGCACTATAATACAATTTACTTAAAAAATAATCTACTTTGATATAAAATCTCTCAAAATATCGTCATCGATTGAATCAGCCACTGTGCTAACTGCACTTGCTTTCTGTTTACATTCATTGCAAACATCACGCATACATTCATCGTTTACATCGAATATAGACGCAAATCAAATTCAATTAGCACAGTTGTTGATCTAACCGACAATCGACTTTTTAACGCCTAATATTCAGAACCTATCTGTTTCGAACTCGTAATGAAACAGTTCAAAACCGATAACCAAGTTTCATCCGAAATTCAAATTTATGTATATTACGCTTAAGGTATTTTGGGCAATGTTTTGAGTGATTTATAAATCGGTTCAAATTGATTGTAAACCGGTTATGAACCGATAAGTAATTTAGACCGAAAATCAATTTTATTACTATTAACCGGTAAACGGTATATTATAAGAAAGTTATTTTAAGTACTTTCGAGTTCGAGCAATGCCGGAAGCCTGGAACAATGTCAGCCCTTTTTGGAATGTGTTTACTTAAAATTATATGTTAATGGTAAATGAACGAACATGCGATGATTTCGCACTAAAATGCGGTTGGTCGACCAAACGCTACAAAAATTTTAGTTCTGTAGGTAGACATATTGTCCCAACTCTCGTGAAATTCTCTGCGTGGAGAAGTAGTTTAGACTTCGGTCCAAAACCAGGCCTAGGTGGGGTACGGCAGAGTATGACAGTGTAGTAACGTCAAGTAGGTAGAGGTCAGTAGTGTAGCGTGCGTTAAGAAGGGTCGCCCCACATTTGTCGGAACCGGTTCTTTTGATTTAGGTATATAGAGTAACAATAAACCTGCCGGGGTTTATTGTGCAACAGTTCTTCGCAGGAAAATCCACCAAAAATTTCAAAAAATAGTTAGAAAATTTCTACAAAAGGTAAAGCCTGCCTCACACTGCCATCCTACTGGTGATGATCTGGAACCCCATGAACCATACGATCCCTAAGAAGGATTCTGGAAATACAATTTAATTGAGTGAGTTTAAAAATTGTCCAAAAACGACCTCTATAATATGTCAAAAAGAATTCGTTGGAAATAAATGATTTTAATGGCCTTCCAGCTCTTGAAGAAGCTCCCTATCGGGATCGAAAGCTCTGGACAAAGCCAAAAAAGTGTTTTCATCTTAGGGTGAATAATCTTTTCATTGGCAATCACCGGAGATATCCCTCTAAAATCAATTGTGCCAGTTCATCGTTAAGAGAATTATAGGAATTTACTCCCATTTTCATTAATGGTTTTCATTAATTCAATGTACATTTTAAGGGATACGAGAAAAATCCACTGGATAATTCCGCTGTATAATTTATTGTGACATTCTTAATAGAATGTGACTGTTGATTAATATATGTATTAGTGGCATCCTGCTATCGTTTAAATTTTTCTGAATCAACGGCCGATGCTATCGAAAAGAAGTTATCATGTCATCGCAGTTAAAGGAAATTTATTCAAATAAATTATTACTTCCTGATCCTAAACTCTTACCCAGGGGGGTGACATTAGCTCTGAAAAATGCAACCAGTTTTAGTGTAAATTTTTTCCTGTTTTCGTACACATTTCACGAGATATCTCCAAAGCTACGTAGGCTGCCAATTTGGAGTTTTTGGTTGCCTATTTTATATTAAATTGGCTTTTATTTTGTTTTTGTATTATTTGCTAATTCATTCTACAATGACAGAAAACAGATAATAAACTCGAAAGTTTTTTCGGTACGCTAGAAAGATGTGGAAAACATGGGAAACGCCATGCCCCGGCTCTTACCACTGCATGATATTTAGTTTGGCCTGATCTTTTATAGTTAAGTTAAATATTCTCAAGAATCAGCCTGAGTCTATTTGAAGCTTTAGGCAAAGGTTTTTAAATTTTCTGATATACAGAAGCTATTATAGAGTTCCTAATTTATGACGTTGTAGAGGTAGACAGGAAAATAAAGGGATAGGTCTCAGAACAACCCAAGCCATCTACCGAGCCAATCAATTGGATGAAAAATCGCAAGACGCTCCGTTGACGGTGTCAGTCGTGGCGGAAAATAAATGACAATGTCTTGCACTCCTCTCTGGGCAAAGTGACGATGCATGGTGGATAATATTGAGTCTGGTGTGGTGGAAAATTGAGGATGGAAGAATCAGAAAGTGGAAGGAAAAGTGCGATGGACACGGAGGTCCGGGAAGAGATGGATCGACCTGGAGATGGTATCAAGCGGTATTCCGCCTTTTGCGCAAAAAAAGGGCGACGCTTCCGCCTCCATTCCCATGGCTTGTACATCAGAAAGCTCAATGGCTGTTGTCTTCGGCTGACGTCCGTGGGGCGAAACAAAGCGGGGTAACACAAAAAATTAATGAGCTAAATGTAAACAAATTACTTAACAATTTCGCTGGCGAGATAATTAAGTTTACGATGAGTGTTGCTTTCCACCGCGGGCGGTGGGTGGGTTTTGACTCTGAAGGTGGGCACGAAAGCAGCTGCGGAGACAAGTTGCGGCTTATGCTTTTCATTGCTACTTTCATCATCGTAATTGTTGTGCTATTTAAAGTGAATTTGATCCTTTTTAATTCTTTCCCATTTAACTTCACGTACTGTTTGTGTTTTTTCCACCCTCATTCCGTCCTTCCCTTCCGGAAGGAAAAACTTTATCATGCCACTTGAGCATGCTAAACTACAATCTCTCATCTACGCCAATTCATTTCTTTGTGCGAAGCACCCAGTTAAGGAGTACATGTGGAGTACTGAAGTGTATTTGGTGTCATCATCATCAAAGGCAGAAATTTTCGGAAGATGGGAAAAGGTTCAAAATCAAATTGGATTGACGAAATGGAAAATTACACCTGGTGGAGCGACTTTCTTTTACTACCCATATGTATGGCACTCTATTTTGTACAACCTCACAAATAGAGACAATCTATGGAAAAGGAAGCGATTATAGAGCATTTCAACTTTACCTCAAATGATACTCTCGAGTAGCTCAAATTGCCATTCCTCCCCGGGGGCTTAGCTCTATCTCTTCATTTGTGGAGAAAAAGTCTACAAATTGGATTGGGCGAGTTAAAGGGTTTCACAACTCCCAGAAGGATAGAATCTTCTGAAATTTCTCACGCTTCATAATCACCCCATTTTCATAACAAAGAATTATGGATTACACTTCAAGTTAAGAGTGAAATAAACTTTAAGATAAACGGAAGTTTAAAAGATCCGGAAGAAATACGTTGCTTTACTATTTGATGTTTCTCATTGTTCGACATGGATCGAATTGATAATTTTGGCGAAAATTTGTATAAATATATATTTTTAAAGATATATGGTAAGTGTGCCAAATTCCGGCCAGCTTGCAATTCCGGCCACCTTTTTTGTTTCTCGAATTTCCATGAACTTTTAGATTTTACGTACTCTAGAGATTATACAATGCAAAAGAATAACAAAAAATGTAGCTTTGACAAACGAGATGACGTGAAAAAGATATTGGAAGAATTCCTGAAGGGCAAGAAACTATGAGAATGAAGGTGGCCGAAATAAGGCACCAAAGCTATGTCTATATTTTTATTCATTTTAAAATGTATTAAGAATGATTTTAGAGTAAATAAAGACAGTAAACTCTTTACAAGGTTCCAAGCAACACTCTTACAAAAGGAAGAATAAAAAAATCAATTTGTATTTAAAATATTACATTTCAAACTTGAGACTTTGACGCTTGCATGCAACTATGCCTAGGGTGGAATCACTACTTCTCGCCAGTGCCCCACTTTTCGTCATTTATATTGAAATCGCTATTTTTCGCAATTTGTGAAATAAATGAGCCGCAACGTTCTTTGTATTTTTACTGCTGCTACGTATAGAGTGGAAAAATAATAATTATTCGTTTTGGATTTACGATCTTGAGCATTTTTAGAGTAATATTTCAAGCAAGTGCATCGAATCCAATATTTCTTACCAAATATACTAAAGTATCATCAAATTTTCATCAAGCAAAAAATACCTTTTTGGATCAATAATTTGTCCATTGTATATTTAATTGCACTTGTGGAATACATAAAATTTGTATTTAGGTAATTAATATTTCATTTTATATTATTTTTATATAAAATTGAGGCATGGCGAAAAGTGGTAATATTTTGGAATTGATTTTACCACCTGTCGCCATATCTTTTCAATGGGCGACGCTAACTTCACCTCGCAGATTGTCAGTTGTCAAATCTGTATTGTTTACTTTCTACAATATACCTATAATTTGATTTCTCAAATAAAAGTGAAGAAAAATCGTTTAGAGTGAGTAATAATAAGGTGAACATGAGGAAAAAGAAATGCTGAATGTATTCTTTTTATAACATTGACTAAAATAATCGAGTTTGGATCTTTTCAAGTGGGTGGCGAGAAGTGGTTACAAAACTGGCGAAAAGTGGTGAAAAGTGGTGACAAAGTGGTTATTTTTGCATAGTTAATAAAAATTAATTTTTAAGTAGTCCAGCGTTATATTGGAGGACTATTGTTTTCACGAATCAAGAGCCAATACATCTAAGTAGTTTTGTGTCAAATTTGAGTTATCTTGTAATGAGAGTTCAAAAGTTATAATAAAATTTATTCTTCTTTTTCCTAAACATGGCGATAAGTGGTTACTCCACCCTAAATAGATTTAAATTTTTAAGTAAATCGAGAATTGTTTCCGTGACCGGTCAAAAATCTTTGATCGGTCTCATATTTACATAAATTATGGAGTATATGTTGTGAGCATTCATGATTCAGATTATGTTAATTTGATTTGCAAAAAGATAACTTAACAAATTTTATTACCTAAACCCTATCTAAAGAACAACGCAATCACTCTCTTTTATTAGAATCTTACCAACAGAAATCCAAATTTTGTGACAAATTATGTATGTTCGCGGATCGGACGATTTATGAGAGATAAAAAAATGAATGAACAGTAAAAAGATCATTTTTTTTTTAAATTCATCATAAATTACAAATAAATAAAAATAAAATAATAATATAAGATATATATATATAAAATAATATATATATATATATATATATAAATATATAAAATAAAATAAATATATATAAATATATATAAATATATATAAATATATAAAATAATAATAAAAATAAATAAATTAAATAGTCAGGATTACTTCTTCGAGGAAATCAAGGATCTTTTGGTATTTTGTTGTAAATTTTCTTAAATACCTTTCATATACTCTTATTAGTTAGGATTTTGTACTGACTTTTTCTAGAAATTCAAATATTCTCTGAAATCTTTTTTTCTGCAATTTTGTAAAAATCCAGAGAATTGTTGAATTCCTTAGGGAAAGTTAGTACAAAATCCTGACCAATATGAGTATCTTATAGGTATTTAGGAAAATTTGCAACAAAGTATCAGAAGATCTTTGATTTCCTCAAGGAAGTAGACGCGAAATCTTGACTAGTATGAGTATCTTGTGTGTATTTTACAAATTTTACAAGAAAACTCTTGAAATTGAGGAGAGAAGTCCAGGACAGAAAGATTCTCTGTGCTGCCCTAGATATACAATGAGATCTTAAAAGATCTGGGATTTCCTATAGAAATATGGAGTGATCTCCTAACTAGGAAAGTATTTTTGAATAATTTGGCAGAAAAGAGAAGTTCTCGTCAGGATTTAAGGACGTAAGGCACTATACCTTCGGACGACTCATGCTTTGAACAATTCATTCTTTTCCATATGTTTTAAATGAATTTGACTCATTATAATATTATGTTTTAATAGCTAGTCCATTGCTTCAAATTTTCTGAATAGAGCCATGGGTCAAATCTATTAAAAAATCTATCAAATCTATTAAATAAAGAAAAAAATAAATTGTTCGAAGCTTGAGTCGTCCGAAGGTAGCGCACTTTCCCCTATGTTATTTTTGATTTCTCCAAAATTCATAGTGCGATTACTTTAATTTTTTATCAAATCTTTAAATTTTAAATCTTTAAATGCTTATCTTTAATTAATATGAAGTATAATATACATTTTTATTATTTTTTTCTAAATCTTTCACAATCTTAATCTTTAATTTTCACATAAGTCAACTCTATCTTAGTAAGACTAATTTACCAAAGAGAAAACCTTCCTGCTAAATAACATCTTAATCAGTTTGATTTGTATAACACACCCCTTGGCGCAGCATTAAAAGACAGAAGTTCAAGAGACACACAAAATTGTCATTACCCCATTTTACTGGCAATTCTCTAATTAGATGTGTTACGTAATGACTTCTCTACTCTTGTGATACCCCCAACCACAAGATCTTCAAATGGTTGGGTAGGTTGGGTACATGGTTGTGCGTTTGGACCCCGGAAATTTCCTCCTGTCAATTCTCGATGGGAAATTGCGCGTTGAGCTGAGCTTCAAAAGGCAAACCCACTTGAATGATATTTCCTGCGGCCTTCGCATCTGACAGAGAAAGGTTCCCAGAGCTTAAATATTTGCACCGCATATGAAGTGGTTAATTGCCAAGGACAGTCCAAAGGAAGATCAAATTAAATTTATTGCCTCAAAGACACTTCTATTTGAGTGATTTGACTGACTTTGCCAACCATTCTCTTAGTCAATACTATTGCCCGCAGAAGGGACTAAAATTCACGAAAATTCTTGGAAATTTGCAAGAAATTACGTTGCTATAAACGGTCGCAAGCGCAATTTGACGCAATAGGGGAAAGTACTGTCTCTTCGAACGTTCATGCCTTCGAATAATGTAAATTTTCTTTAATTTTTTTTCTAAGAGACTTACACATTTAATTAAATATAAGTTAGCTTATTATCAATTATTGATAGTGTATAGAATTTCCATTGATTGGAGATCTCTTAAAAATAAGAGACAAAAGACGGTTGGATTTTGAATATGCATGGAGGGAGAGAGAAGGAGGAAAAAGTGGTGAATAAGATCAGCTGGAAAGAAAGTAGGGGAATGAGGGGGAACAAGTCTGATAGTTACGTAAGAAGACTTGAAAATCAAAGAGACGTGAGGAGAAGTTTATTAGATTTATTTGTGTAATTATTATAAAAATATTAAATTAAAAATACAGAAAAACGACAGTGACGTAGAGTTAAACTGTGTTCAGTCTAGTAGTGGAGAAATTGGTGTAAATAAATAATTGGTGAAGGGAATAATTGTGTTTCACTGCCTCAGTGGATTTGGAGAAGGGCATTTGGCGGTCATCGAGGAAACGTCTTCTGGAAAATCCAGCCGCCTACGTTCCGGATCACTGTTGAAGATATTTAATAAAGGAATATATATTTCCAGGTAAACTGGGCAGGGAGAAGAGGGTATTAGATATCACAGAATCCTATCACAGAGAAATTATTGTTTACCACAGGTACGTGAATATCACAAACGGTAGAAGGAAGCCCAAGAAACACACAGTCCCTGACAGATTTATAACACCACAATATATTTATAGGTAATTCTCCACAGATAGTTATGTGATAATTATGTGTAAGTCTCTTAAGAAAAGTAGAAGAAATTCACAATATTCGAAGGAATTAAAGAATTGGTGAAGAATTAAAGAGAAAAAGTCAAGAAAGGTCTATTTTTCCGTTCACAATCTGCTATGACCTATTAGACCGAAAATTCCTCCAAAACATGTAATTTTGACTTTTATTTCAGAAATAAGCAATATGAAGAATTAAAAATACATGTTTTATATGCATTAGGGTAACTCCATGAAAAGCGCTTATTTAAAAGTACTTAATTAAAATACTTTTCGTGTCCTTAATACAAACTACTTAATTAAGGACCTTAACAAAGACCTTATTTAACTACATAGTCTTAAGGCTGAGTCATGCCATATTAGTTTCACTACTTACCACAAAGTGCTGACGTTTATCTCATTTTCATATATTTTTTAAGTAGTTGTATGTTCCACAACTCCTTAAAATTAAGTCATTGAGTTAAGAAGTTATTAATCACTTAATAAGTAATTAATGTGTTAGCCGGGATATTGCGGAGTCACATTTATTGAGAAAAATATGAAAAATTTAATCATTACGAAGCTTTGAATCGTACAAAGCATGGATACTTTCCCTTACGGTTATCAGAGAATCTGAAAACCTACAAGGATTTTTGTTTCTGTATACTAATTATAAGAGTTACTAAAAGTCCATTATAAGATTTTTAAAGCTTTTGGTTGTTTTAGACAATAATTTATCATCTTAGGTAGTTTCATTACTCCTGAAACTCACGACCTGGACCGTTTTGAGAATTACTTGTGAGAGTTATGCTCTCTAATTCCTTAATGGTAAAAATGTTACAACTACTTTAGGATTCATCGTTTAAAAGGAATAGTATTTTATAAGTGTTTAAAAATTCCTAACTAAATTATACAATGTGAAGTAGAGGTAGTTTAATTCTATTTAAAACCCTTAGTTTTTTACGCATTTAACTCTTACAAAAATTATTAGAAAATCATTTAGTGACAGACTTAACTTTTAATGATTAATCTATTAATATTTCTACATTCCATCTATAGGGACCTATCCTTTCAACATTTTCTTCCGTCTGGTCAGTTACGTTTGTCCGCCCGATCGTCACTGTCATTACTATAAACTCGAGTGGTTGAACATACTGAGTTGGGGTTTTTGGGAGACCCTAAAGTTGACGCAAGAAATATAGACCTTCTGTTGAAAAGGTTGATTCGTTCTCAAAAATTTATCACAATTTTTCTTTCTTTCCGACAAACCCTATTATAATTTACAATATTAACTATCGAATTTCCGGCATAATTTACACGTTTGGCAATAGCAAAATATCACTTGAGAGAGAAACTACTCCATGGAACAACTTTTTCCTCTGCGTAATATATTTTTTCAGTTAAGGGGTTGGGAAAAAGAGGAAAAAATTGCGAAAATTATCATTTGGTCCCTTTCGTGTTGTCAGTAGAGAGAGTGGTGAATCAATTTAATTTAATTTACTTGTAACAAATCGATTTTGTCAATTTCCTTGATTAAAGTAATATCCTGCAATGGGTCTTTGTGTATGTCGCATCCCTTTTTGCATATAAACCCCAACGCATGGGTCACATCTTGGTCCATTTTGTTGGTAGGGGGATGCTTTTGTGTGTGTGCGAAATGGGAAAATAATTCCCAATGGCAAATGACGTGATGCAAAAGAACACATAGATGGATACCCCATGGGGTAAGGTGAAGTAGAAAAAAAAGGCAAAGAAGATGGAAAAAAAAGTCGCCAACCGAAACGAAATGGGAGATGAGACCGAAGGATGGGATAGTTTGTGCTATTCCTTGATTGATTTGAAAACACGACAGAGTCACTTCATCATCTCCTTGAGAGACCATTCCTTCGACATGGTAAATGCAAATATTGGAACTTTTTCCAACTACCCCCACTGACCCCATTCTTCCACTGTCCAATCCACTCTAAATTTCAATTCGATTTCCCTTGGGGGGGATCTTCGCGCCAACGGTTAGCAAAAGGCACAAGATGCTCTCACACCTTCCACATAGCCTGTGGGGAGTATATAGCATTATCAAAGGGATGACGCCCAAGATATATCCCTCACGCCCAAAAAAGACGTACAATATCGAAAATTGGTGGCTCTTTTTTTTTCAGGGAGCGGAAAATCCGCCCCATGAGGTGTTGGGTCAGAGAATGTCGGAAAACACATGTTAGAGTAAATGTAGGGCCTCTTTAGCTTCCATGTCATTTGTCAAGGGATCCTTCTCATTCCAAAATTTTTAGACAATTTATTGATGGAACTTTTAAAGTAATTTGTTAAATTTTGTATAATATTTTTTCAAGATAATTTTCTCGTTAATGAAACACCAAAAACCTCCCAATTTGCTGACATTTTTTGATATAGGGGATGGTGGGAAAGTTTGAGTTAAGAGTAATTTTTGGATATTTCTGATTTTCTTTAATTTTTAATGTAATATTCTGGATAAGGGTCAAACAGTTTTCAATAATTCGTTAATGCACTATACATGGTAAAAATTTTGACAAGTCCCCTCATTGGAGACTTCCACAACATATAAACCTCCCACGATTTTTTCATAAATAGTGAATATTGAGGCATTAAAATCCAAAAAAAATACATGATTGGGGATTTCTTTTAGTGAATTTACATAGATAATGTAATTTTTTTATTAATGTAATATAGGGTGGCGGCATTACTTGTGGCCACTGTCTTTACTTATGGCCCCCCTGCATAAAACTTTACAATGTCAAAAAATGATTTCAGAAAACCACAAAATTAAAAATACTTAATGTGTTTTAATAGCAAATCACATTTTTTTTCGGTTTTCGGAATCATTTTCCAACAAAAATTGCGACATGGTCATAAGTAAAGACTGGCCACAAGTAATGCCGCCACCCTACTCCGTTTTCAATTACAGGCTTTAGGCCTAAGCCATATGGATTAAGCGGACAACCTGAACTACAAAAACAAAAAAAGACAATTTTTATATAAGATGAACTACAAAATTTAATCTAAGAATACACTAACAAAACATAGGTAAATTCAAAGTTATTTTATTATTATTATTTTTCATTTTTTTTTTATACAAAAATTACAATATAGTTACACAATTCTCGTTGATTAGTAGCCGCTATTACGAGATCAGTTAACTACTCGTTGGTCCGCCATTTATCTTGAAAGATTTAAAGATCTTGAAATCACTAATGAATCGGTTAAATATCCGTAAATTACTTATTTTTCGCGTATTCAATTTTTTTGTTTGTCCGTATGCTTGTAACTCATGCAAGACCATTCTAGAATGATAATTTTTTTTTTACTAATTTTTGATTGTGATTTTGTGATTTATGAATTAATGGCGAGCTCTATTACGTGAAATCTTTCATTTTGCAAAAATGTTACGCTTTTCTATCGCTTTTTTTTTAATTGTTTAGGGTAAGTGTGCAAAATTTCGGCATAGTTGCATGTAAGAGTCAAAGTCTCAAAATTTGCAATATAATATTTCTAATAATAAAAATTGATTTTTTTGTTAATTCTTTTTAAGGAGTGTTTATTTATGTCTTCATTTTATCTAAAATCATTCTTAATAGATTTTATAATGAATAGAAAATATAGACATAGCATTGGTGGCATATTTCGGTCGCCTTCATTCTCATAGTTCCTTACCGTTTCGAAATTCTTCCTAAGTCTTTTTCACATCATCTCGTTTGTCGAAATGCCATTTTTTACATTGTATAATTTCCAGAGTAACCAAAATATAAAAATTTGGAAGAAAAAAATAGTGGCCGAAATTGCAAGCTGGCCGAAATATAGTTCACTTACCTTAAGCACCCTGTAAGTTTAAACATTTACCAAAAAAATCAAGAAACTTGGTTGTTTTTTTTCTCCCAGAAAAAAATCGCGCAAACTATTAATTTTTGTACTTCTATTTCAAGCTCTGCCTTAGGTACTGTAATTTTTCGATATGAAATATTGCTGAGAAAGTGTTAACCTAGAGCTAGGTGTTATTGAAAATGTGTTAAATTTTCATATTTTCACTAGTATTTTATATTTACTGATATTTAGAAATAAGACAATTAAAATTTTGGGAAAGCTTTCTGGCGTCGCGTCGTACACATTGTGGCTTCGAAAACTTCATATTTTTCCCATATTTCTTTAATAAATCTGACCTATTTATTGCAATATGTTTTAATACCTAGTCTTAAGTGATACATATCTTGAAAAAATAGTTCAGATACATTAAAGGAAGATGGGAAAAATATGAAGTGTTCGAAGCCAGAGTGTGTACTAAGACTGAAAATCTTCACCTAAAGAGTTTAAAAAAAAATAAAAATATTGACAGTCAGGTCACATACCTGAAAACTAAAGAAATCAATTCTACTATAAAACATAAAGTTCAAATATAATATAATTGGCCTTTGAACGGACTGTTTTAAAGTTATTCTATATAAAAATGAGTATGAAATTTCCCTATACTCCTCTAGTTAGGTTTTGGAGTTAAAGAAGGAGATGAAATTTAGCATTTGTGTTTCAATTACTGCAATTTCAGATGCTTTCGCTCTATTCATGTGCATAATGTTGGGGTATTTTGTGTAACAGCAATTTTGTATGGCAAAACATAATGTATACTGTATTTTCCTCAGAAACTGTACCATTGAGCAAAGATAAGAAAGTGGTTCTTCTATGGAAAACAGAAGCACGATCTTCTATATCATTCCACTCTGTCTCCATGATGTCGGCCCCTTTTGGTGATCCCACCAACCCCATCTACATATATCGTCTCATCGTCCTCAATTTTCCATCCCACTGTCTCAGTGTTGTGCTATTTGTATAAATTTGTCGCAGAAGGAAGCATTTCCTGGATTCAAATGAGGGCTCTATTTGGTATGAATACACGTAAAAGCAAGACACAGACATACCATATAATAAGGCGAGCTCAAATTGTTCATATTAATTACAATTAGGGAGAGCTCCCATGACTTTCAGCAAGGCACAAAGAAGGCAAAAAGTCCTTCTACTTTTTTTTATCGATTCTACGTTTTTCCGCGTGCTCTGTGATCTCGTCTAAGAGAGACGGTGGGAAATGTTCGAAACATTCTCCAACTCCTGAAAACTCCGTTACATAAAGAACACAGGAAAATTGTGTATCTTGAAAAGATATCGTCTATTATCGATAATTGAATGAAAAACACAAACCGGAAATGAGCATCACAACTAGTCGCTTCATTGTAAAGCTCAATTCAAACTGTTCTAAAAGGTATGGGTTCTTCATCAAACTTCCTTGACTAGGGAAATTTGAAGACCCAGTTAATTGCGATTCAGGAGAATATAGTAAAATATTGAGAGAGTATCCTGAAACGCTTGAAACAAATTTTATGATTTCCTTAAAAAAGATTTTTAAATTCGTATACAATGAACTGTTATGGCTTTCTGATCCTTCTGATCAAAAGGCTTTTCCACTATATTTCAGTCACTTCGCCAGGTAAAAATTTTATAGTCTCACCTAAATCTGATTTTTATTTCAAAACAGGAATATTTTAAGTGGGGTTAAAATGGTTAAAATGATCTTCTGGTTTTTGCGGAGAAAAATTTAAAAAAGCTTTGCAACGTACGCACATGAAGTTGGGTCTAGCAACTTCGAATCGATTTTGAAATGTGATAAAATTAGTAGATTAAGCAACATAAAATTTATTTTGTTTTGAGGTTACCTTAACAAATTTAGGGTAGAATAGACTAACACGTTCCAAATCAATGTGCGATTATGATTTACCTGGAGCGGAATCAAAAATAATCAAATTTTATTATAGGTAATATAAAAAAAAACAGTTTACCATTGTAATATTAAAGAAAAAATCTTTATTCCTATTTGAAGTCAAGAAAATTTCAAATTTGGAACAAGTTCTGAATTAGACTATTCTATCCTGGTTTTCTAAGCCAAAATCCGGACTGTTTTGGAATGGGTGAAACCGTATATGCAAATCATATTGCTTTATTTTTTAAGAACAAATTATTTTAAAATTGTTTTTGTATGTTTTTTACAACTGAGAAATATCATTTATTAAGGGTTTGTTCACGTTGAGCCAAGTACTGAATTCTGACCAACTTTAGACCGTTCAGAGAAAGTTAATGACAAAAAAACATCCCGAAAAGCATTAAAAATCGCATATAAAAAACAGGAACTCGTTAGGGTATATGGGGCTATATTGAAAAAAAAATACTTTATGCATATTTCTAAAGGAAGCTGGGCTTTAACCTAATGTAATTTAAATACAGAAAACAATTGTGGATCTAAACTGAACTATAGTTAAACCTAGCTTCCTATGCAAAAATAGCGTTTTCAATTTAGCCACACCTTATCCTATGCATCTACCTAATAATACGTCCAATACTAAATTCTAAATATACGGGAAAGTTTTAAGCCTAAGTAGCGCCTAATTGAAAAGTTTGCGTAGTTTTAGCAGCAATGAGGTACAATATATGAATTAATTTGTGCATATCAATTGAGAGAATCACTTGAATGTCACTCCATTTGAATGGATTTTCCTTTTGGTACGAGACACAGAGCAATAGGAAAGAGCTACATATTCATCAATCGATTCAATCAAATTATAATTATCGGGTGAAACCATACAAAATTGGTAAATACGCCATCAATAATGCAAGTAGAGGGTACACATACGATACGACGAATGTAATAAAAGGGACGATGGAAGTCCAATTAAAATGTGATACTTCATCGAAAGTCCACATCAAATAAATTATATTGTGAACATGAGACACAGTCGAAGATACTATTGGTCTCTTCCAAGGGAAGCCCCGTCTTAGATATCTTTCAAATGACATTCTCTATATTTCTTCAATTTTCGTCATCTTGTTTTTCAATCTTGAATTCGATGATGTCGTTAGTCATTGATGAATTTCAACACAGTTTTCTTTCTCAATTTTGCTCATTTTCCCAATTGGTTTCCTTTTTTTGTAGCCTCTTTCTGAATAGAATGTAGATACACAGTGAAAAATGGTTTACAAGATTTAGAATTTTAAAAATTTATAATTATGAAAAATTATTATTACTAAAAGCCTTGATAAGTATTTAATATTATTAGCAGATTTTTTGGACTGCTTTATGAAATGAAATCGTACACTTTGCTCTAGAGATGATGGCTAAAATGGTATTTACACCTAAAATCGTTCACGGAAAATACTCATTATCGGATCGAGGTCAAAATCCTGAAAAGTCCAAAATTCTGAAACTCAAAATCCCAAAAAGGCCAAAAATCCGAAAGCCAAATTCTCAAATTTTTATAAGTGTCATATAGTTACTTCCAGAATTACACCCGCAATTGCTGTATGTAAGGAGAAATTTTCTGTGTTTTGTGCAATTTTACATGTTATCCTCCGTATAATTTCGTCGTTTTTAAGATTTTGATTATTTTGGCGTTCTGGATTTTGGCTTTTCGGGATTTTGGGTTTTCGGAATTTTGACATTCAAAATTTTGGCTGTTTGAGATATCGACCCATTTGGGATTTTGTATCTTCTATGGATTTTCGCTTTTTAAGATTTTGATGTTTGAGATTGTTTCATTCTAGATTTGGCTTTTTTGGATTTTGACTTTTCGAGTTTTTGGCTTTTCGGAACTTTGAATTTTCAGATTATTGGCTTTTCGGTATTTTAACCCTTTCGTGATTTCGACAAATTCAGGTTTTTGGCTTTCGCGATTTCGGCCGGCACCTCCATTGTCTTGTATAACATCATGTTTTTAGCACTCACAATGCATCATTTCTGACATTTACAATATTTACGAAAGAGATGTTGCTTCTCAATAAATCTACAATATCCTTCTTAAATTTTGTATGCTTGAATTGAAAAATTCAAGTTCAGGTAGAGTATGATCAGGCAACTTCAGACAGATATTTTAAATTTAATTTTGAGATTGTTTGACTAACTACGAGTTTTAGTATTTTTGTAAAATAACGATTTAATTAAAAATTACATCAGGAAACTGGAGCTATATGCTGAAAAAAATAATTAGGATTTAGGGGAAAGGCTCGTAATATTGTCCAGTTTCTTATTTTGGACACTTTGAGGATAAAATTGGACACTAAAAATAAATTGATTAAAATTATGGATTTTTATTCCAATAATTGATGAATAATGAATTCTATCTAAATATTTGTTCTTTTTGGAAGATTTTAACATTAAATATGTTAAATTTTGAATATGATTTGAGTTGAAATTGTTTTGTTAAAAATTCAGTGTGTGCAATTGCTTACGAGAAATATGACAGACTTCGTATTTACTTCAGTCTTATTTAGCTGTGGTGAAGTACTAAAAATTCTTTCTCGCTGTTTTTCAGTCATATTATTAAATATTCATTGAATATTGTGTTGATTTGTTAGTGGTGATTTGTAAATTTGACCTGAAGTGAGATTTGCCTTGTGAATTAGATTTTTTCCTGTGAAAAATGGGAAATTTTTTAAGACATTCACCAGTGAGGTGATACTCCTTATTTTGGACAGGTATTTTTCTCACGAAATTTTCTGAAGTTTTAGCCTTTGTGATGACTAGGTTGGACAAATGCCTGGAGAAACAAAGGAGCATCATCTCTACGAAAGAGATGTAGCGAGAAATGCCTTGAAAGGCTCCCGGAAAGGCCAGGGAATGAGCGAATCCGCACGTACTTGGAGTACCGAAGTCAACTCACTTTAATGAACGATATGGAAAGTTTCCGGGTTTCTTGTGACATTCTACGTTTCTCTTACATGAACAGGAAGAGGACTCGGTAAGATTGGTTCATGAAATGAAGAACAATGGGCATCCTGTTGAGGCAGATTAGCTGTCCAAATTTACAGCCAAGTTGTCCAAATTAATAACCAAGTTGTCCAAAATAAGAGTCAAATTCACCTCTACATATCAATTCATTTTTAAGCGTATTAAAATTAATTTTAGTAAATATAAGACGATAAATAGCTTGCCAAGTTTCTAAGCAACCCTTCTGAAAAGAGTGTAACAAAAAAAGCAATTAGTATTGAAAATATCGCACTTCAAACTTGAAACATCGATGCTTATAAGCAGACTGTCCGAAATTATGAGCCTTTACCCTACATTAATTTCCTTTATTTCATATATTAAATATGCTTACTAATACTCAGCACAAAAAGGATTTTAAAAAGTACAATTTTTAAAAGGGTTTGATCTTTAAACTAAAAAACGTTGAAGGTAATTAAGAACCGCGATGAGACTTAGTAATATTATCAGAAAATTAATAAGTTGCTGTGTAGCTAAATTTATTGTAAATTTAATTTTCTTTCAAAAATAAAGAATTAAAAAAATATTAGCTAAACTTTGCAAGAAGAAGATAGCTAAGTTGAACTACTCTCTTTGGTTTATAGTTCCAGAAAAAAAATTCTTTCAAGTTTTTTTTTGCTTATTTTTTCGTTCTACTGGTACTTAATATGTTTTATAAATACACTAAATTATATTATAAAAGTTCATAAAATATTACAGAAATTTTTTATTACCAATTTCTAACAGTGTATGTTGGGACATTTTTGAGTTTTCCCCCAGCCCTATTGTCCACAAAATTCACTGAAGAATGTCTTTTGTGGCAATTACCATTGAGAATCGCACAAATCAACAGGAAACGAATGAAAATAAACAACAATTTAATTTTATCTTTCCTCTAAACCATTATATGTTCAGACGATTTGTTTTATTTGCCATCTACAGCATCCGATTTCTCTCAGCTTCTGGGTCTTCTTTTTTTCTGTTTGTCGCCTATCCACCGAATAAATAGGGGTGAGTTTGAGAGAAGATTTGATTAAATCGACACCACTCTATTTCCGTGAAACCCCTTTTACATCCACCACACACGAAGCTCCACGCAATCCCGCACTCCAAGTCACAATTCATTGGGCGATGTATCCTGGTTTGAGGGCTTCGGGGGGCGGTGAAAATAATTGGAGAGTTAATTTGCATTTTAAGGGTTTCCTATATCACTCCACAGTGTCGTCATTTAGCTGAGTTTGCCCCCATACCCTATCTGCCCACTTGGACTGTATGCTGGAAATTGTGTTGTTCAGTCCAGGATTTCTATTTTCTTTCGCTCAATTTCATTTTGGAAAGTGGCGACAGTTTCATGCAAAAGCAACGACAGTAGAACCAAAAAGAACAAAAAAAAAGAACGACGAAGGACAATTGTGGAAGGAGTGACGTGTATAATTAATTTTTTCTTGCCCCTTGAGTAGAATTCGGAGACAGACGGAGGATTAGAAGACGACCAGAAGACTCTGGGATGGAAAATCCCAAGTCAGGATGAGGGAAATTTAATAAGAAAATAAAATAGAAAATATTTCAGTGATCAAAGAAAGTCTCGCCTTGAAAAACAATTTCAATTTTTGGTCCACATTGGCTGGACTCTCCTGCCAAATTAAACATTTTAATTGATTTATGAGATTGACCTTTGAATGTGATATTAATTAGTCAATAAACAGATTCATTAGACCTTGGAGAAAAGTCAGTGAACTGTTCTTTCTGTTTTTCTGTTATTCAAGCAGGTGTTTTTGCTTCAAGTCATCGACTTTGGTAGAATTTTGGACACTTGCTCTCGATTAATGAGGTGAAAGCAAAAACATGGACACATATGTGAGAAATAATTGTGTAGAAGAAATTTTCCTTCATCAACAACATCCATCAATCTCTGGAAAGGATTAGGGGAAGATGGGGCAGATTTTCCATGAAACCCAATTGGCCATTAAAAGTTTTAGTCAGGTGAAATTATTCAAATAAGGCTTTAATGTGATAAGAGATCATAGTGAGACCACTAGTTTTGTATCTTATGGCCTCTACACATTAGATAAATTTGTGTCCATATTTGACAGTTTTTCCTATACAAATTGTAGAACGTACGGACTATTTGACAGTTCTCAACCCAGTTGACGGCCAACTCACTAATTCTAATTCTTCATTCCTATGACAAACTCAATCCATCATCCTCAGGCGGGTGCTGAAGTTTGCTGGGGCTTTTGTTCGCGTCAATCGTCTCCGTATTTCAGTGAGTGAAGTACATCAGCGGCTGTGGACAGTCCACTCCGCGGATGTTGAAAGAAAAGGCCCATTTTCTCTTTAGAAGTTATAGTATTATTTAGATAAGTCACGTCAGGGTTTACAAAGTGTAGGAAATTTGGATCAATATAGACATAAATTACTCTACACAGAAGAAATATTTTGTAAAAATGTTCGTAAATGTTTGTGAATTCCTATGGGGGAGTTACGAAATGCTTGTGAATTGTATAACCCACAAACAAGTTCGTAAAAGTTTGTACTTCTTTTACAAACATTGTTCGTTACACAATGATTTGACGAGCATTTTTTGTACTTCTACAAACATTTCTTCGTAAATGTTCGTAAACACACAAAAAATGTTTGTAAAATTTTGTCATTTGTTCGTAAATGTTCGTAAAATATTAATATTTGACGAACAAATATTTCTGGAAAAAGTACAGACTTTTACGAACTTGTTTGTGATTTATACGATTTACGAGCATTTCGTGACTGCCCCATAAGAATTCACAAACATTTACGAACATTTTTACAAAATATTTTTTTCTGTGTAAAACAATACCTTTAACACTATTTTCGTAAATTTGACAATTTTAGATAATTAATGTCATGTTGTTTGTCTCTCTATCGTATCAGAGTTAAAGGGTAAACGGTTAGAGATAGAGACTTGTGATCTTCAAAGGACCCTGCATATTGTGATTAATTTTCGACAAAATGGAATATTCTGAATTAACCTGCTAGCACATACGTATAGACGTAAATCACATTAAAATGCTTCATATTCATGAAAATTTGTCACGACGTGTTGAAGGCTTAAAATGGTCTAAACGTTTCCTAAAGTTACTTCTGATAAATAATTGTAACCGAAAAATTCCGGAAGAATTTTATGTGCTTCACTTCTTTCTTATATTTAATACTGAAGTTCAAAATTGTGACCAAAATAATCCCGGTCTCTCCTAAATTATTCCATATATTTAAGGCTCAAGGAAAAATCCTCATCGATTGACCTCTCATCCTCTCTCACAATCTTTTAACTTCAATTCCTATAAGTAATCAGTGGTAAAGAAATCCACAGATTTGAAAAAAAAGGAAACAAATTAAAACAGAACCCCAAAGAGGTAAATCACGTATCACCAGAATATTGTGTTGCTCAATTTCACAAGTAGAGCAAGAAAGCAATATCACGATGGGGATGACAAGGGGTCGGATTAGAAGTAAATTTGCATGGTTATGTAGTCAACATACGAACTGAATCATCCGGAAGTTTGGGTTGCTTCCAGGCCGGCGCCGAAGAAAGTGATGCGACACGATGGAATGACTGTGGATAATGTAATTAAATTGCAATATTAGAGAAACTCATGTATGCAAATTATTTCAATGCACAGCTTCCAAAAGTGATGAAATAGACGAGGGGACCTCCTAAAGACATAAAACTAAAACAGCGATAACAATAATCTGCCTCTTTTCTGACATCAAATTAAGTACAGCTGTCAGAATAAATGAGAGATAGGTAAAAAAATTAGAAATAGTTATAGGGGGAAGTGGGGCACCTTTGAAATTGGGATTTTTCACCTATTTTTAAATAAAATTGAGCCCTATCGCGATATAATTTAGCTGCACAAACAAACCGAGAAGCTAAATTACTTATTGATATGGCTCAATTCCACTTAAACATAGGAGAAAATTCTCAATTTCAAAGTTGCCCCACTTCCCAATAGTAGGAACAGAATTTTTATTTTGAAATTTAATACAACTTTAAAATTTACTGTGAAAATGTTTTGTAACGTCATTGTTTTTTGTTTTTGAAAACCTGGATTGATGATTAATTAATTTTTATTACGTCTTTTGAACGTCTTTTACAGTTTTTGAACGTTTAGTCAAAAAAACACTGAATAAACAAAATATAATAATTTAAAGACAGAGACATTTCAAGAAATATTTTTCGTTTAGATAAATCCACAGAATTTCTTACAAAAGAAAATAATTGAAAAACAAAATTATAAGTATTTGACATTTAAGTTTTAGAAACAACAATTTCTCGAAAAGCAAATCAACTTGTAAAAGGTCTTCAATAAAGTTGCTCTTATTTCCGAAAACATAAATAAAGAAAATCTCTTAAAGTACCCGAATCAAGTACCTTAAGTGAAAAATATAAGTGAAAATTAAAAAAAAGCCAATGCCCTCTATCCATGCCTTTTAACAATTTTTCAAAATTCAAAATAAAATTCAACTTTCTCAACTAATCTAATGTCAAAATTGCACTAATTCGAAAGGTTTAAATTTATTGAACAACTTTGAAATTTGTATTAGATTCCGTATTAAGTAAGTAATCAATTGTTAATAAAGCCATAATTCAAAACCGGTTGAAATCCGCATGAATCCAAAATAATCGATCTGAGAATTTCCTTTCTATGGTTTTAATTTTTCTTAAAGAAGTATAGTAAGGTGGGATAACTGGATCGCTTTCCGTATAGTGCTACTTAAACGCTGGATTTTGGACTGATGAAATTCTATTTTGCTTCTTCTAAATACATAGAATTATTCACTGTTTCATTCAGAAACGTAATATAAAAAAAATTATCAAAAATATTAAAGAAAATTTATAAAATAATGATAATACTGAAACAAGTTAGCATGCACTAATTGGGTCGCCTTTTCGCTAATTGGATTAAATGGTTTTTTAATTGGATCACTCAATTTTCAAGTATATTAAAATGAGAAAATAATTTTTTATTACATTTTTAAAATTTTTATTGGATTATGTCATTTAACATTTAATGTGAAAGACAATCTTTGAGGTAACATCAGTTTTATGAACAACAATTGGAGGAACAAGTTGGCCAGTAGCAGACACCAGAAAGAGTGTTGTGGCACATTCCTTTGATCCAGGATTTTTAAGAGCTGGCACAACACGTGAACCTGACCAGAACATTTCCATCTGCTGGTGTCAAGAAAAAGGCACTTTTGTCGAAATTAAGAGCCCGGTCTGGTGAAATGGTCAGCAGATGAGTCGATTACACTCACTTATTTAATGGATATTTAATAGTTTTGCTTTTTCTCAAAGTTGAAAAGTTATATTATGTTATTGTAGTGACTATATTACGGAAATAAAAATAAAAATATTATTTTAAGTGGATTATTTAGTTAGCGTAGTCATAAACGATTCAGGTGATCCAGCTAGCGAAGCGCCCGGAATAGCACACTTGACTATAAATGATAAACCTTAGTCTTATTAAAAAAAATCAATTTAATATTTTGACTTACTTGAACATCTATAATTTTTCGTGTATATGGAAAAGTAATACTTAAAATCGTTTTACCAGGAATTATGATGTTTGAGATTATGTTTTACAAATAAGGAAATCCTAGGCTTTGTCGAATGTACGTTAATAGCTGAATGTTGAGACGAAGTATTAAGGTATTATGCAGATAAACTGCTTTCTAATATTTAAACTTAAATAGATTAAAGTAAATCGATGAAACAAAGGTCAAACTAAAAGTTATACTACTAATTTTGAAGACCCAAATTTTGGTATTACTATGGAACTAAATTATCAATATCAAACCGTATTTTTGAAGTGATTGAAGTTATGTTATTGGAATAAGAGAAAAACTTGTTGAGTCTAGAAACTTATTGAGTCATAATGGAGATTTTGCTAATTTGCTTATAGCAATGCATCATTCCGTAAACAGAAACACCTTGCCATTTTCGAACTAGATGGGGTTGGCAGCCCTTGTACATCGTCTCATAGCAAGGATAAAAACATTGGCTTTGAACTTCCCAGCCGGTTGCCACTTGATGTTAAGTTAAAAACAATACCTGAATGGCTTTGGGGCTGTCCGCTGGTTAGTAACCATCGCCATAACTCCTCATCCGCCGAAATCTTAAAGTTCAGATCGCCAAGACGAGGTCCCCTCTTCCGTCAGTCTCTAACCGAAAAATTACGAATGGAGTCTAGGGCATGCCGCGTTGAAGCGGATATATAGGGACACTGGTAAAAATAAAAGGGTCAAATTGACCCTTTTCCAAAGGATGGATCATATTTGACTCTTTGAAAGGGTCACCAGGTACCCTTCGAAAGGGTCACGGTTTTGACATCTATTTAATTCCGGAATAAACGAATAAAAAAACAATGAAAAAGTGATCTTTGGTGTTCACTCAGATGAGAAAAATATGATATCAGTAATAAGTTTACAATAAAACATGATTATTCGTGATAAATGTGCATACTAAATTTCAAGAGATACAAAAGTGAACCTTTCAAAGGGTCAAATACGATCCATCCTTTTGAAAAGGGTCAATTTGACCCTTTTATTTTTACCAGTGGAATGGGATAGAATTAACTTAACTAGTGCAACGTAAACATAACAATCTATTATGCATCCCTTAAACAAGAAGTATCAATCGGGTTAACACAGGCTAACAAATTTTGACTCACATTCTTATTTAGAGGATATCCAGACATTCTACTTCCGGTGACTTTAAACTTCATTTTGCACCCCACCCCTCTTGGTGTTGCCAAGGTTTTATTTTATTCTAACGCTTAAGAACGGTCTTTACCGAATGCACATGGTAGATAGAACCGTAAGAACACAATCCTTAAGTGCTGGAATTAAACAAAAGTTTTCGAACAGTAGAGGCAAAATCACACACAGCTACGGTATTTGAACTTAAAAATGAAAGCAAATTTATATTTTATAGCAGGAAGGGTCCGTGGTGCGATTGGTAAGAGCCTGAAAATCTTGGGCGGTGTGACCTCCGACTCGAATGTGACAGTTGTGAGATCGAGTCCCGCCCGATGCAAATGATTAAAGCGTCTGTGCCGACATATTTCTCATAATCATTGTAAACCGAATAAAAATTGTGAACTGAACAATGTACAAAATGATAATGAAAGTCCGGTAAATTAAAATTAATAAATAAATAATTCAAAAATAATATTATTCGGCATGCAATAAGAGCCATAATGGAGGGTTATCAAGATTTAAACCGAACTTAACGATCGTCCAAACCGGTGGCAGCCAAAATCCCGAAAGCCAAAATCCCAAACGCCAAAATCCCGAAAAGGCCAAAATCCCGAAAGCCAAAATCCCGAATTTTTAAAATTCTGAAAGGGATGAAATTATATGGAGGAAAATATTTAGAATAATTTCCCAAGGCACAGAAGATTTCCCTTTGCCTCCAGCAAGCGCGAGTGCAATCTTGGGAGTAGCTATGATACTTTTATGAATTCGGGATTTTGGCTTTCGGGATTTTGACCTATTCGGGATTTTGGCTTTCGGGATTTTGGCTTTCGGGATTTTGACCGGGACCCGTCCAAACTCCTAATTTACAGACTAAAAAGTTTATTTATACTAAAATCAAGTGTAAAATTAAAATCAAACACTTTGGTTTTGAAATTTCTTGAACTATGCTCCAAAATTGAATCAATCAATTGGTCATTTCTTTAGGGGCGGTATTCATAATCAAGGAGTTATGAGAAAAACTTTGACAAAGTTTAAACTCAATCATAAGGAATTAAATTCTGTTGTGATTATAATAGGTATTAAAAAGAAAATAGCACCAAAAATTACAATATGAATATAAATGCTTCTAAATTTCATGAAACTTTCAAGCCATTCTAACTAAAAGTCTCAACCAAATGTTTCACAAAGAACACTTTAAAAGGTACTGGTGTCTCCTCATATCCATAGTGACCACACAGTTCATTTAGCAATTGCCAAATTGCATTAAAAGTCACTCATGGAAGTGTTGCTTTTTATGTCATCATTTAAATCTCAATTATATTTAGCATGCACAGAACAACAACAATTTCATTTACATACAAAATACAGAAGGATAGAAAAGTGGGGGATGGTTGTGGACTGAGGAGAATCACCCTTAGCAATAAAAGTCTCAATTTTCGTATGGTCCAGAAAGTTTTCCAGTGTGAACTTCCAATGAATCAAACTTTATTGTAACACACCAACTTTTCTCATGCAACCCAGGGAGCTTATCATATTCCACATTGTGATATGATGTAAAATAATCATGGGTTTTGTAAATGTAGTGCTGGAAATGAAACAAAACACGTGTACATATGAAATGAAAATGTGTTATTTTGTATGACGGTATAAGGTGGAGGGGGTGGTAGGGTGGTTTAGGCGGTAGGAGAATGATGTTATTCTGTCAGGAGCACGTCGTTGTGACGACGTCGCCTCTCAATCGACTGATAAAGTGAGCGGCTTTTGAATATCATTTGAATAATTCACGTCAGGACGATATATTTTTATGTGAAGATCATTTTGACACGATTTAGTCACTTGGAAAATTGTTTTGCATAAAATTAATGTGTTGTTGATGCTCAAGGGTTGTGCCCACCATCATCAATTCATGACCATCCAACTGAGTTAAATTTGCTTCGTTGGAAAAAGCACCCCTCGCGACACAGTTATGAATTTATATCTTTTTCTCTCGGGGTTTAAAGGGAAGGGAAATGGGATCAGGGTCTGGGGAGATCAATTAAAACTTAATTGATTGTGAACGATGATTAGTTCCAAGAAAGTACTCAGCGCTTCTGGAATAATATTTGCATAGCAAAAATCAAAATAACACCCATCAACACTCTTCAATAAATCGCTCTAAAATTGAACACAAGACCTGTTGAACTGCCATTAAAATCGAACAAGATTAATACTATGGGAAATGTGTATAATACTGTGTAAAAAATGCTTGCTTGTACGTGAAATCCAGCTCCAATTTTGAGGATTTAAACATAAAGAACATGGTTAAAAATGTGGTGGCAGCAAATGAATTATTCAGTTGCAGTGTTAGTTGAATTTCAGCACGTCTCTCATAGTTTTTTTTTATTCGAGACAACACACATTTTCTAACCGTTTCAGCACGGGGTAGGATTTTATATTGAGAACATATGGCACAATTCACACATTAGAAGGATTTCCTTTCACCAATTTTCTGCGATAAAACTGTGCGATAGTATTGTTAGATGAAAAGGCGCGGTAATAATCTCATTCATACCCAACAATACATGAGTTATTCTTATCGATGGGCTGGAAATTTATCATTTGATTTGAATTTCGAACTAAAGGGGAATACATGAATTTTATCAGGTATTCTAATACTTAACGTACAAATACCTCATTTAAATCATTTGCAACTGGAAAGTTCCTAATGTGAACCTCATGGAGAAGTCAGCGAGAAAGCAAAGAAATGGCTCCAGAAAGGTTTGAGTATCAGATCAGTACTTTCAGAGCACCGAGTTAACATCACTGAGAAAAAAAGAGGCTGCGATTGACTTTTTTTCGTCATAACTTTAACAATGTTAATTTTACACCTTTTGAGGGTAAAATCAACGTGAAAGAAGGGTAACTTTAGCCCATAATACACCTTAAAAGGGTAATATTTACACCGTTTTCGGATCAATACTGCAGGGTAAAATTAACATTTCTGAAATGTTATTTTGACTTTTTCGGATTTCTCTCAGTGATCTAATTTAATGAATTACTTTTTAAATTAAGCATATGATAAAGTTGCAAAAAATTTAAAATTCAATATTAAAGATTTGGTTAAATGCAAATGAAACTTATACACAGAGAAAAAAAGAACATAGAATCAACACATTTATGGGATACTTTTGCTATTAAAAGAGCTTAAATACCTCGTGCGTATTAAATTCTAGGGTATTTTGGTACGCATTTCAAGAAATTCTTTGTCATTGATTCAGTACCATAAATTCATTAAATTTCAATTGCAATCAGTACTGATTTTAAGGTGTTGAAATACCCTAAAATCAATACCAAAATGGGATAGAATCAATAGCGAAATACCCTAAAATTAATGCTAAAATAGAATAGAATCACTACCGAAACACCCTAAATTCAACACCAAAATGGGATAAAATCAATACCAAAATGGGATAGAATCAATACCGAAACATCCTAAAATCAATACCAAAATGGGGTAGAATCAATACCGAAATATTCTGAAATCAATAGCAGGATGGGATTGAATGAATACCAAAATGGGATAAAATTAATACCGAAACGCCCTAAAATCAAATTCTCAATTGGGATATAATCAAGAAAATTTTCAAGAAAATTTGGTATAGTTTTGATATTTAAATAGTGGGATTAAAATCAATACCACGGGTATTGAATCTGGATACTTCAAAAATTTACTCTGTGTAAGTAAACTCAAAGGTACCCCAAATTAAAAGGTGCCCCACTTCACTCTATTGCCTTTCAGAATAAGAGTCGATCAAGTCGCAAATGATCAACTTTACTAGAGAGTGATTTCAAATTGAAATTATAGACTATATCTATTATAATAATAAAATAATATTCAGGTATTCGCAAAAAAAGAGCAGGGGGTCGCAAAAAATAAGTTAATTTATTAAAAACTTATAATAACTTAATTTTGGAAAAGCAATCTTATATCAAAATCAGAAAAATAGACAGGCAATGTACAAAAAGTTAATTAAGTTATCCTCAATTTTAAATAAAAAAAAGAGTTTTAGAGGTTTTAGATGAATTTTCGGTCTGATGGGATATAGCAGAGGGGACTCAAAAATATATCTTTCTTGATCTTTTTTTTAATTCTTTGAAATGTTTCGAGGATGTTAAAGAAAATGTTCATATTCTAAATATTGTAAATAATTGACTCATATGAGAACCGGTGAGCGTCGAGGATGTAGGAGGGTAGCTCAGAAAAAAAAACAGATTTTCCCTTGAAATCTTGAATATGACCAATGAGGAAGCCTTGGTGCCTGAGCCGAAAGCTCTGGGAAAATCTGTTATTTTTTTCTGAGATACTCTATGCTCCCGATACCCACCTGTTCTCAATATGACTATGGATAATGGTGTCCACCGTAGAGGTCTAAATGGCTAAACTTTCAGGAAATTTTAAGTGAAAATTTTGGAAAGTAACGTATTGTCTAAATGTGCAGAATATGAATTAAATAAATATTCGAAAAGTTGCAAGAAAAATGTTTTTTTTTTAATTATTGAGGGGAAAGCGCGCTACCTTCGGAGAATTTATGCTTCGGACAATTCATTTTTTTTTAATGTGTTATAAATCAATTTGGCCCAATAATATAGGGTGTCCCAAAAATCACGCAAGAGTAAAATTTAGCGGCATTTCTGAAATAAAGGTCCGCAACGAATAATAAAAATACTAAGTGACAGTTTATAGATTAGGGTTTTTAAAAAATCCATAACTAAATGTCAGACAAACGCGTTTTTGTTTTAAAAAAAAACTATTTAAAAAAAATAATTAAATAATTTGGTTCGAGAATTGGTCAGAAAATTGATTTAACTTCGTCAACTATGAAGAGTCTAATTGAAAAATTCACAGAACTGAATCAATTGGGGAGGCTAAATACACTTGCCATCCAAGAACAAGCCCTTCAAATGATTAATAATATTGAAGCAGTGTATTATCTGAAAATAAAGCTGATCAAGCGTTACTGTTACTGGCGTTCGATATCGCGACATGATGACCGAGTTTATGAAGTCTAAATTAAAGGATTTGTTCATTAATAAATTAATTAATTATGAATTCATTAATATTGAGGACATGTGGCTTTAGCATGATAGTGTGACATGTCATATAGCCTATGAAATAACGCAATTCCTGAATAAGACATTTCCTGATTGTAATTTTTTCTATTGGTGATTAGAATTGGTCCCTTAGATCATGTAATTTTAGACCATTACATTTCTTTTATTCGGTTATTCGAAGTCACAAGCCTAAGTCAACAGGCCTACATCCACCTCTGTGCATTAAAAGAGAAGTTTTAAGACTACATCATCGAAATTTAGGCACATTTGTCCAAAAATGTCAGGGAAACCTTCGACGAAAGGATTCATATGTCAGCAGAGCTATGGAGGGTTACTGGATGCGATATTTAATACATAAACCCCATCTTATGTACTTTATTTTTCAATTTATAAAAAAAATCTAATTGAGAAAAAATGTGTTTTTTATTTAATTTAAATCTTGCGTAATTTATGGGACACCCTATCTTATTTTTCAGAAAAAAGCTATGCGTGAAATCCATAAGGAACATAGAGAAAAAATTGAATTGTCCGAAGCTTGAATCGTCCGAAGGTAGCGCGCTTTACCCTACGTAACACGAGTTGTAGCTAGCAGAATAAACCCAGGTCGTTGAAGATCTCGAAATTCCAAATACTAATTAATAATATTAGTGATTTTGCAATATATTTTGCCCTTAATATTCAATCCTAATTCACAATTTTTCAATAAATCATGTTTGATAAAAATAGAGAATTTATTTTTTTTTAATATTATCTTCAAACTTAGTAAGAATTTACCTCATTCAACATGCAACGTTCTTTGGGACATTTTAACCTATATTTGGGTAATTCTTTATTTGAGTCCCAGAAGATTCACATCCATTCACAGTCAGTTGTAGTAAACCACCCCTGAGATTTAATTCATCATGTGTGGGAAAATTGTCCATAACACGCGTGAAAAGCTTCACATTCTTCCATTTCTTGAGGTTTTTCGCAGTGGGATGCAGGGAGGGAGTGAAAGTGAAGGAATGAACCATTCCTGACTTAATAACCTGTCAGGAAGCCTAATTGAAAATATGTGGTTTGATGTGACAAATTCAGATCATGTACAAGATGCAGACACACCAAGCACACACCCTCTTCCCCAAAATGACATGAAATCGTCCCTTTTTTTTTTACTTGTCTCAGCACGAAGAAGGGTGCAGAAAATATGTCTGCCCGAAACACAAGGGTATTAATAGGAAAATTCAAAGAAATTTGACGTGTGGTTGGGGGCTCACCCACGCACAAAACTCCTTCAAATAATATAATTGGATATATTCTCAAGAAGCAATTTTAGTAAACTTATGATAAAGCTATTTTCACGTTGGCTTAATGATGCGATGAAAAAGCATGAAAGATTATTCGTTGGGTTGAGAAGATTTTACACCAATCGTGGGGGGAACTTCAACAATTATTAATTCGCAATATAAGGAAAACTATGAGAGAAGTTTCCATCATTTGCCCCACCATGTATGTTGTTGATTATATCCTAATTAAACAGCTTTAAAGTTCACCAACAAAGTTATTTTCGGGAATTGTATGTTATTATTAGCATCTTTTCCGGAAAGGTTAAGCTGATTAAGTAGATTATACCGTTTATAAAACTTGCTCTGCTAAAAATAATAATTTATCGTTAAAAATATTACGATCGTTTCATTTTCATAGATACTCTAAGGAGGGGAAAGTGTCCCGCCTATGCTTCGTATGATCTACTACATAATAAATAAATTTTTCCTATGTTATTCATCGCACTCAAAAAAAGCATAGGATAGCTCAGCTCATATAAGTTTAAAGTAATTCGAATTCCTGGTTCCCCTCAAAATTTATCGACTATTATGTTTTCGGAAGCGTTCCTCGTAGATTCCCCAGGTTTCCTAAATGTTTTGCTCACGTTTTTTTTTCGAATTAAGCGTTATGTATGGGATCTGAGTTACCTCGTCCCAGTCTAAGAAAACTAAGTGTCTTAAAGGGGGGCCAAAGAAAAAAATATCTAGACAATTTTTGATTAAATTAGCCTATCATCTAATGTAGGCCCTATTTCATATAGCCCGATTCTTCTCTATTAGAAGTGTAACCATTGACCATTTAGGTATAGAACCGCGTAAGAACTGCGAAACGTCTTTTTGAATTAAGAGCCTAAAATGGGTCAGTGGATAAAGTAGTGGCTCTATGACTGTGAGGTCTCGGGTTCAAAGCTGAGCAGCAGCAGAAAGAGATTCTCATGCCATATCGGCTTTGAATTCGTCCAGTGAATGAATGAATAGTAATGCCAATGGTGCACATTAGAAAAAAAAAGTGAACCGCTTAAAAATAATAGAGGCTGGTCCGAGAACGAGTTTCGACATGGAAGTGGTACAGTAGACTCTCGTTATAGTCCATATTTGGTTTCAGATTTGATACTTGGGTCGCACTATAGTCCATATAATTTTTTAAAATTATCAACGACTTTTAGTATTGAAATTGCTCGACGGCTTCCACTTTCTTTGCGATTGTGGTACTTGTCCTTGCTCTCTTCATTATGGATCACAATTATCACAACTACTCAATAAAGTTTGCCAAAAATATTAAAATAATTATGCTTGATGCGTACAAAAAACATAACCTAACATAAAATCAGTGTTTTGAAATCAACGGTCGATAAATTGTAGACTATAGAGCGATGGCCTATAGCGAGACTCTACTGTACTTCAGTCGATACAAATATTCACTGTCACTGATCCCAAACACACACCGAGATGTGCTGCTGTGATACAGTAGCAGCGCTGGTTGCCCACAGAGCTGTGATATGGAGAGTCTACCCGTATCGGGGGACAAAATAGACTAGGAGTGGGGAAGCATAAGGGGCCCAATTGTGGCCTGGATGCATCGGTAATCCGAAATGGAGAACT
Organism: Phlebotomus papatasi; assembly: GCF_024763615.1. Taxonomy (NCBI): domain Eukaryota; kingdom Metazoa; phylum Arthropoda; class Insecta; order Diptera; family Psychodidae; genus Phlebotomus; species Phlebotomus papatasi. Next base: position 35,274,915 of record NC_077222.1, read on the forward strand.
GACCCCTGGCAAAATCTTATCGTATTTTTGATTAAATAGCCTGCTATCATCTAGTGTAGGCCTTATTCCATGTAGCCCGATTCTTCCCTATTAAAAGTGTAACCATTGACCATTTAGGTATAGTAACAACTGCTAAACGTCTTTTTGAAACACAAATAATATAAGCTGTAAAGTCAAAACCCAAACTACTATCCGGCACAGCCTTTCATATCCCATACTTCGAATATACGAAGAACTCGAGCACGTCGCTTTAAATCCAAGAGCGGTTGGAAAAGTGGGCAAAACACTTCTCACAGGTGAATCATTGATTGTTTTTTCACGTGGAATCAATACGAAAGTGGAAAATGCAGGAGAGATGGTGTTATTTTGAAGCCACCCCAATGATTTTGTTGATTGTGCAAAAGCAGACGCAACACGTTGCATCAATATATTAGAGAAGATTAAAGTAAGTCGAACTTGCTGTTCTGCTTCAGACCAATGATACCATCTTTCTATTGAGAATTCCTCTCGAGAGTTTTATCGGACTGAGGGAGGTATATGTGGGGCTTTTCAGAGTGCGGTACTCTCGCTGCACATCGCACAGGTATTTTCCACACGATAACCGCCCACAGGGTGAGACGACAGAGATTGCAATGGTATGGCTGGGTCAAGCCAACCAAGTGGGTGGGATTCTTAGCCGCCGTCTCCCACATATTGATTATTTTAGACGCCACACTTCATCCGAATTGGTGTGAGACATTCTCAAGCTTACAGCTGAATATTTGAAAGCTTTCTCACTCCTTCATCCAGATATATCCCCATCCCATCATCCCACGCAATATATCGTTTATTTAGACTATCTCTTTTCGATAGACAAACAATTTTCGAGCTTCTACGCTGAGCTTTTGTAATTAAATTATGGATTGTTCTTATCTCAAGAGCTTTTCCATCCAGACTTTTTGTAACATTCACATCTTTGATTTAGAGATTCGATTTACGATTAAACTTTCGTACTTCAGAGTCAATTTTAATCAATTTTCCATGATGGATAATCTCAATTTTTCGGACCAAATATTGAAAAATGGGAAAAACCGCAAAATCGTTCTCGAAATTTATGAATGTGACAAATTTCAGTAGTTCCTCCCTCGACAATTCCTATCTGCAAATTTTTTGGAGCAAAGATATTCTATAAATATTCACTGAATAATTAACTAATTACGAAAGTACTTAATTACAATCTGTCGAGCATTTTTCCACCAAGGCAATCCAAGAATGAAGTGCCGAGAGAATTGCTGAGAGGAACCCTCCTTAGTTGTGGCTTGGGAAGATTGGCGTATTATTGGGTAGGTTGGCTTTTTGTATCCAGTGAGACTGGGAATATCACTTGGGAATGCTCTCTTTTTTTCCCAAACGACGCTAATAATTTGGCCTTCTCCATCCCAGTGAGTTGACTGATGATGATAGACCAAGAGACTCCTGGTGTGTGTTTGTCTCTCATTAAAGAAAAAGCTACTTTCTCGTGTTCAAACCCAAGCATAATATGTTGTCGACTGTCATGCAACAAGTACAGCAATTTGCCCATCATTGAATGGCCCAAAGAGCATCATCCCAACTTCTTGTGAGTAAAAATTAAAGATTATCGCAGTCAATTTTCATTTTTTTTTCTCCTTGGCCAGAGTGTCTCTTTGTGTACAACTATACTTAGATGGGAGGTATGGGTAGGTGAAATGGAATATAGGGGGTTGAAATTGTTTTTGGGTGAAGGCAATTTGGAGAGAAAGATCCTCCCATGGATCGGATTTCATTGCCATCATTCTGCCACATTTTCCTTCCTTTTGGTCATATATCGAAGAATGTTTTTCCTCCACCGGTGGTCCTCCTCCTTTTCCAAAACTCGCTAAGGTCCAATAAGAGTAGAGTGCTACTGTACACTTGATTTTTTAAATTAGCCACTATAAGAGGTACCAATAATTAAAAATTAGTCTAAAGTAGACATACAACATACTAATATATCTATGCTTAAATCAGTCATATATTCGTCTGAAGTTACCTAGGTAAGATTTTTACCAATTCTGGCTCAAAATGAATTCAAATTCGGTTTTGAGTTTTCGCCGAAAAAAATTGTATTGGTATACTAAATAATAGTTTTTTTTTTTGAAAATACCTAGATTTGAAGAATTTTCAGTGGAATTATATTTATTTATGAAATTTAGATCAGGTGCTCATTGTTAGTGAAAGTGGTTTTAAAAAAAAAAACTATTGAAAATATTTATAAAAAAATAAGTTTGTGATTCCATTGCATACTATGGTTATTACTGTGTTATCACACTTGCACATTAAAATTTTAATATGATTCACATTAATTGTCGCTGGTGAGAGTCCAAATGTGTAATTTTTGTGTTTAAATCATTTTATATTCAAATTTTTATCTATTTGTTGATAAAAAGGTACACTTGGCCCGCAAAATTTGATATAAATTGATTTATAGCATTAATGCGAAAAATTAATGCGATTTTCTCTTTAATTTTTTAATGTGAAAAATATTTATGCTTTAGGTAAATTCAAACTTATTTTTGCAGGCCAAGTCCACTTCTTTATCAATAAATAGAAAAACCCCAAATATTAAGTGACTCAAAGACACAAATAACATATTTGGACGCTCACAAGCGACAATTAATGTGAATCACATTAAAATTTTAATGTGCAAGTGTGATAACGCCGTTACTGTAGGATAAATTCGGTATCAATACTTGTAGTATTACCACCTCTGGCATGTGTTTAAAATACACTGAAGCATTGACCATCCCACCCAAAAGCATCAATCTATCTACCAAATTAGCCGTTAAACAGCCCTATACCATGACCCTTGCCCAAATCCTTTAAGAGTTGGATTTGTTCACTTGTACGATAACATTTCGTTCTGTCGACGTCACACTTATACTCGACCATGTGACCAGACCACTTTATGCGAATCATCGATTCGTTCATCCAGAGGGCCTTTTCATAAATTTTGTGTACTTAAAACGTGATTTAATTAGAATTGAAGCCTTTTCTGCATACTGATTTTATTGAAAAGTGGAACTTTCTTGGAAATTCTCCCATTTTTCTCGCTTCATGCAGTCTTTGTCGGATATAGAAAACAGAAGGGTCCTGTTTGCCCTCCGAACGTATCAGAGATTGGTAGTATGCATTAATTCAGTCTATGGGATGTGAACCTGATATTGCCAGAAGTTCTTGGGCTCAACTCTTTCTTCTTCTCCATTGACCTTATCTATTTTGCTGATTATGGGTCGTTATTTTACGTAGAACTCGGCAATTTTTGTTATTATTTGCCGTTACAGAACCTCTTTATGATATCCTGCCTCTCCAGCATGTTCATATTACGTTAAACATACATCCTGGACACTATTTTTCTGAAAAATAACAAGATTCTCCGTACGACTTCGCAAAACTTTATTTTCTTTCAAAAATCACTTTTTTATCAAAAGAATCATTGAAAATTCTCATAAACTCGTGAGAAGATGCTAATACACAAAATGCAATCATTTAAATTTGACAGCGTTTCTTGGACTGACTGCAATCAATATCGTTTGGTACACCGCAACAAACTTTTGATCGATGAAATGTTGCATTATTATATTTTTATTAATTTTATTAGGAATTAGGAAAATTGAAATTATTAGAAACTACTATAATTAGAAAGGGTAATAACCATACAAAGTAATGGAATCAAAAACTTAATTTTTAAAACTATTTACAATAGTTTTTTAAATCCTCTTTCACTAAGAATGAGCACCGTAACAAACTTATGAGTCCTACTGTAGGTTCATTAGTAAACCTAAATTATTTTTTCTGAAAATCTGTGTTCAATCCACAAAACTTTAATGCTCGATTAAATTCCACAACAGTAATTTAGCTTATGAAATTATTTTGAAATTTTGACCCATTGCAGGGTTATCAATATTCAATTTTTGAGTATGGACTGTCAGAGTACCTATCGTTTATTAAGCCCTAACACGAACTTCAGACCTAAGGTATATTTTAATTATTAATTTAATTGGTCTAATTACTTAAAAGACAAATTTTTTGGAATTTTTTTTTATTAAGCCTCTAGTCCGAAGGCTGTATTATATAACTAAAGTTATAGTATTACTACAATTGAATCAAGTCAGTTTCATCCAAAGGCGTAAATTTATTCATAAAAGTATTTGGTTTTAGTCTAATTGGTGGATAAGAAGGTAAAAGTTTATTTGTGATATTTATGCTGATTTGAAAACCTCTATCCAAAGCTTTAAAATTTAAATTCTAGAGTTTTTATACAAGTAGCAATATTTTTGCTTTTGTGGAGGAAAATCGGGATTTTAGAGATTTAAGAAAGTAAAGTCAAAATGTCAGGGTAAATTTAATTGATAACAAATTTATATTTGAGGTATAGAAAACCAATTCATCTTGTTAAATTTAGATTTCAGTTACTGTTTCAAACGACTTGAGTGTTGTAGAAAAAAACAGTTAAACAATTTCGATAATACTATAAGTTCGAGCACACCGCAAAGCTCTCCTTTCGAAACTTTTAAGGATGTACAACGAAAAAACGACAAACAAACGAGGTGTGGAGGATTGGAAAACAAATATAAAGTGCAACATCATTGAAGCAACAGCTTCGAGTTCAGCAATTGAAGCGCAAAGCAACAACAACAACATTCAACATAATCATATATGGTGGAAATAGCAAAATATACATTGTGGAAGAGGTGAGGGTTTGGATCGTCGAAAAACGCAATCAAGCCGAAACGATATCACAGTGCAAATGCTATATTTTGCTGGTAAAGTTGCGCTCGATGAGTCTATGTGTCGTATATGATAAACAAGTGAGAGGTTATCGTTGGGTAGAAAAATCGATATTTACTTCTATATGACGGTTTGGGGGGGTGTTTGAGAGGAGGTTTGCACAAGAAGAGATGAAGAAGAAATTGAACCAACGAACCCATTATATGCTATTGTATTTGAAGGAGACACCACAGGCTGAGGGAGATACTTGAGAATTCTACATAATATACATTAGAAATTATATATAAGGGCTTCCATACTGTCCACACGTATTATATAAATTATCACCTGTGTTGGACCATCAAGTCGCTTTTCTCCTAATATGCCAAGAACCATACCTCCCCCCCAATGCATTGGGTGAGGTGGTGTGTACTATAAAATCATAGCTGGTGAGCTTGAAGGGATTCCAAGGCTCCGGAACATGATTCTATTGAGTATCTGTGTTACATTGTATGGCGTCATGGTAAATATTTGCAGTTTCCCCTTCACCAATTTACACCATCCATCCATCCATCCGTTCTCAAACATACCAAGAGCCGCCTCAATATTGAGAGATCCATGTTCGAGTGAGGCGAATTCGAGGATTTTATCAGTTCCACAGAATATTCCAAATGCTTGCCAATCGATACATCAAGCACAAGTGAAAGGAAAAAGAATGCTCACGTTTTTGTCTCGCTTCATTTCAATACATTGCCTCTGGTGCACTGTTAGAAATTAGCCCGATAACCCTCTATACAAACTGTTTGAATTATATATTCATAATTTCCATTGTAGCAGCTGCAAGGAGTATAGTCATGTAGCGGCAAAATGTTCTGACCCGCATTGTTGTTTGAAATGTTCCGCGGAACATTCAACAAGTCTTTGTGGAGGGTTAAGTGTGTAAATTGCCAACAAACAAGAACACATCACCAGCACATACAACATGCTATCTTGACTCAAACTTTTCCTAACAGTGCACCTTGTATGGGCCACAAACGTCACACTCCAAACAATAAATTTCCAACACTTTTCCACCACGTCTCCTCATATTGAAATTGAGAAGCCATAATCCATTGGCGCGAGATATAGAAAATGATTCAGTATGGGGGACTAGAAGAGGGAAAAATAATTTCCCCAATATCGTGACGAGAAAGTTGCCCCCCGAAAAAAAAAGAAGGGAGAAAGTTTTCTCAGTGGTTGGAGATGCCGGGTTTGGTTCTTAGTTTAGAGTTTGGTCGGAAGCAAGAGACCTCCAAAGGCGAAAAAGTTGGTAATTAATGGAGAACCGTGTGGTTTATCAAACTTTTATTTTGTTTTATACACACACTCCACATTCTTTTGGGAGAAAAAGTCCGACAAATCGATCCATTTCTTTTACAAACTCACCCCCATCAATTTTCTCAGTGTGGTTAGGATGTTATTTTCCCATGGAGTCCTCTCTGCCAGGAATTACTTCCATGTTTTCCTATTTACTTTGACCATATTACTCTTTTCCGCCCCCTTAAATCCTCCTCTGACTCCCGCAGCAATTATTCAATATTATTTGTGAGAATTTCTAATATGTTTATCCTTGGGACATAATTTTTGAAATTTAAGGAAAATATACTTGCATGGGTCGAGTCTCAAGAGACACCTCAAAGTAATGAATATTGGAGGGAAAATATGGCAAAGAAATTACCAATCATAGAATGAATTCTTGTTGACATTGGGTCTTGTTTGCAATTTCACCCAACTTTCATGTGGCACTTTGGGAATCGCTGAAGATCATTTGACGTTTGCACCTTGGGAAATACCTTTGCCTTGATTCTACTCTTTAATCATTTTTCTTTGGTCTTTTTCTTCATGCTGATATAATATCAGAAATCATATCAAATGAATATTGAAGAGCTTTTTTTTCTTTCTAAATTTATAAAGGGAAAGGTATATCGACATTCAGTTACTTCTAACATAAGCAGTTTATGATGTTACAGCTGTCTGCAGCCGTAAAATATTATTTTGAACACAGAATTACCGTAATTATCCAACTAGGGGAAACTGGGGCACCACCAAACACGGGGTACGACCATACACTGCGATTTTTTAATCGGATATTCGACTTCAGAGGATAAGACCTCTAGGAATTTATAGACACTATAGGGATGCTTGTCCATTGAAGGAATGGTCGAGATCGTCCAAGTAGTTTAGAAATAAAAATTAGTGTTTGGTGGTACCCTGTGTTTAGTGGTGCCCCAGTTTCCCCCTAAATATATTTGCATAGTACAGAATTGAAAAAAATATTTGAACTGCTCTAACTCCGCATATACGTATTTCGACCCCTTATCCCCTATAAGTAGTCATATTTTGCTAAAATTTTGGAATACTGAAGTTTCGAGTTCTTTGACGTCACGCTGTTTGTTCATCCGTCCATCCGGTCGTTACCACGCTTACAGCCCAAACGGTTAGAGATATAGACTTGGGAACTTCGGGGGACCTCCTCCCATAAGTCGATCATGGGACCATTAACATGTCCCTCATTTTCCCTTACTGTTCCCCTTCCCTTCAAAATCATGTTTTTTTGGGACTTCTCGTAAAAACGTCGTGTGATTTTTTTTCACTTTTGGGCACGTTTTAGAGATTACATTATTTAGGAGGGCATGTTGTCCATATACGAAAATCCCGCTGAATCATTTCTAATAACGGTTTTTCAAGGTCAAAGGTTAAAACGGCTCTAGAGAGCGTATTTCTCAAACGAACGGTATCATATGGCCTTTATTTGAAAGGGCTTGGAATTTTTTGCAATTCTGAACTAGTTCTAATCAGGTACGAACCAATTACTATTTTTTTATCAGAAATTTAATTTCATTACTCTTAAATTATTTTGCCATTACTCAAGTCAAATCTAGATGGCAAAGCTGGGACGCTTTGACACCAATTTCTATTAAAATGGACGCTTCTTGAGTTATTAAAAATCATATAGAAAAACTATATAGAATGGCGTTCCGGTTACCAAAATGGCTCAAGCTCGTGACTAAAGCTCCAGATGGACTCAGGCATCAGCTAAGGGATCAGTTTGAGGAAAAAGAGCATTAGTATCGTTACAGTCAGAGATCAGTTTAAAATTTAGAAGATCAAGCTGATCTTCAAAATTCGTAAAATGTAGTGAAAGAATTAACGATATTAACATCAAAAGTAAAAATAGTAAATTTTTGAGTATTTTTGTCTACTTATTGATATGTCAGTCGATATGTCAAGAGTGATAATGCTTCTTATTGCGGACGGGAGATGCGGCCCATTATGAAATTCTCAAAACGCAGAAAGATTGGAGTGACAAAAGGTTAGGTTGCTCCTACTCATTTGGAGGAAAGGAAGCATTCTCATTAGGGAGAGGGTGAGCTGCCTTGAAAACATAAATTTTTCGCATATTTCTAAAGAAAGCTGAGCTTTATCGTAATGTAATTTAGATAAATAAAATAATAGTGTATCTAAATTAAATCATAGCTAGGTCAAGGTTCCTTTAGAAATATGCGAAAAAATAGAGTTTTCAATGTAGCCCCATCTCCTCTCCCCTTACATTTTTTCTAGTGATAAAAGAGTGTACATTTATTGCAAATTTATGCGCAGTCTTCTAATTTTTGATCTTAAAATCAGTTAATTATATAGTTTGGTCTACTCCTTTACCGCAATGTTGATCGGGATGTTGTGTGAAAGTCATTCCTTATGACTTCTCTAAAACCAATAAGGCTATTTAAACGGTACAACTTATGAAATAAAGAATAACGAATCATGAAAAATAATTATCGATCCATAACCTTTTGGAATCGGTTCAGACTTCATCTAGATTACAAGACCTTTCCAACGATTCAAAACTTGTACCAAAAGGTTAACCCTTTAAGGACGACACACTTTTTTCTGATCGAAATCAACAATAAAAAAGAAACTAATAAACAAAATTAATTAAATGTCTTACATCTAGCTTTGGACAATCCAACAGAGTCTGATTCGATATATTTTTGCTTCCATGAACGTTAAGAACAAAAATAGTCTAAAAATTTAAGTAATATTTCTGACGTTACCAATGAATGATAATTTTTACTCTAAAGAAAAATATTACGTATGAGTAGTGTACTTTCTATTCCCAAAAGGGTTTTGCTTAAAAAATTTGGAAATATAAAAAATATAATAAAAATCATTTATCAGTGTGGTCATTTGAAAATTCGTCACTTTTGAGCTTAAATATTTACTAATAGCAAATAGTTGGAGTTTTACAAAAAATATCCTAGAGTCCTATAACCTCCTACTTTACGATAACGTACAAACATTAGAAAGAAAGAACTTTGGGTAGTCAGAAAAAAAATTCTCTATGGGTCACGGGTGACCCAGTCGTCCTTAAAGGGTTAAAAAAAATACACATCTGGGAGTCTTTTTATATTTTGACTTTGAAAAATCGTTTCTATACATAATTCAATGGTATTTTCAAATAAAGTCAATTTTTTTGGCAATTATTTTATAAGGTACAAAAATACTAATACGTTTGTATTTTAGAAGAATGATATTTTCTTCTTAAATCTTTCTTTCTTCCATTTAAGCCATCGTAGGTTTTGGAAATACTTTTGAATGGTTGAGAATCAATTTGAGAACTAATATTTATTAAAATATCGATTTAAGAACTATTTAAATTATACTGATATTGATTAATCAAGCATTTGTAATAACATTTTGTGTAACACTGGAAGTGCAATTAATATTAAATAGATATACCTCTAAATTATTTGCAAGTCCCCCTAAAATTTTCTGATTTCGTGATGCTGTGTAAAATAATTAATACATTCTGCTGTGTAGCATAATAAGACGTTCCTCCATGCTTCTTCCTAAGGGTGGCAACATGCAGTGACAGTGGAAATTGACTTGGTGCTAAGACTTGGGGGAGGTTGATGGAAGTGGAAATACGGAAAAAAATAGAGGAAGACCAAGTGACTAATAAAGACGAGGGACAATAAAACAAAATACCCAACAGCGAAAAATAAGTACTAAATGATTAATTAGCAATTTAACCATCATGAACCTTTGAGCTGTACACTGCTGGTTCAATATAAATACTCTCAAAGACGCGGGGAGATTATTTAGTAGGTGGAGGTCCATGGAAATAGGCATATAATACGGAATGGGAACCCCAAGGAGCAGCGGCTGTGACATTTTTTTCTTCCGAGGGTCGTTCTTAATAAAAATATTATTGTTATTGATTTTTCATCTATCAAATTAAATTAGCGACAAATATGTTTTCTCTTGTAGCGACTTCTTTTTTTTTGTGCCCTTATCGTTTTTCCACTGTGAGAGACATTGATACGAGAGGCGTACGTATACCTCATTCTAGGATGGGCTTGGTGGGTGGATGAACGACAAAACATCCACCCTCTCAAAGAAATACAGAGGGAGTGTGTGTAATATAAAATATAGAAAATAACATTGTTTCACTTTATATGGCTCTTGTTGGACTTATTTATATTTATTTTTTCATTCCAATGACGATGACGACAATCTTGATGGGAGGATGTTGGCTTATTTCTCTCAATCTCCACACAGAACCCACCCATCCACCCAAAACTCCCCCAATTCGCCATTGTGCGTCTATTTTTTCTGTTCTCCATTCGTATACTTATTTATTTACTAACTGTTTATACAGCGTTGACAACAAGATTCTGATGTGGTGTACACACAACATAAATTGTGCTTTTGTCCCGCTATTTTTTTCACCCAACCCACCAAGTTCCTGTCGCTTATCAAATGTGTCCCTATCTCTTGCCATCCACCGTGTCAACGGTTGGCGGGTGGATGATGGAGAAAAAACACGAAAAAACGTATGTAATAGCGGGAAAACACTTCAATTTGGTGCCTCTCTTCACCTGCTATGTCTTCAGTCAATGCTGACGTCTCGAGATGTCTTAAATGTCTCTCATTCTACACTTTTTTTTTTAAAGGTAAAACATCGGGGCTGGGTCTTCTATACTTTCCTGGAAATTTACCAACAACCACTGTGACTTGTTGTTTCGGTAATATGATCATTTTAGCCAATGAGTCTTGAAAGACTGATAGCCTAAGTCCACTTAGAAAGCAATGAACTTACAATGATTTACTAAAAAAAACAGATTGATTTAATTCTAGAATCCTTGTTACATTTGTAAAATTATAGGGGGAAGTGGGGCACCTTTGAAATTGGGATTTTTCACATATTTTTAAGTGGAACTGAGCCATGTCGTAATGTAATTTAGCTTCTCAATCTGCTTGTTCAGCTAAATTATATCACAATAAGGCTCAATTTTATTTTAAAATTGGTGAAAAATCCCAATTTCATAGCTACCCGAATTTCAAAGGTGCCCCAATTCCCCCTAATCCATTTTCCAAATATCATTTTAAATTTAATGTTTCTTTAGACAACTTATAAAGCCTCATATTCTAAAAAAAAGTCTTTCACCATAAAGGGCCCTACAGACAGAGAAGAGTTCGTCAAAAATTGTAATTTTGACGAAATAAAATAGTGCAGGTTATTTTCTTAAAAAAAACAATTGTTGACAAAAAATGATTTTCAAAATCAGTTTAAGGGCAAGTGGGGCACTTTTGGAATAGGGGTTTTTCCCTGGTATTAAATGGAATTGAACTTTACAACGATTTAGCTTGATAAACCAATTGTAAAGTCAAATTACATTATGATAAGCCTTAATTCCTTTTAAAAATAGAACAAAAAAGCCTATTTTCAAAGATACCCCAATTCAGAGGTGCCCCACTTTCCCCTATAGAAATCTCAATTTAATCAAAATGATGTCTTCAAATTGAACTATGCCAAATTAAATGAATTAAATTTCTTAATTTTCTAATTTTTTATCGTTTTCACCAGCTGTCTTAACGTTGATTCTAACTCCCAGAACCAAACGGTGAGATTATCCCATGTCTGGAGGGGAATTCTGTAACACTCTGACAATGCCATATGATAAATTGGATTCGAATCTTAGGAGAGCTTTTTCAAAAATTCGATTCTGTAGCCGTGACATTGCCATTTCAGCTCACGTGGCATTGTCAGAAGTCACATATTTGAAATTTCTGGCCATTTCTGGCCATTTCTGGCAATTCAAATGACAATGAATTTTGTTAAACAAATCAACCAAGACGTACTGTATTTTCATAAAATTATCAAGCAAAGGAATTTCATTAAAAATTCAATGAATTGCATTTTCGAACTCATATGATATGACAAAAAAAGCTCGAATGCCATTGTAAGGTTTCCAACTCACGCGTCACAATGCCACGAAAATTACAGAATTCCCCTACTGGTTATATGTTTTGGTTTAAGAATTAAGGTTAGACTAGTCAAAAAACCATGATGATTTTGTCTAATACCTGACTCCAAGAATATGTACACGTCGTACACCTTATGGTTGGTTTTGCTAAAGGTAATATTGTCGGTTACATCGACTGTTGTCGCATCTGCATTTCTTTTGTACATTTTGTGCTAACATGTAACGTAATAGGCGATGTATGTATTGTATGTATTACAGCTTGCACTAAATGCAGATACGATAATGATCGAGGCAACTGACGATACATCGAGTAAAAATTGCAACTTCATGCTCTCACATTGTTGAAATATTTTAAAAATTCCTAAATTTTGGTTTTCGTACCCTATAGGGGAAACCTGTGTACCATCAAACAGGGGTACCACCAAACACTGCGATTTTTTAAAATAGGTATAAGATTTTAGAAAAAGAGAGTTATAGGAAATCATAGATACTATAGGGGTGCTTGTCCAGCGAAAGAATGATCCACATAGTTCAAGTAGTTTAGAAATGAGAATATTTTTTCGTAAAATTTTCAGATTTTGATAATTTTAGTCATTTATTATCTACCTGGAAAATGAAAATAAAACAAGTTAAGTAAAATTTCACTATACCAGTACTTTCCTACATATTTTGGGATAATATCAATGTATTTACTAAAGAAATTAATGTTCACATTTCTTTAAAAGAATAAAAAACCAATCACAAAACAGAGTTTGGGGCACCACTAAACAGGCAAATTTCTCACTATTGCAGATGTCGGGAGCGTAGCTTGAATGACAAAATTTTTCCTCTTATCTTTTTTACTCTTCCTCACCCACTTTGTTCGATTTCTGAAATTTATACCTATTCATGGAATTTTCATTCAAAATTCAGGAGAAATGGAAGAAAAATAGTTGAATAAACCTAATTTTGTCTTAAATGAGTTTTCAATCAAGAATTAACGGTGATTTTTCAATTTTATCAAAAACAAATCTGAGAGCGCGTAATATTCGAACTTTAGGTAAAATGTTCGCCACGATTTAGTGGCGCTGTTTACCAAAAAGAAGTCGATTGTTGTCAAAATGACGAAAAGTCAATGGAAAAATATGTTCATTGTGCAGTGCCTTAGTTTTCTGCTTTTTTAATCATTTATTCTAAATGTTGCAGTTTTTTTGAGAATTATTTAGATTATTAATATCTTCTTCATAATTAAGAGCTATTATGAATGCCCAAAATAACTTCAATGGGTGAGAAAAAAGGTGTTTACTGGTACCCCAAAAAGTGTTTGGTTGTACCCCGGGTGGTTAAAAAAAGTCGAAAAATGCATGGTGATACAATTTTTATTTTTCACTTTTAATTAAACCTTTGGATTTAAAATACTTTTTTCACAAAGAAAAAACAATAAATGTTTTCAATCAACCAGCTGTCATTAGCGAAAATATCACTGCTAGAAAATTTTTAATGAAGAACCCAGCTTACACAAGATTGAAATGAGTCGATTACACTCACTTAATTAATGGATAAAAATATTATTTTTGCTTTTATTTCAAACTTGAATAGTTATATTATATTACTGTAGTGACTATATTACGGAAATAAAAATAAAAATATTATTTTAAGTGGATTAGTCATAAACGATCCAGATAGCGAAGCGCCCGGATTAGCACACTTGACTAACAGTAATTAAAATTCAAATAATAATTTTTTGAAAGGATGCAAAATAACGGAAATTTTTTTGGCGGGATGAATAATTAAAAAGTTTTTTATAAGCAATCAACAAGTATTACTTTGACTACCGATCAGTTTTTCATTATTTAGTGCTTAAAGTAAAATATCCTACTGATAATTTAAAGTTTAACAACGAATATGTACTTTTTCCAACCGTATGGACACTGGAAAAACGTGTCAAATCAAAAAATGCCAAAATTCAATATTTTCCAAAATAAAGAGGAAGAGGTTTTACATTTTTGCATCAGATAGCTTTCAGGAATCTTCTTAACGTCCAATATTTTAAGGGGTTAGACTAGACCAAGGAAATTTCGTAAGCCTTATTTTTGGAATATTTCAATCGACTCAACTAAAGTACATTTCTCAGTAAGATAGCGGAAAATGGGCATCGCGTCGACTAATTTACAGATCAATCACAAATGATTCCATATCTGACAAAATTTAATCCAGCACTTTTTAGAATTTCATTAAAAATATGAAATTCAGTACCTTGCTAGTAGCTTCAATTGTTTGGGAAAAATAATCCAACAGATATGGAATATATATTTTATAGTTTTTTTTCCCGCTTTGCAGAAAGTCATGCAAAAGTTTTGCCCAAAATATTCATAATATCACAAAAATATTGTTGATTCATGAAGAAACTGTCGAAGTTATAAAGAAAATGGTATGTTCTGCTTAACAAGCATTACCGATTAAACATTTTAGATAAGTAAAAAGATGTGAGCAAGAATACTAATTTCTTAAAAATCATCCATGGAATGATATAAAAACACGAAATTTAAGTCGACACTCTGCTTAAAGTTTTCAATTCACTATTCTCTACTTATAACACGGCGTCGCAGAATTTTTAATTTGAAATAAATACTGTGATATCACTAAAGAATCACAGTATTCAGTATCAGACAAATCTGTCTGGAAAGTCTGGAATTACCCACAGAAATTCGTTAGAGTATGCACCAGGATTCGTTAGAAAATCTGCAAAAACTTTCTGATGAATTTTGTCCCAAGCCCAAATAAAATTCGTAGGAATATCTAGAGATTTATCAGCAGATTTTCGGCAGAGGTGTAGATATTTTCTGCAGAAATCGTAAAGATATCTGACGAAATTACTTGACAGGGTTTATGCAATCACAAACATTGTTCGTAACATGATCACTTGACAAGCATGTTTTGTTCTGTTACAAACATTTGCTCGTGGATCTCCGTAAACACATAGAAAAATGTTCGTAAAATTTTGTAATTTGTTAGTAAAGTTTTGCCACGCAAAAAATGTGAGAATAAATGTTTGCAAAAAACAAAAAATGCTTGTGAAGTGATCATGTTACGAACAATTTTTGTGAAAAATAAAAACTTTTACAAACTCTCAGAATGTTATCTTGAGTTTTATACAATTTTCGAGCATTTTGTAAGTCTTCAATAGAAATTTACAAACATTTACGAACAGTTTTCAAATTTTGAGTAATGCTTCAACTAGTTCAAACCAAAATTTTTGTTAAATATGAAATTCCCAGGTTAAACAAAGGAAAGCAATAAAATTAGTTCTCAATAATAACATTTTATTAGTGCAGTGTCTAGCTTTGGCTTACAAGAGCAATAATCACAGAACTTACTCTGAAATATTGGCGTTTTATTGTATCACTTAAAATAATTTCATTTGACCACATAGTAAACCCACCAGGCGTCTCCACTGAGACTTTTATTGGTTTGGTGAATGGAAAAAAATGCCACCAAAAAGAGGGTGTGCTGGTAACCTCTGGGGGTAAAACTATATATAAAATTGAGGGAAACGAGCTAGCTGAAAAATGCCATTAATGGGAAGTAAAAATAATGTGTGGGAAAAAGGTGTGTGTGTGTGTAGATGTTGCGTTTAAATTTTCACCGCAAAAAGTCAATAAAGTGAGATTTTATTGAGCTTTCAAACCACAATTCTGTGACGCCTTCCAACCATATATTGCACAACATTTTTCACCACTTGGAAGGTATATAACTTCCTCTTGGGCACAGAGGAGGTGTGAAAATTTTTCCCCTTTATCGAATATAATTTTGATGCAATCGTAAATTTGTCTTAAATTTTTTTTCACAGTCGCGTTTTTTAATATACCCATGGCAGACCTTTCGTCTCGTAGGGCAATATTGTTGGTGCTGGATTGAAAAGAAGAGTGTCTGCGACGGTGAGAGTTAGGATGGGGGGTTTGGGGAAAGTGGAAAATTGCGATATTGAATAGTGAAGGTGTGCAATAAGATGGGCGAAACATTGGGAGATGGGGTGGGTTATGGTGGAAATTTATGAAGACGAAGAGTAGCAGCCGGAAAGAAGGTATCCAATTTAGTAAATTGGTATTATGCACATCTTAATCTACTCTCTTCTCTCCTCTTCATCAACAGCAGACTCCTGCATTGCAGACGCCAAGTCTTTTTATACACCAAAATTCCGGCAGCACACAAACCCACCAACTGACGATTATGTAAAATATACACTTAACCTAATTCCACAGAGTTTTCCACGACAAAAATTCGCACCATATTCCAAAAAAAAAGTCCCAAAAGCTCATGATATGTCTCCCCTCGAAAGACTCTTTCTTTCGTGTCTCACAGGACGAAGAACCCCCAAAATGGAGGTGTCAAACGTATTAGTTGGTAAAACTCCCATTAGAAGAATGGTATATGTGCTCTTTTGAAGCTCAAAAAAAAAAAGCTCAAAGAGGGTGAGAGTGGGGAAAAACCGAGGTGAAAGTTGACTTTTTCCCGACGAAATTTTCCACTCTTCCTTTTCTTCCCGAAGTGGATGATGAAATTGAATCAAACACCCTTTTTCTGCCATCATCCACCAACTTTCCTTTTGGTCTCCCATTTGCTTCTTGAGAAGCAAGAGCAACAACGAAAAAGAGTTATATGAGAGTCTGAGCAGAGTTCTTTCAGGGGATATAGTGTCAAATATCTTCGTTTTTGTGACACCATCCTTATAAATAGCGACAAACCATCCCACTCACACTTCTTATACTTCTTGGCAAAATGCTGCTTTTCCACTCATCATCAACTTCATTTTACGTTGGAGCATATGCTGAGTTAATTTTTTAAAGCATCTGTGAAGTTTGCTCTTAAATTACGCGTAAACATACACGAATAATTTACAGAATTTTTCCTTCTGCAGAAAATGTAAAAAAAAAAAAAATAAGAAAAAGTATGTTACGACTAGGCTTTTATATTTTCATTTCAATATTAATAAATTAAGAACAACATATTTGAGAAAGATACATCAATTACGGATACTATACCGATTAAGTCGGATGTAATCGTGTTGGAAATTTCAAGATCTTTTAAAAACATCTTATTAAAGGCAAATCGGTTGAAAAAAGGCCCTCGAAAGTGGTTAAACTTTGACCTTAGAAAATTCTATATCGAAATGTTTTTCGAACATATGTATCCAAAGACAATGTATTTGCTTTGACTACCTCTAAAACATATTTGAAAATGAAAAAAGTTCTGGTTTTGGTGGGGAGAAAAATAAAAAAGACTGTCTTAGATAACGCTGATGTATGAGGGGGGGGGGGGTCGTCGAAGACGGGAAGGTGATACCTCTTACTGTTTGACTTGTAGCCGTGTCATGTTGAAAAAAGTGGATTATATAACTGCTCTCTCCTTGTGTTCAAGTAACAAAATTAATTACGAGGGATTGCAGGTTTATAAATAACTTAAATCGGTTAACACAATATTTGTTTAAAACAATTCAAAGATCTTACGAATGAATTCTAAATCCAAACTTCTTCATATAATTTAAAAATTGATTTCCCGAAGTTTGTTCAACTTTGATGCAATAGATTATTATAAAGGTTAAATGAAATCAGACTTCTCAAAAAGATCCATATTCACTATATGAGACATAAGCTTGGACATAAGCTATATCTAAATCTGGTAAAAGATTCACTCTGAAAAACTTATATAATTTTTTGTACATAGAAGAATAATACATCTAGATTTAGACTAAAAATAATATAAAATACATAAAAAACGGAATTATAAATCAGTTGGATTCGGTATCGAAATTGAACAATATATTATACAAAATCTAAAAGAGAAAAAGTAAAAGTAGGATTGGGGAGGGGTTCACCGAAGACTGAAAGTTAAACATCTCATACCAGAAATAATATTATGTACACAGCCGATGATATGCCTAAATTTGTTTATAGTAGGAATGATCATTAATAATGCAAAGTTAAAGCAACATTAAATTTAAAAAAAAAATCCGGAGATTTACCAATTCCGGTTTCTATACATATCAATTTATCCAAGCTTAAGGAGCCTCAGTGGATCAGTTGGTAGAGTAGTGTCTCTATGACTGTGAGTTCTCGGGTTCGAAACACGTCAGCTGCAGATTTTTCAACAGCCGTTTCGAATTAGTCCATCAGTGTCCAGTGAATAGATGAAAAAGTAATGTCTAATGCATTAACAATGAACCGCCTAAACAAGAGAGGCTGATACAGAAACGATTTCGGCATAAAGAGATCTGTCGATACTAATACACATTCACTGCAACTGATCCAACCAAGGCTGCTTAATGGGCCCAAATAAGTGGCCTGGATGCAGCCGAACCGATAAAGGTTTAAGCCGACCCATAGACAAATCCGAATCTTATCCAAGCGTAAAATGCGAAATCAACTTTCAAAAAGTAGCATAAAAGTATCGAGTTCTAACATTTCAAAAAGCTGGGGAAAGCGCGCTACCTTCGGACGACTCCAAGATTCGAACAACTCTTTCTTTTTAATATATTTTGAATGAAATCGACGCATTGTAATAATTTATTTTTTATAGTTCGATGCTTCAAATTTTCTGAAAAGAACTATGTGTCAAATCCATTATGATTGGAATATAGAAAAAGGATTGAATTGAGAAAAAAAGAGGGTGCGATTAACTTTTTATCCTCATAACTTTAACACTTTTTAGGTGTAAAAATATATCAACATTTTTTAATGTTAATTTTACACCTTTTTAAGGGTAAAATTAACATGAAAAAGGTTAACTTTAACCCACAATACACCTAAAAAGGGTAATATTTACACCGATTTCGGATCAATACTGCAGAGTAAAATTAACATTTCCGGAATGTTATTCTAACTTTTTCGGATTTCTCTCAGTGTATGGAAAAAGCGGTTAGTGATACGCACTTGAACCTTCTGGGGACCTCCCATATGTCCACCCAGCAACCATTAGCATTCCTCTCTTTTTCCCCCCACCCATCCACTTCCCCTCAAAAACCAGATTTTTTTGGGATTGCTCGAAAATGCGTCGTGCGATTTTTTTTCATTTGGATGGCACTTATAAATTTTTACCAGTGAACTGTTAAAGATTTTTTTTTGTATAATCTGACCAATATGTACATTTTGCTCACGTTATATTGAAACCTCAGCTTCCACTCTATTCCCATTGCTTCCATTTAAAATGTTTATAATTAGGAATATTACGAAATATTTTGGGTTACCTGGCACGAAGGCAACACAATAATAACCAAGGAAAGTTCATTGAGACTATGAACAACGGGTAGATGCCGTCGTCAAAGGTAGAATTTATCCAATTGTTGTTGCATGAGATAAAGGATCAAACGAGTTGGGGATTAAATGTAAGCGAAGCTCTAGTGTTTCAGTCGGGGTTTGCTTCCGGTGGTCCTTCCTCCAATCCTCCAGTAACATAATTTTACAGACACACCGTCACGAGGTTAGATGGCGTGTGTGAGCAATGAAAACAAATTAAATATGTACACATTTGTATAATGCATTGTGCAAGATTACATTGAGCTGCCATGGGTGACGAAGAGTCGCAAGAGAGCGTGTTTGATCAAAAGGATTTTATTTATTGCATGGTACAAGAAGCATAGAAGGTGCACACAAACATAAATGGCGAATTTCTCAGATGAGAGATTCTCCCACATTTATTTGTATGGTATTCCCTCAAACCCATCAACCACACTTCTTTTGCACCACATTGCTGTTTACTCTCTTTGCAGCGATCCAAGCCACAACAAGCGGAAAAGCTCTCAAAACACGTCATTCTTTATATCATCACTCGGGTGTCACTTCAGGGTACTCTCTGAGGGGTGAAAAAGGACGGTGTAATGGAGTGAAATACCTTGAAGAATGCAATTGTCAATCGAGTGTATTGTAATGTCGAGTACAATTGCTGTAGATTGTCATTAGATGGGAAGTGTTCAGAGCCATATGGTCGAACGATGAAATGGTCTCCGACAAAATGGAAAATTGGATAATAATTGATAATGATTTCCACCTCTTTGTCTCAACCGAAAATATCCATTTGACAAGTTCATTTCTGTAGCATATGGCTAATAATAAGGTGTCCATACCTATTTTTAATAACAATTACAGACCATTAGAGGCGACACTACGATAATGTTTCACTCACGCATAATGTATAAAAATTTCAATGAAATTTTGCAATGTGATTTTCAAAATTGAATATAGATATTAGGTAGATAATTTACACTTTAAAATGCTTTATGTGCGCATTACAATTTTGTAATAAGTAAAAAAAATTGTGATTTTGTTTGGCATCCACCATCATCTTTTTATCGGTAACCATTATCCAAACACTGAGAAAAAAGGGGGTGCAATTAACTTTTTTTCCTCCTAACTTTAACACTTTTTAGGTGTAAAAATATATTAACATTTTTTAATGTTAATTTGACACCTTTTTAAGTGTAAAATTAAAATGAAAAAGTGTAACTTTAACCCATTATACACCTAAAAAGGGTAATATTTACACCGATTTCGGATCAATAATGCAGGGTAAAATTAACATTTCCAGAATGTTCTTTTAACTTTTTCGGATTTCTCTCAGTCAGTAAAGCAAAACAAAGGAATGAAATATAACATTATTACCAGCAATATCATTAGCACATTATCATTATTACATTCAGATTTCTTTTTCAATTTTTTCATGTAGAATAATCATAAGAAACATTAAATGTTTCTTCATATTTTCGTGAATTAATTTTATTGATATTATTGAATCCCTTGAGAAAACAGATAATCGATACTAATCAAGTTCACTATTCGAAATATTCGAATACAACTTAGGGGAAAGCGCGCTACTTACAGACAACGCAAGTTTCGGACAACTCAATTTTTTCCATGATCTTAATGGTTTGATTCATGGCTTTTTTTTTAGGAAATTTGAGGCTCTGGACTATCTATTAAAATATAATATTGTAGTATAGGTCAAATTTATTAAAAATATATTTAAAAAATAAAATTGTTGTGAACCGAAAGATAAATAACATCTAATTCGGTGCTTTTATTTCGAAAAGGAGGTTTCGTATCAAATCGCCAAATCGTCTATTTAGGTGCTCCATGTAAGTTATGAGTCAGTTTTATCATGATAACTCCAACGTTCATTATTTGATAGTCGCCAGTGTTTTTTACTGACTAGAACAGGATCTTAACCCTTTAAGGACGAGAGGTTCAAAAACTGAGGTCAGAAAAAAATCTGTTTTTTTTCCTTTTTTTAGAACGAAACATTATACTTTATGTGACTGTAGGAAAATTTTCATTTTTGGGTCACCGGTGACCCAATCATCTTCAAAGGGTTAAAAGAGTCTTCGTGGACATATGGGTCAGTCGTCAAGGGTTCAGTTCAAGGTCCTTAAGAATAGATAATCGATTTTCCAGGACTCCAGAACAATAATAAAAAGGAGTGTAAGTTCTTACGCGCCATTGGATTAACTGCAGTGAAGCTTAGGGGGGAATGGGACACCTTTGAGTTGGGGTACTTTTAAAATTGGACTTTTTTCTCCTGTTTTCTTTAAACGAATTAAGGCTTATTTTAATGTAAGCTTCATAATTATTTTCAGTTTCACTTAAAAATAAGAAAAAAATGCCCATTTTTAAAGCTTCCCCACTTCTAAGGTACGAAATCGAAACACTTGCACTGTAGAACGATTATTCTTTACATTGTGTGTTCGAATAAGTTCGTAAATCAACATTACTCAGTATTACGTGTATAATGCCCTAGACACACTTACGACTCAAGCCGAGAGACGGCTTAACGTAATTATAATCATAACAATATAGAGATTACATTTCCATCAGTTTTGGACTAATCTCTATCTCGGCTCAAATTCCCTACACTTGTGTAGGGAAAACTCTTCAATATGGACATAAATTTCTCTAGTGTGCAGAGGTCATTAATGAGTAGGAAACTGATGGGTATTTAGTCAGATTATTATTTTGATTATAATTACGTTAAACTGTCTCTCGGCTTATATCGTAAGTGTATCTAGGGTATAACACTTTTCCAATGCATCTCTGTGGGTTTGGTTTATAATGACCTGTTTTCGTGAAAAATTTAAGACATCTCTAAATTTTGCTAAAGAATTTCACTTAAGATAAACTTTAAAATATTCACTATAGTTCGTTTGTTTTCTACGAACAGCAATAAAAAACCTTGAACTTAGGGAAGAGAGCAGGTGTATTTATTGAATGTTTAATTTTTCATTGACTTACCGTACGTGTCATTCTGCTCGAAATGTGTTTTCCAGTACTTCTAGCTATTCATTTTCCTGTAATAAAAAAGCAAAAAATATTCTGTCTAGTTACAAAAAAAATATCGTTTTTAAGGACAAAATATTAATATTGGAACTTGATTGAAAATTGACACTCAAAGCGTCAAGTGGTAGAGTACGCGCTCTATAATGCGAGTGTCTCGGGTTCGTCACCAGAAATTTTTCTGGTGTTAATTGTGTTTAAATTGTATCCAATGAGTTTTAATGCACGTGATTCCACGAGAAATGCGACTGACAAAAATGTCAAAAATAATTAATTAAGCATGTCTAGAAATCCTTTGCGGAAAGGCCTAGTAGTTCATTAACAAAAATCAGTCATAGTAAAATTATACTTTGATTCCTTTTGTCTTTCATCAATATTTCCCAAGTTGATACAAAATTGAATTAAAATTTTCATTTAAACATAATAAAACTAGGCATTACTTAATATATTTTTGTCTACAGGAAATTTTTAATCTTTAAATGGGATTTTTTTTATTTTTAGTAAAGCTTGGATCACTTTCTAATTATGATGAAAGGATTGAACTTATACTGAAGTTCTCAATGATTCAGTATGATAACGTTTTCCAATTCAAATAACTAAGAAAAACGAAAGTAAAGCAAGTAAATTTTGTGGAATGCTCAAACTCATGATTTATATTTAGATTGTAGGGGAGACCGGGGTACAATTAGCCAGGGGCAGAAGTAGACAGTGGATTTTTCTCGGTTCCCTTAAAATGTACCTTGAGCAAAGTATTTTTTAATGAAAGTAGGAACACATCCCCATGTTCTCAGAAATATTTATAAGTCTGATCCTGTTATCCTACAATTTAGAAGCATTTTTATAAAATGGGTATAAAACTGCAGTTTTGATGTTTCAGTTTTTGGACCAGCATTTGTTTTTCTGAGTTTGTAGTCAAGATTTCATAGTTTTACCTCGTTTCTGGTTTCATAAACCTAATTAAAAAATATTTTTCACTTGGATAATAATTATCCAATTTTTTATATAAGATGAAAAACACTAAAACAGCCCTCGGGGCAGTTGTAGCCACTCTTCCGTGGCCGGATAAAACTATCAATGATTTTTCACTAATACATGGATAATTGTTAGATGAAAAAGTACTATTGATATTCCAAGCAATATTGCCATTCGGATGAAAAATTTGTGAAATAGATTTTTTCAGGATATTTTCATCAATTTTGCCGCAATTACAAAAATGTCATAAAAAAGTCGGCTAAAGTCTTTTTCATTAGGTTTAAGTTACATATTTAATATCAGTGGGCTTCAGTGGATCAAGTGAAATAACACTTGGTATTTCCAGTTTTAAAATTTCGTCAGGAAAACTGGTGGCAAATAGCACCCCGAAAGTGGCTAAATCTACCCAGGCCGGGGCAAGTGTAGCCAATGTGTCATACTTTTTTCATTATCCTCTCTAGAAAAAGCCAAGGATTTGAGAGCTCTGAACTATACGGTTTTATACAGCCAATATCTTAATGCTACTTATGAAACATAAAAACATTAGACAAACTTTATCATTTTTTCACAAATCATGCACGAAAAAAAAGCTTCATTTGCTGGCTAATTCTACTCCTGTCTCCCCTATACTTTCAAAAGTCGTTTTTCATGTCTTATACGGATCAAACGGTTAGAGATAGCGACTAGGGGCATTAAGAGATTTTCTCTTAAGCCGATTTTACTATCATGAAAATGGCATTAACTTTTCCTCGACTCTGTCCTAATTTTAATTAAGTGAGATGAATGGATGAACAGTATAACGTGATTTCTCAAAATATTTTGGATTTTCAAAGTGAAATGTGAAAATTTTGGGGTATATCGAAAACAATGATGAATATGTATATGAGTATAGCTCTGTGGAGTTCGAAAAATAACTATATTTGCTTGTAAATTATGTTGACTGCAGCAGAATGATAAGTATTTTGATAAAATGGTAAGCAAAAAAATCAAAAATGGTAAGTAAAAAATGCAACTTTGGTAAATAAAAAATCAAAATTGGTAAGTAAAAAATCAAAATTGGTAAGTAAAAAGTCAAAATTGGTAAATAAAAATTCAAAATTGGTAAGTAAAAAATCAAAATTGGTAAGTAAAATAATCAAAAATAGTAAGTAAATAAATCAAACTTGATGAGTAAAAAAATCGAAAATAGTGAGAAGAACAAACACAAAACTGGTAAGTAGAAAAAACTAAAATAGTAGGTAAAAATATCTAAAATGGTAAGTAAGAAAATCTAAAATGGTAAGTAATAAAGGACAAAATTTATAGGTAAAAAAATTAAAAATGTTAAAATATCTCATGCTAGGACAATGGAAAATTTCCTGTTTAGAAATTTATCAGTAACGCCTGTTTGGACGAAGGGAAATTTTTTTGTGTTTTGGGAATTTATGAATTTCGCTCTTTGGGGCAAATGAAATTTTTCTATGTTTTGAGAAGTTATCAGTGACGCTTTTTGAAGCAAAGGAAAAGGGACAGATAATCCTAACCGGCTTATGTAGGTGAGATTCTTAACGTGAGCTAACTCGGAGTGCATGCAAATTCGATTTAGAGCTGAAGTTGGGAGACGCCATTCAGTTATCTTGAATAAAATTCGTGAAATTATACAAATTTTGTATTTAAACCAAAATATCAAGGATTTGGATGAACTGACAGAAAAGTGTTATATGGGTGAAATGTAGACCAGAATGTTCTCTATAATTTTTCCATAGAACATGATCTCATCGATTACTCAGAAGTCAAGATAATCGAGGTTTTTTGTTTCTTAACTCGTTTTTTCATCCAGAGTGCCCCAAGTAGTCATTTGTTGAACTTCAACTATATCAAAGAATTGTTGTCTTTTGTGGGACTTTCCATTCAAAACCCTATTTTAAGTGTCTTGGTGGAGTAGAGGCAGTCAAATTGGCATCTGAGTGATTTCAAAGCGTTATTATGGGAAAAATCAATTTTTTCACACTTAAACGGCAAAATCTGAGTGATAGCTTAGTCTGAGTGGAAAATGATGTATGGACGAAATGTAGAGACAAATGTTCTCTACAATTATGTCGAAGTAATCATCAAAATCGGTTCAGCGACAGTCGAGATAATTGAGGTTATGTGATATTGAAATTGGTTTTTCGACTGTGGCGCCCCTGGTGTTGGTCCCACGAAGTTCAAATGTTCTAGAAAGTTGTAGTATTTGGTGAGATCTTTCGTTTAAGCCCTCATTCATCAAAATCGGTCACATAGAACCGGAGATATGATTTTTTAAATTTTGTGAACTTTGACCCCTCATATCTCCGGTTCTATTGAAACCACAGCGCACATATGCACCATTTTGGAAACGTCCTAGACTGGACTACAACATACTAAAATTTCATTAACTTGCACAATGCCGTTTTTGAGAAAAGTGACTTTGAATTTCGATGAATTTTGACGCTATCACAGCGCCACCTGTGGTGACTTTTTGAACTTCCATCTGAAAGTGCTCATCGAGACGAAACCAAAAAGGTAAAATTTAGGTTGCTATGTTAATTATAACCGGAGATAGAGGCCGGTCAATGTTCGAACTTTGACCCCTTATAGCTCGGGTCAGGGGTTATGGATCGACTTAAGGTTTTTTTTTGTTTGATAGGTATAATCAACGGCTACAACATACTAAAATTTCAGCCCGATTGCATAAGGAATTTTTGAGTTATTTAACTTTTAAGATTTAAAAATTTTCTTTTTAAAAAAAGCGCCCCTAGCGGTGGTTTTATGAACTTGCGATGTTAGAAGGAAAAGTGGCATTTCACGAGAGCTTTCCAAAAAGCCCTCATTTTTTAAATTCTGACAATTAGAACCGGAGTTATGGCCATTTTAAGAAAATTTTTTTGGACCCTTATAGCTCGGGTCAGGGGGGTCGTGGGACCTTAAGTTTGGTATTGATGGAAAGCTCTAAGGCCCAGCTATAACATACTAAAATTTGAGCCCGCTCGATGCCATAGGGCCGGAGCTATTGAGAAAACAAAAAAAGGGGGGTCTTCAAAATGGCGGAAGGAGGGGTGGGGGGTGGGGGGTCAATGCACCATGTTGCAATTTTCATACGATATTTAACCTTTGCCGAAAACCGCAAGTCGATATCTTTTTTAGTTTAGGAGCTATTAAGCTCCAAAGAGCGGCCGGACGGCCGGCCGGCCGGCCGGCCGGCCGGGAACGTAACTTAGCCCCCCATATATTCGTGATCAGGAAGTGGCGAAACACATTTTGGCCAAGTTTGAGCGCGATCGGAGGACATGAAATTTTGTTAGGATTATAGTAGGTGAGATTGTTAAGAATCTCACCTAATATTCTATTTTTTTACGTAAATTATTCGGGAAATTTTCTGTGCTTTGAGAAATTAGTAGTTTTACCCTGTGTGGGGCAAAAGCAAATCTCCTGGGCAAAGGGAAATTTTTGGAAAGTTATAAAATATACTTGTATCATTTGTATCATTTTTGGTTTTTTTACTTACTATTTTTGATTTTTTTACTTAGCATTTTTGATTTCTATACTTACCATTTTTTAATTTTTTTTACTTATTATTTTTGATTTTTTTACTTACCGCTTTTTGTTTTTTTTTTTACTTGCCAATTTGATTTTTTACTTACCTATTTTAGTTTTTTACTTACCATTTTTGATTTTTTTTTACTTACCAAATTTCTCTTTTTTACTTACTAATTTTGATTTTTTACTTACCATTCTTACCAAAATACTTACCAAAAATGTTTTAGCCATTTATGTTCCATCTCTTTATGTTAGAAAGTCACCTTTTGGTATTTCATCAAACGCAAAGAAAAGGCTTGTTTGTGAAATTTTCCAGATATATCACATGTTTGTGAAGAAAGCTTTGAAATCTATATCCCCCATATATATTGCTTTTCGAATAAAAGGGGAGTAAAAGTTCTCACTGTACTTTCCATTAGGTGTAATTGCTTAAAATGAATGAACATGGAATTGTGACAAGGTAGATGGGGAGCCTGGTTTGAAAAGTGATATAAATCTATAAAATTTCTCCTTGTTTGTCTCCCATCTCGAGTTAAAGCGGGAAAGAAAAAAAGGCACAAGGGGCACAAAAAACACTTAAAAGTGCTGAAGGAAAAAAAAAAAGAAATTCATGGGAAAAGATAAACAAGAGAAATCGCGATGGAAAATTGTGTGTAACAAAAATCAAAAAGAGATTTTTTTGTCGTTTTGTATTTCTTTTCCAACTGAGTTTCTTGTTTTCTAGTTGTTACCACCCTTATACACATTTCCCTATTTTGTTTCCAAGGATTGGAAAGATTTTTTTTCTCAGTTTCTTATCATGCCCCCAATGCCTCATGTATCTATATGATATCTTGGCCTCTCATCCACCATTTTCTTTGAAAACTTCACATGGGAATGTATTCCTATGTGAATTTTGTGAACTTTTACACAGTATTATTTCTCCTTTAAAATTTACGTATTTGACTTGAATTGAAATTTATTATCGTACCAGTTTATGATTAGGACCAGGACCTTATGATTAAAAAATATAAATATAAGTTTAATTTGCTTTATAAATACACAAGGTCTTCAAAATTTAATTTTTGAACTGAAATTTAATTTTTTCACCTATTTTTAAATGGAACTAGACCTTACCATTGTATGAAGTAGCTCCACACACTAGTAGAATGAGGCTAAATTATTTTATGACAAGGCTAATTTCAATTTAAAAATGGAAGAAAGAAGCCCTACGTTAAAGTTACCCCAATTCAAAGGTGCCCCACTTCCATCTATCTTGGGAACGGTTGAAATTTTTTTTGCTAAATACGAGTATTGGAGATCACCATTCAATTCAAACGAATCACACAAACTCTGTGTCTCAAAGCTCCTGATCAGTAATCCAGTCTAAGGGCCTTGACAGACCTGAGGATTAGCCGAAAGACGGCTTAGCACAATTATATTCGCAATGATGATTTAACTTCATTTCCATCATTTTCCACTAAGTCGTCTCTCGGCTTAAGTCGTAAATGTGTTTAGGGCATAAGTCTAGTGTAAACATTTACCACATTTACTTGAATTTGAACTTTCCTGCTGATTCGCTATCCGATGAAGAGGACAACAATCCTCGAAACAGTGTATAGAGTTGTGGAGAAATATTGTAAAGAAAATCAAGAAAGTCTAAGTTTTTCGTCCACTACCTTTTTACAGACCGAGTTTTTTTTCAAGAAATTTTACTTATGATCAATTTTCTTGAGATATTCACAGATTTTCTCCTACTTGTTTCAGACATCAAGCGACTAGAGGAGATACGACTAGCGGGACGCCAGGTGAGTGTTGGCATTTTCAATGTCATTTTCCTTGGTTTTCTTCAACATTTTTTTTTCCACGGAGAACTTTAGTAGAGGAAAGTGACCTGCCTTTGAATGCGGCAACTTTTGATTATTTCAATTTTTCTCTTATTGCCTAACTAATTTACTATATTCTATTAACTTCGATTAGCTAAATAGAATTTTTGCTTTGGGAAATAAGAGAAAAAGAAAATGTTCAAAGGCTGCCGCATTCAAAGACATACCCACTTTCCCCTATTTGTGCATAGGAGCAACTCTTCTCATTATCGCTAGCTAACACTCAGAGCGCCAAATCAATAAATTTATTGGTTTGCTTGCACAGGTTTAAATAAAGAACACGGACATTCAATATTGAATAATATGGAATTCAAAATATTGTGCGATATCCAAACATAAATTTTGAAACAATTATCAGATTTAATATTGTCAGTGATTTTGGTAACACTGTGAACAAGTTTACCAAAGGGCTAAATTTTATTCTTATGGAAATTATGTTTTACTGGTCGAACTCCACAGAGAGACCGGTGTGTGTACATAATCCTTTAATTTTTTCATCCTTCAAATTTCCCACCTTTCACTCCCCGGACCCCATTATTCCAAACAAATCTTCGCGCTTCAATTTTTGAGAAATAGCGTTACGCTGTTTTTGCGTCTGCACATATGTCAGTCCGACTGTTGCCAGCTCTAAAGGCCAAACGGTAAGAGATAAAAACTTGTGATCGTCGTGGGTCTTTTCCTAAAGCTGACCCACGGATCGTGAACATGCCTCTCATCCCCCCAACTTTGCCTTTCCCCTCCCCGTACAAAACCATGTTTTCTTTGGAATATCCCGAAAATGCTTCGTGTGATATTTTTCATTTCTGGATATGTTTCAAAGAGTACTCAGGCGGATATTTTGTCCATTTAGAAAATACAGTTGAATCATTCCTCATAACGGATTTACGAGGTCAAAGGTTAAAAAGGCTCGAATGAGAGAGCGTATTTCTCGACCGAATGTTATCATTTTCGAACTCGTTTTCGAAGTCTTAAAATTTCTAGCAAAACTGAACCGGTTGCGGTCGTTTATGAACTGGTAATGAACCAATTCATGTCTGATAAGTGACTTTTATTTATCATAAAATCAATTGTAGTACTTCTCAGCTATTTTGGGCAATGTTTTGTGTGATTTATAAATCGGTTTAAAGGTTTAAACCAGTTTTATCACTTTTAAAACTTTTTTGTGGGATCTTCTTCACGATTTGTGAATCTTTATCAAATAAACTTATTTTAAATGACTAAATTTTATTAAACTTTTAATATTTGTAAAAATTTCAAACAAATAGAAACGAATTAAACAATATTTTCGGATATTTGAGTGTGAGATAATGATTTCCCATATAGGGTAAGTGTGCCAAATTTCGGCATAGTTGCATGCAAGCGCCAAGGTCTTAAGTTTAAAATGTAATATTTTTAATACAAATTGATTTCTTTTGTTATTTTTTTATAAGGAGTATTGCTTGGAACCTTGTAGAGAGTCTATCGTCTTTATTTTCTCTACATTCTTCTTTAATGTATTTTAAAATTCATAAAAATGTAGACATAGCATTGGTGGCCTATTCCGGCCACTTTCATTCTCATAGTTTCTTGTCCTTCCGGAATCATTCCAATATCTTTTTCACATCAATTCGTTCGTCGAAGCGACATTTTTCGTTATTATTTGAATTTTATAGGGGAGACTGGGGAAAAAGTCACAAATCGAAAAATTTAAAATTCAATATCTTCCAAGGTAAAAAAGATAGCGATTGAATTTTTTCTATAGATAGCCTCCATAGACCTTCTTCAATGTCGTAAGTTTCTTATAATTCGGACAAGAAATTTAGAAAATAAAAAAAATCGAAATTTTTATCCCTATTTTTGAAATATTTTCCTTGCAGAAGATAACAATTATTACCTACTTATTTTCCAAAATTGATGCACTGAAAAGCGCTTTTCTCGTTTTCTCACTTTTCTCGAAACGGTGTTTTACAAAGGTGTAGATGAATAAATTTTGTATGTCCTCTAGGTATTTTTTCAAATTTACGGAAGCCCGTAATAAAGCGAATCAAAATATGATAATACCCAATGTCTGGTACTATTTGCCCCAGCATTTTGTAGAATAGTCACAAAATTACCTTTTAGAAATTGGCTCGATAAACGTATTTTCTTACAAAATAGAGGAAAATTACTTTCACAAAGTTGTAGAGCGGTAAATTTCCTATAAAACTGCGTTAATTAGAAATTTTTGAAGCGCTCGAGTAGCTTGTTAAAAAATAAAATATCCGTTTTGTGACTTTTTGTCCCAGTCTCTCCTAATCTTTAGAGTTTGCAAAAACTAAAAAATCATGAAAATTCGAAGAACAAAAAATGTGGCCGAAATTGCAAGCTGGCCGGAATTTGGCGCATTTACCCTACTTAATTTTTTCTGTATCCAAAAAAAGTGCTCAGGAATGAGTTGGTCACATGTAATTTACAAATGAGAGTGATATACACCCCAAGAAATTCATTTAACTCACTTTATCATGAAGTGAGCATATCTCAGTTTCACGGGGTGTATTACAACAAGGTTAAAGTTGAATTTCCTTTTTGGTTTAATATACCAATAATCTAATATA
The DNA here is from genome assembly GCF_024763615.1 of Phlebotomus papatasi. Classification (NCBI taxonomy): domain Eukaryota; kingdom Metazoa; phylum Arthropoda; class Insecta; order Diptera; family Psychodidae; genus Phlebotomus; species Phlebotomus papatasi. The sequence continues at coordinate 35,306,213 of NC_077222.1, forward strand.
AATATGAAAAATTTCTCAAAAACTTCGTTAAAAGTTGCTTTTCTCATTAATATTTTCCTTAAAATTAATCATTTTATTAATCCCGTATTAAATTTTGATCATATTATAGGGGAAAGTACCCATACTTTGTACGATCTTATGCTTCGTAATGGCTAAATTTTCCCTATGTTTCTCAATAAATGTGACCCATCGGACCTATATCTTAAAAACTAGAGGAAAATGCCCAGTTTTTAAAATAATTTTCAGAGTCATATTTATTTAGAGAAAAAAATCATTATGAAACTTGGGATTGTACGATGCATGGGGCATTTTCTCCTATAATATTTAAATTATATATTATTTTCGTTAAATTGTACTTTAAATTAAACGAATTATTGTGGAAAATTCAAAGTTAAACTAGAAAAATTAGTTAAGGCAAAGGTGAGGTAATATTCTCACATCTAGCTGTGATATATTTCACATGGGAAAACTCGCGAATACGGAGAAATTGGTTTCCCTATGAAAAGCACTCCTTTTCCCATGGGAATATTATCCACAGATTTGGCAAATAGGGGCTCTTCTTAAAAAAAAAAAACTACACACTCAAGGAGGAAGTATCTAAGGGATTGGATGCTTCATTCAGAGAAATATGGAGAACGTATGATAAATCGAACGTATATCATTTAAGAAAAAAAAATTAATAATTCATTTTTTTGCTGTGTGAAACTTCACAAAAAGGGAGTTCATAGCATCGAAATGCCTCCAGATATTTTTCTCTTGCACACATTGCTTTTCATTCATCGATGGTATGAGCTTATAACACGCGCTCTGTGTCGTTGTCAGGAGTGCTTTTGGGAAGCTTTTGCCTCTTGGTCGTTCGCAGCCCGAAAGCTTCAACATTTCCCAGCAAATATATTTATGTATGTGTTTGTGAGAGAGGAAGCCAAATGGGAGTGAAGGGAAAATTGTGTGGTGAAGCTCACTTCCCATCTCATTTTCCCTTCAATTCAACAGGATTTGATTTCTTTGTCGTACCAATATCGTATCAATATGTTTTCTTCAGCCGGTTTCCATGCAACAGTATGTCCTGTTTCACGTTTCTTTTTTATTCTGTCCTTTCTGCCCCCCTCCCCCATTCCACATCCCATATTGAGACTCTATTTTATAGGAATATCTCCCAACCTTTGCCATCTACCCCGATTTGAAATATTTTTAGGTGGATGTGAAAAGGAAAATCGAGACACTCTCGTTGATGGACGATGGAAAATTCATGACAAAATTCCATCCCCCAAACTTCCTATCTTCTATGGCATGAGGAGGAAAACGATGACATGAAATGTGTCCTTTCTTTTGACACACACTCCACACAAAGTTCCTCTTGTTTCACAAAAGTCTTATCTTCTCGGACGAAAAATGCATTTGACTCCCCTATACTTCCATTTTTCTTTTACTTTGAATTCACCTCATGGCGATATTTTCAATATAAGGAGCTTCTAGCCCAAAAAATTTTCCAGTTTCTTTAGAAAGGAGTCCTGGAATGCAAATCACTGGCTCAATAAAAGTTTCGAACGGAATTCAACGAACTTTGAGATTTGTCTGTGAAAGAATGCAAAAGAAAATCAAAAAGCTCTTTATAGAGTTCAAAAAAAAAACTTACCATGTTCCTTATTGGAAAACTTGAAATTGATACCTACCTATCTATTGGAAATTTTTTTTTGATTTAACCTTCTTTTCAACTCTATTGATCTATAACTGAAGAAATAAAGAAAAACACAGTAGTGAAATACTATTAATCACACACTAATTGAGTAGGAGAAAGTTTCCATGCTTTGTACAACCCCAAGCTTCGTAATGAGTAAATTTTTCCTATATTGCTCAATAAGTGACTCATCGCACCCATATTTTAAAAACTAGGAAAAATGCCCAGTTTTTAAAATATATTGCGGAGTCACATTTATTGAGAAACATAGAAAAAAAATTAGTCATTACGAAGCTTAGGATTGTACAAAGCATGGACACTTTCCCTTAATACTAGAATTGATTCCAAAGAGAGAGAGAGAGGAGTTTTTATGGAGTCAATAATCGGTTATACAACTTTCGTGAACTTTGAAAGTTGATGCAAACCTCGACCAAAAAAGTCAGTTGATCAATAGATGAGCTTTGCAAGAGCGTGTCAAAATATAAAAGTTTGTTCAAAAGTAAAATTGACCATTGAAATATTTTTGCAAAGGAATTTTCCCGATAAATAATTTTATGAGTTAATTGAGTTGAAATACTATATTTTTATGTAAAATTTAATAAATTTAGCTTTCTCTAATTTATTGACAATATTAGTAGAAGTAAAGCAATACATTATTTCATTTTTTTTTAAAGTAAAGAACAGTCATTCAATTTTATTTCGAAAAACCCATTCCTTACCATGGTATTATACATCATACACAAATTGAGTGATTTTTCATAATTTATTTCTGGGCAATTTTTATCCGAATTGCTGTCGGGAATAGATTTTTAGTAACATTAGTATTTCAATTACTTGAGAAAAATACTCCGACAGAGAAAAATACATTTTGTTATTGTTTTCTTGCTTCGCGGATGGTCGTGCAAAATTTTTGCTCAAAATGGTGGACAGAAAATACGATATCCCGTCGAATTTGTTAAAATTGGCCTCTTTCCTCTTTCCTGATTTGAATTCTAGTTGCTAATTGGTGTTCTTGGGTAGTTACTCTATCTAAAGCAATAGAGTTTGTAATGAATTAATGCACAGAATTTAAATTCAGTGACCATTAAGACGTATGTTTGACAGGGGCTCAATGCGCCCCAATAAGAGATAATTTTTTTTCTTTGCAAAAAAATCATCTATTAATCTGTAGGAAACTAATTTCAAGATGTGAACATTCTATCTTAAGTATTTCTGGTACATTGACTGAATGGGTTAATACAGAATCGATAAGAAAGTAAGGCTACAAACAGTCATCTATTTTCTTTGGATTTTTACATTAGTAATAAACAAGACTTTTAAATATTGAATCAAATAGCGATTTGATGCATCTTTCCATAAAATTAAACAATAAACAACGCAGATTATTTGTGGCAGGAACTCTGAATGATTTGACATTTTTTAAATTTTCGTAATTTGGAATTTTTAACCTAAATTGCAATTTATTAAAAAATCAAATAATTTCTTGTTATTTATCCTCACTTTAATGTACATATATTTACCACTTATAACCTTAGAAATATACAAATCCACTATTTGCCTCTCAAATGACATAAACTCAAAATATAACCGGTTTGCATTAAGTTGGTTGCATGTTTTAACCTTTTTGAATTACCTTTTTAAATGAGGCAACAAACTTTTGATTCCTTAAAAGTTATCAGCTTTTAGAAAATACTTATTTTTATATGAAATAATTTTTTTTAATAATATATAAAATCTACGGATTACAGGGAACTCATTTGCAAAAAGAAAAATTTGGAAATGTAAATTTTTTCTATCATTTTTCCACTTAGTTTCTCAAATATACATTAGCCAACAAACTATTAACACTCACTGTATTTTTCCAAAAAATCCAAATTTAACCAAATCGGTTGAAAAATAAGTCCCTCAATGTAGTTGACCTTTGACCTTCAATAATTCAAAATGGCGAATTTTCCAGTCATATGTATGTTTGTGCGAAATGTTCGCCTGGACTACTCCTAATGCCCAACGCACAATAACCTATGTTTGTTATATGTTTTCAAAATTTCCTATGAGAGAAAACGAGACAACTAGATTTCTGTTTCATTCACTCACATTGAAATGTCAAAAATATGTTTACAAAACAAAACTTATTGTGCGTTGGGCATAAAACATGTCCGAAAATCATTGAAAAAGCTTCGGCCAATTTTGAGAAAAACCAAAAAACATGGTTTTAAAGGGATAGAGGGGGGGTAGTGAGGGGTAAAGAACATCTAGAGATATTGTTTTTTTATTGGAGGTCATCGAAGACTGTAAGTCGTACCATATAAGCTCCAGAACGATGACAAGTGTTGAAAAACCAGTGATAAGCCCAGATAAGCTTATGGTAGCTGACATTCTTTACAGGTGACCTCGAAATGCGTGCAACTCGGAATGCGTGAAAATTCGATTGTGAGTTGAATTTTGGGGGTAAAGAATCGTGTCGAGTAAACGGTTCTCGGCCCCTGAAATGGATAAAATTGGCTCGACGCGATTCTTTACCCCCAAAATTCAACTCACAATCGAATTTTCACGCATTTCGAGTTGCACGCATTTCGAGGTCACCTGTAAAGAATCTCAGCTACCATAAGCTTATCTGGGCTTATCACTGGTCATTTTCTATTTTAAATAGTCTGAGTGGGGAAGACCAACAAAAGAAAAAAAAGTTCATTGAAATCGGTTAATAAGCATAAGAGATGGAGTCCGGCCATATGGATATAGTAAGGGTCGGGGTACAGTGGGTTGGGGTAGAGACGGATTATTAGAAAGATTGTGCTCTCAGATACAATATAGGCTAAAATTTCATCGAAATCCCTTTATAAATACAAAAAATGCAGTCCGGTCAAGACATTTTTGATTATAGCTCGGGTCAGGGAACATCAAGGGAGGAGTGCGACCCACCGTTGGAAAGGCCAGGACCCTAGCTACAACATATTAAAATTTAAAGAAAAAGCATCGTCTAGTTTTCGAAATTTTCGAAATCGATTAATCGAAAATCGATTTTTCGATTAATCGGACATTCGATTAAATCGGATAAAATTGGGGTGTCACAAGGGTTGTAGTGCTCCACGAGAGCTTTCCAAAACACCAATTTTTTTTGCATTCCGATAATTAGAACCGGAGATATGACCATTCAAAAATTCAATTTTTGACCCTCTCTATCTCAGATCAGGGGGGTCGGAGGGGGTGAAGTTTGGTATTGATCGAAAGCTCTTAGACCCAGCTATAACATACTAAAATTTGAGAGCGATCCATGCCATATGGGCTGAGTTATCGAAAAAACAAAAATTTAATGGTGTTCCAAAATGGCGGAAGGGGGGGGGTGGGGGTGGTGGATTTGACATCATCAACTTGTAGCGGCCCAATGACTTTTAACCTTTGCCGAAAACCGCTTGTCGATATCTTTTTCCGTTCTCTCTCCAGAAGTAGAAATGTAAGAGACGGGACGGGACGGGACGGGACGTCCACGAAAATCGATTTTCTCAGTACCATGGCACCTTCAAACACTCAATCACGATAAATAATCCGTAGCCCTACTGTGGGAAAAACAGGCATTTGCCTAATTAAAGTAAAAGAAGAAGAAGAAGAAGATGATGATGATTTTCGTGATCTATATGTGTCAAAACGTCTACATCCAAAATTTGGGCCTGATCTGACGAGGTCGGATTTCACCTGTGACCACAAAAGCTGAGATTGTAAAGAATCTCAGCTAAAAAGACGATTACATTACTGCTCTCTCTTTGAGATCGAGCAGTGAAATGTATTTTATCAAAAAGAGCAAGGACTGTGACATAAATCCATGAGTTATTAGAACTTTATAAAATAATACAAAAAAGATTTTGAATTCTAGATTATAATCAAATTTGATATTTAAGTTAGTTTAAATTAGTTCTGGAATAAGCTAGAAGATGTGAACTCTTATATTTTTAGAGTTTGTTAATAATTGTGGAGGAATTCCTTATAAATAACCCTTTAAATCCTGTATATAACTATATTTTTTTTTTCATATCATGAAATATGAAGTGTAGATTTCAATTTTTAAAAGTTATCTGATTTACAAGATGAAACATTAAAATAATTCACTGAGACAGTAATTTCAAGATATAGAAAGATGACAAAATTGAATTATCAACTTTCTTTGTAAAAGAGTAATATCGTTATGTCAAGAGTTTTTTCACTAAAGATCTTCGTATAATACTATTATTTTAAAGCATTAGCTGAGATTCTTTTTAATCTTTTCTAAATGTTCTTAACTAAAGGATATCTTGACTAGATATCTGTGTTCTAAAAAATCAGTAAAGATATTCATTTAGACATGACGAGAATGTTAGATAGGGAGATTAATGGTATTCAAAACACTTTCCAAAATTCCATTCAAAATCTATGTAAACACCATTCTCAATAAAAAAAACATATTTACCATCCAGTTCGTTTGCGGAATATTTTGCCTGAAACCTCATTTTAAATTATCCTTATTGGGTCAGAGTCAATTTACAAGATTCACCGCTTCGGACGTTTGGAGTTTAGTGGTTGAATTCCACTGGAAAAGTCTTACTGTTAGGTCATGTGCAACTTTACCTTTCCATGTTTGTACATAATTGCAGCAGCTGCTGAAACAAACAATCCTTCTAGGGGAATTGGGGATTGTGTGATGTATTTTATTACTCTAACTCAAAGGGAGAGCTATATAATTCCTCAATTTTGGACTACTTTCCCACAATGGTTTTCTAACCCTCCCCCCCATACACGTAAACAAAAATTAGTTTTCAAAAATTACCATATGATGATGTTTTTCGTAGCTTAATGCAGATTTAGTAATTTGAAAATTACTGATTCTTACTAAAAATTTCCATCCTATAATACATAGAATGGTTCAAAGCTATTCAGAGTTATAAGAACTTTTAAATTGAATAATAAATCCACAAATAGTACAACTCCGGCAGTGTCAACATGCTAGGTTCTTATATTCCTACAGTTGTCTTAGGCTTTTAGTAAACCAAATTAGTTTAAAATTTTGGCATTTGACTAGGAATTTGACTATTTTACTGCTCGAACTCATAGAGAGAGTAGAGTTATGTAGTATATAATGTTACATACTTTGTCTCAACTAGACACCGCTCTGGAGCTTAAACCTTTAACGACGAGACAGTTTTTACGGACTGAAAACACTGTGCGACACGTTGTGGGTGTCTTTGACGAGAGTGCCAAAACTTGTTAGAGGGTCATTTAAGGACCTCAAATCTGCAATCCGTTTGTCCGGGTCACCTCTAGATTTTTTTGAAAAAGCATATTTAGTTTTTTGATGTTTTATAAAATTCAAAAATTCATATCTCCGGTTCTAATTATCCGGTGGTAGTCACATAAAGCTAAACTGACGCGTAATTTCATCCTCTATAACTCTTGTGAACATATCAAGCATCTACGATGAAAATGAAGTATATTTTTTAAAGATTTTTTGAAAAGGGGCACCTAAAATGGTGCATTTTTCTGTGTTTTTTCCATCTTCTAGTCATTTTCCAACTTTAATAGAGCATTTTATATGTCAAATAACTATGCCTAAAAGTTAGAGAATTTAATATTCTTTCATATCTTTTTGGTTTAAATTTTCTATCCTAATTCGTTTATTCACAATAATTTATTGAAAATAAAATGCATTATTATAAAAATAAAATCTCTTATTATATATAATTATTTGGTATCTTTGTCTAACCTACTGAAGAGCATTCTCTTTTGCACTCTCACTTACACATTTCATATAAAAAGAGGCGAAATGAAAAAAAGAGACGTATATAGAAATAAAGAGAGAAGAATAGTTTTTTGGCACTCATAACAGCTATTCTTCTCTCTCTATTTCTAAATACGTCTCTTTTCTTTCATTTCACCTCTTTTTATATGAAATGTGTAAGTGAGAGTGCAAAAGAGAATGCTCTTCAGTAGGTTAGACAAAGATACTAATATAATTATATATTAGATGAGATCATATATTCTGTCAGTAGAAGAGGTAAAAGGTTTGGAGTGGTATATCTCAGCTCCTGATGAACATAATTGGATGAGTGAACTATTGTTGGAAAGCTTGGTTCATTAGCTTTCAGAATCTGGTATATGTAATTGGCTATGGGTAAATCATGGTCATCCAGAACCATTTATGTCGAAGAAGACACTTTTTGCAGCGTCATTTTTGACCATCTACTGCTGGGACCAGGAGTGACCCACAATTCTCGCACTTGGACTGTTCGTTAGAGGAACTCAAAGGGTATAATTTGTGGAAGAAACTTTTTTTTTGGACGTCTTACTTTTTTTTATTCATCGACTTTTGCAAGAATTTTAACATTTTACACGCATAGAAAAAATTACAGAAATCCTAAAAGAGTGGTTTCTGGAGGGGAAGGATAGACGTGGGGATGAAATTGATGTGATATTTGGATTCCTTGGATCAACTTATGGGGGAGTACTTAGAACATTCCAAGTCGATATCTTCATTAGTTTGTCCAGAAAATGAGATAGAAGGATTTCTGTCATTTTTTTCTATGCGTGTAAAATGTTAAAATTCTTGCAAAAGTCGATGAATAAAAAAAAGTAAGATGTCCAAAAAAAAAAGTTTCTTCTACAAATTATACCCTTTGAGTTCCTCTAACGAACAGTCCAAGTGCGAGAATTGTGGGTCACTCCTGGTCCCAGCAGTAGATGGTCAAAAATGACGCTGCAAAAAGTGTCTTCTTCGACATAAATGGTTCTGGATGACCATGATTTACCCATAGCCAATTACATATACCAGATTCTGAAAGCTAATGAACCAAGCTTTCCAACAATAGTTCACTCATCCAATTATGTTCATCAGGAGCTGAGATATACCACTTCAAACTTTTTACCTCTTCTACTGACAGAATATATGATCTCATCTAATATAATAAGAGATTTTAATGCACTTTATTTTCAAAAAATTATTGTGAATAAACAAATTAAGATAGAAAATTCAAACGAAAAGAAAATGAAAGAATATTAAATTCTCTAACTTTTAGGCATAGTTATTTGACATATAAAATGCTCTATTAAAGTGGGAAAATTACTAGAAGATGGAAAAAACACAGAAAAATGCACCATTTTAGGTGCCCTTTTTCAAAAAATCTTTAAAAAATATACTTCATTTTCATCGTAGATGCTTGATATGTTCACAAGAGTTATAGAGGATGAAATTATGCGTCAGTTTAGCTTTATGTGACTACCGCCGGATAATTAGAACCGGAGATATGAATTTTTGAATTTTATAAAACATCAAAAAACTAAATATGCTTTTTCAAAAAAATCTAGAGGTGACCCGGACAAACGGATTGCAGATTTGAGGTCCTTAAATGACCCTCTAACAAGTTTTGGCACTCTCGTCAAAGACACCCACAAAAAGGTAAATTTTGTCGCACCGTGAAATCAACAATAAAAATTAAACTGAGAAACATAATCAATGATAAGTTTTACATCTAACCTTGCAAAGTCCAATAGAGTCTGATTCGGTGTATTTTGTGCTTCTATGAACGATAGGGACAAAAATAGCCCAAATATTTAAGTAATTTTTCTGACAATACCAATGAATAATATTTTTTGCTTTAATGAAAAATATTATGTATGAGTATTGTAGTTTTTATTGCCAAAAGGGTTTTGCTTAAAAAAAATTGGAAGTATAAAAAATAAATAAAATCAATTATGAATTTGAGAATTTAAAAATTCGCCATTTTTTGAGCTTAAATATTTACTACATAGCAAATAGCTAGAGACTTGCAAAAAATATTCTAGATTCCTTCAACGTTCTACTTTACAATAATGTACAGACATAAGAAAAAAATAACTTTAAGTAGTCAGGAAAAATTATTTTCTTTATGAGACACCCGTGTTCCAATCGTTCTTAAAGGGTTAAACTTTAACAGATATCAACTTAAAGTGCTTTTGGTCACCCCTAATAAAAAAAATCATTGTCTCCAGACGTTTTTCTTTTTTTTTCTAACCCCGATCTAACTTCTTCAAAACCATGTTTTTTTGATTTTTTTTTCAAAAAGGGCACTATAGATTTCTTTTATTTTCGGATACGTTTTTGTTTTAGCCTAGACGAACGTTTCGTCCAAACATACATATGACCGGAAAATGCAATTTTGATTTCTTAATTTTGAATTTTTCAATTACTTTGGAAAGCTCATTCTTTAACCGATTTAGTTAATTTTGGATTTTTGGTAAAGAATTGAAATTTCGAAATCGGGTATGTCAGTACTAATCGTTAATGAATTAGTCAAATAAACGTGATTGATTTTTTTCATCGAATATCACTTTTCATGCGTTAAGTACTAAAACACTAATATCGAAAACAAACTTACATGAACGCTTCTTAACCGATTTTCTAGTTCGGAATTGGTTTATAATTCTGAATTAATGTAATCGGTAATAAACCGTTATACGGATTGCGGTCAATATTCCGAAAGCCAAAATACGGAAAATGAAAATCCCGAACTCCAAAATCCGGAACGTCAAAATCTCGAAAGGCAAAATACCGAATTCTTAAAAGTGTCATTTCTAGTAGTCTAGTCCCCGGCGAGTGGCCTTCAAAGTTGAAGCCAATTTCTTATTTTAACATACAAATGCGTATGGGAATTTTTCTGCACTCGTGATCGTTATGCTAAATATTTAAAAAGTGAGAAGTTTTTCCGTATTATAAGATACCTTTCCGTATGGAGGGATAAACATACTAAATTTTTGTTTAAATAAATTTTTTCCTTGGAGCACTGTGAGCTGAGTCCGAGATCAATTTAGGAATTGGCTTCAAATAGCTCCATTTAAAAAGGCCAACTTGCCAGGCGCTTGCTAGTAGTATAGTAGTAGTATATTTATTAATTAAAACAGATAGGTTCCGCCCCTCTGACATTGTTTGATTGAAGAAGAAGAATAAAGTAAGATAACAAAATTTAAAGGAGGCTGAAGTTAAATTAAAATTTTAAAAAATCAAAGGAGAGAGAAACAAAATCATTAGAGAGAGATAGAATAGAGATAGACATAGATTTCTTCTCCCACGATTGCACCCGCGCTTGCTGGAGGCAAAGGGAAATTTTCTGTGTCTTGAGAAATTATTCTACACATTATCTTTCATATCATTTCATCCCTTTCAGGATTTTGAACATTCGGGATTTTCCCTTTCGGGACTTTGGCCCTTTCGGGATTTTGGCTGCCTCCGATTGAAACATCTTAATTGCCTGGAAATATATAGTGACTTAATGAGGATTCGACCCCGGGACAACTGCATCATTGAGCGAGTGCTCTATCACTTAACCTATTGCGTGGTTTAAGATAAACTAGTATCATGTATTAAACTATTTAAAACCGGTTTATTATTATTATTATTAATCGTATCGAGATATTTGTACAATGTAATCAAGCTATATTGTTGTTCTACCCCGTATTGGAACAATGTACCAAGTCCATTGTAGACCACCCAGGAGCGCCTTCCCCGAAGTGTGGTGGCTTCTTTTATGCTCCCAGAATTGTTGGGCACAGGCGGTGCATTTTATTACGTATTATTCCATGTGAAAATGTCTTTTTTGAAACATTTAGTTGTTTGCACCGGGCGGAACTCGAACTCACAACTGTGACCGTGGTGTCACATATAAGATTAATATTAATATTAAGAAAAGCCGGAAAGAGAGGTATATAGTATGCAAAATTTCAAATGCAATATCACGTGCGTTAGAAAGAGTACACTATACGATGAGTAAGATATTACTGTTTGTATTAATTGCTTTCTGAATCGTAGTAGGGGAAATGCTCATAATTTTGTCCAGTTTCTTATTTTGGACACTTTGAGGATAACATTGGACACTAAAAATAAATTGATTAAAATGATGGATTTTTATTCCAATATTTGATGAATAATGAATTCTATCTAAATATTTGTTCTTTTTGGAAGATTTTAACACTAAATACGTTAAAATTTGAATATGATTTGAGTTGAAATTGCTTTGTTGAAAATTCAGTGTGAGCAATTGCTTACGAGAAATATGACAGAACTTCGTGGCTTACTTCAGTCTTATTTAGTTTTGGTGAAGTACTAACAAAGTTTGTTCGCTGTTTTTGAGTGATATTATTGAATATTCATTGAATATTGTGTTGATTCACGTTACTGATGATTTGTACATTTGACCTGAAGTGAGATTTGCCTTGTGAATTAGATTTTTCGTGTGAAAAATGGGAAATTTTTTAAGACATTCACCAGTGAGGTGATGATTCTTATTTTGGACAGGTGTTTTTCTCACGAAATTTCGTGAAGTTTTAGCTTTTGTGATGACTAGGTTGGACAAATGCCTGGAGAAACAAAGGAGCATCATCTCTACGAAAGAGATGTAGCGAGAAATGCCTTGAAAGGCTCCCGGAAAGGTCAGGGAATGAGCGAATCCGCACGTACTTGGAGCACCGAAGTCAACTCACTTTAATGAATGATATGGAAAGTTTCTGGGCTTCTTGTGACATTCCACGTTTCCCTTACATGATCAGGAAGAGGACTTGGTAAGATTGGTTCATGAAATGAAGAACAATGGGCATTCTATTGAGGCGGATTAGCTGTCCAAATTTACAGACAAGTTGTAAAAATTAATAACCAAGTTGTCCAAAATAAGAGCTAATGTCACCTCTACTTATCAATTCATTTTTAAACGTATTAAAACTGATTTTAATAAAAATAAGACGATAAATAGCTTGCTAAGTTTCTAACCAACCCTTCTGAAAAGAGAGTAACAAGAAATGTCAATTAGTATAGAAAATATCGCACTTCAAACTTGGAACTTCGATGCTTATAAGCAGACTGTCCAAAATTATGAGCACTTCCCCTACAGGCAATTCGAGCAATTTTCCATGCGTGACAACTGTGATACGGTCAGTTTTCGAGCGAAACACGAGAAAGAGGCATGATAAAACACTTGCTATCTTTTTTTTGGCATTCTCGCAGTTTAGAAAGTATTAATCTTAATATTAATCTTATATGTGACATGGTCATGATCATGAGAGTCGAGTCAGAGATCTCATCCGCCCAAGACCCCCACACGGTCTTGCCTATTGCACCACTGAGATCCCCAAAAACCGGTATATATCACGAAACAGTGGAAAAGAAAGACTTCCTTGTGTTCCAGCACTCTGCGAAATTCTTTACTCCCCTATCTGTTTGCAACAGCTTTCAGCATCGTGTCGTTTCTGCATTTCTGGACACAGTGTGGCCAAGAAGATTCCTCCCGCGGGAAGGTGTGTGACAAATTGTGACAGCATGTGTTATAAATAAGCAAGTTATGCAGGATATTGTGTTTCTAAGTGTGGGGGCTTTTTTTTTTGGTAAATGGGTGGGTGTCTGAATGTGTGAGGGAGGAGGACAAAACGATGTGGGTTATTCAAGAAAACTGGGATTTCTCCTTCACAGAAATGTTTGGGTGACGAAGAATGTTGATCTCTCATCCTCCTTAACAGCCTATGCCGTGGTCACCTTACCTCTCTCGCTCATGCTACCACCTAACCGTTTCTTCTACCATTTCACGCTGTCTGTGAGTATGTATGAGTGACACGAGGGATGTTTCTGGCTGTTTTCGTAACATGGAGAAGTCCTTGAGTGCGCAATCGTGAAAAAGTAATCATTATAAGAAGGGAGCACTGTGTACTTAATAGTACACCGATAGTATACAGATTCACTCACACTGGTACAGGTGGCGCATGGCAATTGCTAAAGTACCGCACCCTTGTGGCCAACTTGGAAGTACTGACAGCTTTTAGTAAGTGAGTGAGAGGATAGAAAGGGGTTACAATTTGGTGATTGTGTGGGTGCTGGAGCCAAAATACAATCACAATATTCCACAAAGACAGCCAAACAGCGGGCCGGACAGAGATTTCCCTCAGCTCGGTGGCTTTTGGTGAAAATTAGACGTCAGTGTAAATCCAACCGAACGAGTGTCAGTCGAAAGTCAGACGCGAAACCATTAACATGGTTCTTGGGGTTTTGACTCTCACGGGCAGAAAATCATACAAAAAACACTTTGTTCATTTCTTTGGTCATCAACAATCACATTCTATTTTTTTCCGTTGTGTTAGAAAATAAATTTTAAACTTTATTCCTTAAACTGAATTCATTACCGGTTTTTTTTCACTAACTCTTGTTTAAAACACCCTGACACGTTGAGTGATTTTATTTGGACATTTCTTTTGACAAAGCCCACGCGGAGCGAGATAGTCGACAGATAATTCTGCAGACAATCTTTAAATACTCCAAAGAATTAATCATAGCAATGACTTGGCACGTTTTCTTTCCTTTTTGACACCTCATGGCAACAGACTTAAAGAAAATGTGGTGAAAATGTGCTTGAAACATCTGGTGAGAGTTCTTGATGGTCTGGTGGCATAGAGAGATCTATGGTGAGTAATAAGTCCCAGTAAATTGAACATGCTAGAGAAACCCTTCAATTTAATGGGAAAATAAAGGGGGAAAACGAAGTTGAAGCCTGATTACATTGTTGAGCATAAATTATTGGAAAATCATTGGATACATTAATAATATCAGCAAATGTTTATTTTAAATTTGTTTTCCATATAATTGTGTTTTTGCCGTAGAAGTGTGGGTTTGGTGGGGTTTATACGAAAATGAAATCACCTAATAATTATGCAAATTGTCACCCGCACCAAAACAACAGCCCAATTAATTATGTATTCGCGGTGATGTAAATTTTACTCGTTTTATAATATTCACTGTGGTGTTGCTCAAGTTATTATTATGTATTTCAGTTACGTATTTTATCACAAAATATATAGAACCATTTGCCGCTTTGGTTCTTTTATGCTCCCTCAATCGCGCACACTTCCAATACATTTTTTTTCTCCGGAAAACAATTCAATCATTCGCGGTTTTCTAAAGAAAAATATCTAATGTTTAATTTATACGTTTAGCTCATTTTTTTCTCCATATAACCCTCAATCGAAAGCTGGCATGAAAAAAAACGTATTCATGTTTACATTTGATCCATATGGAAGTTTATTTTCTGTAATGTGTCTCTACCCTCATTATTATGTGTATCTCCTTGCGATGGTATTTTCTTCAAAGTCATGAGACACACCCCATTATGACGGGGGGAGAAGACGATAAAATTGCCAATGTTAAATTTTATCATGTCAAAAAAATACATCCCAAATTATCTCGTCGCAAAAGGAGGGATAAAGATGGAGCGAAAAGAAGATTTTCCTCAGCCACTGCATATGAATTTTCCCAATAAATATTAAATGTTTCGCCCTTTTTGCTTCACAGTATGTGGTATTCTGCTCCAAGTCCCCTTCCAACCACATTAAGAACACGATAAGAAGCTCACAATGGTAGAGATCGTATTTTTTAACACCTGAGTTTCCTTTGCAAATGGATTTGAAGCTCAAATTAGGGCTTAAATGAGAAAGTTATTGAAAAACTTCAAACTAAGTGTTAAGTCTAAGTTTTTTGTTTATATAATATTTTACAAAGTCCTTTATCAACCTCAACCTTTAGCCTTATGTTTAAAATTTTGATTTAGAATGGTAGAGTAAAGACCTCTTCACATTGGGAGTAATTTTTGTCAAAAATTCTATTTTTTGACAGAATTTCGACGTTTCTACCTACCGCGCTGCAGGCAATTTCCTTCAAAAGAGCAATTTTTTGACGAAAATTGCTCCCAATGTGGAGAGACCATCAGGGAAAATTAGTATTTCATACCCCTAAAATACAAAAGTTTTACTTGAGATTTAAAAATAACACCCTTCAGGGACCGGTAGATTTATTCTAATCATCTTTTTGCAAAAACAAATATGTACGCATTTAGATACAATTTCCATGAATCTATTGTAAAGAAAATTTAGTTTTTTCTTTAGTTTTTAGCTCTTATTTAACTTGAACATTTTTCGATTTTAATTTTGGAGCTGTAAAATCTCTCTCGTAAATTGATCACAATTGTTTTTTTAAAATGTCCCTTTTTAAAGTTAAAGTTTAATTTTCTAAAACTAATGTAATAGACATGTGTTTTTTTTTCAATTTCTATATTTTATTCAATAGAATAAAAATTTTAATTCATCTTTACAAATAACAGTTGGAATAGTTAAAGCATGTTTCTTCATTTTTTGGTTAGTTTTTAGTAGAATTCCTTTGAAACGATTTATATTATCCTTAGGTACATAATTGTCACTAAATAACCCATTGACAAAGACCATAATTAATAATAAAAACAATTATATGAAGTCTTCTTTAAATACAAAAACCATATAACAGGAATATTCAGTTGGAAATTTGGTTTAAAAAATTAATTTTCAAAGCTAAATATGCCGGAAATTAGCGGAATTATCGTATACATATTTTAGCTATTCATTTGTAAAAATAATTTTAAAGATTTTTGAAAAATCCAACAGGTTGGAGAATATAGCTTACACCTATCTAAGTATTTAAATCTAAATACTTCTAATAAAAAAAACTGGGTTTTGTAACTTTTTCATTTGAATTGGAGACAAGCGATAAAAGTAATAAGTTACAGAATTAAAACAAGTAACGAATTATTTTTAATTTCTAATTTCAAAAAATATCGTCACTTCCGTTAACCAAAACGTCAAAAAAGAAATTTGGAAATTTTGGATTTACTATATTTATATTTTTAATAGTATCATTTAATAATTATTTTTGGCAAAAAACAAACGAGCAGTAAAAAATTAAAAATGAGCAGTAAAATATCTGATTATGGTCAGTAAAAAACTTAAATCTTTACAAAAATGGGTCTATTTTATATATTTAACATTTAAAATAGTTCCATATAGAGTGAAAAACCCTTTATTTTCCCTTTGCCAAAATTTGGACGATAATATCACTGTTTCAAAATTTTTTGTTACTGATCAATTTTAACTTTTTACTGCTCATTTATTCATTGCCATTATTTTTTACCCGATCACATTTTCATTAATCAGAAGTTAATTAAAAAAAAATTAAATTTAAAATTTGAATGATTTCCAGACACTTTTTTTATAGAACCCTCAACAGTTGAATTTATTTAAAATAAAAAAAAATCATTATAAAATAGAATTAGCAATATTTAACTCAACAAAGAAAAAATTAGCTTACTTCTATAATAAGAGATCTAAATTTTGTAAGTTTTATCGTGAACAGCAAAACATCTACTAGATATAGAAGAATGTATTTGTTATGAACGATGACAGATACGACAATTGCATATTATGCAGCGCCTGGTAAAATTGTTAATATCTGTTTGACAAGTCAAGCATTTATAACTCTTTTTACCGAAAATTAATTTTCGATTTTACTAGAAATTTAGTATTTGGGGTTCAGTTGTTAACCTTTTAAGGGAGACCTGAATAAGATGGCCAAAACTTAGCTAACTTGGCGATTTTTTCAAGGAAAAGGAAAAGACCAAGTTTAATTAAATTTTCAGCTTATATTTATACATATTTTCAAGTGCTTAATAATAAAAATAATTTCTTTATCGACTTTAACCCTCTAACGGGTAAGACCGCCTCCAGGCGGTCTTCACAAAAATCACATTTACAGCGACAATAACGGTTTTATTTATTTAAAAGTGATATAGTGTCCTCGGTAATAGTCTTATAAACATCTCTTCAAAGTTCGAACTCATTTTGACTCTTCGTTTTGTTGCTATTCCCAGTTTTGTGTGACAGGTCAGAGAAAAAGCGACAAAAAATATTTGTGCAAAAAAACTCATTTCCAATATCCATAAAAATACCGATTTAAAGTTATCTGACTAAAATAAATTTATTTTTTACTGGAAGATATATCATTCTACTTTGTATATTTTATTTAAGAAATTTGAAAAAACTAAAAATGTGAATTTTAGAAGCAAAACGAGTTTCAAAAATTTTTTATATTTTCTCACCTAACGCCTAAACTAAAAGAGATAATAAAGAATGGATGGTTTTTTCGGTTTTTTCGACTTTTTTGGATTATAATTATCCTAGAAAACATTGTTTTAGAACTTTTTTTCGCATATTAAAGAAAACACCGTTAGAGGGTTAAAACTCGGTAAAAGGTATTAAAAACTATCTTACAAATACGATTCAGGTAGGTACAACAAGAAGAGAATTTAATACAGAAAAGAAACTTTATTCACTTCATTTGATTCAAGTTTTTCCTTAACTTTTCCCACTTTTCCCGCCAATTCGAGGAAACTGTCAAAACGAGAAGTGGAAAAACGGAAAAAACATGTTTCAAAGTTTTGGATGTTCGTTCGAAAGCTTAGAATTCTACTTGGCGCTCTTTGCTTTAGTCCATGTATCTTTAGAAATATTTTGAATTGGCTTCTGAAATTTTTATGGTATATTCATTAGATAGCTTATCTACCTTTTTTATCTACCGATTTAAGCAATAGAAAATATGGATCACTTTTGACCTTGTAATTCAGGCTTCCCCCTTAAGGGCGTGAATATTTTTTTCTGACTAACTTTTGATGGGCTTAGGAAAAGAAAGTTTTAGGTCATCTGTTACTCAATCGGACTTAAACGTTTAACGAAAATCGAAAGACTTCTTATTTTTTATAATTATAAAAATTCTAATGCATAAAAAATACCAAATTAAGTTTCGTCGCAGCCAATATATATTCAACTAGTTGTGAAGATTTTTTCTCAGCATAGCGATACATACTACCCTTTCCTTATAGAATTATTATTTCTTTGTATAATAAAGGACTTGTCTATTCGTCTTAAATACGTCTGAAATTATAACTTTACTTATTCTTAGAAGATGTTACGTATGTAGGCTAGTCGGTTACTCAAATCAAGGATATTGATTTTTGTTACTAGATTTTTTTTTTTAATAAATTTGAAACAGAACAATACTGCACTGTTTCAAATCTAAATTGAAAAGATGAAATCACAATTTGTATTGAAATATTTTATTTGGTAAATATTAAGGTTTGTAAAATTGAATACAGCTAGAAGGGTATCAAAATTGGAATTTCTTTCTATAAAAAGATATCTTCTCACTCTAAAATTACCATAATACTACTCTGATATTCCTGGCAACCCCAGTTCATCATCAGCCCATTCCCATCGCATCCCCCAAAAAGTGCCAAGAAATTCTCTGTCCGCCCCATGAAATGAAAGCCAAGATATATGTATGAGCGATGGTGGAAGATGTATATGGCATTTGTTTGAGGAAGAAATGTCAGAAGCAGGCTCCCAAGCATGGGGTATTAAGAGATGTGAGACACACCGAAAATGTATGATGATGATGAAGGGAACTGGAGCAAAAAGATGAGGTGACAGTTTTGGGTGAGAAAACACCCATACTCCCCCAAGAATAAGGGGCATCTCTTTCACAAGTCACATCCACATACCGAGAGAGAGGACATTCAAAATTCACATAATGAATACATAATTATCAGATCATTTAGATGCTCCTTCATCGCGACGCCTTTGCCACTTCTACAACCCCAATATTTTCCCCCCTCAGTAGCATTTCTTGCCGAGGGCGACGGCGGCAAGTGCCCCCTCTGAAAAGTCATTTCAATTTTCATCGTGAGAAGTTATGGGCACAAAAAATGGGGTTGTTGGCGACTCGTACAAATAAATATTCAAGACAACATGAGGATGATTTTTTTTTCTTAATTTCTACCCCTCTTGCATGAAGAGTTTCGTGAACTTTTCACCATGACCTCGCGTCTCCGCAGCCACGTCTTGGGGCGTGAACCATTCACCCATCAAAAGTTTCTGGGGTTGTGAGATGAGTCATAGCATCTTGTTAGTGAAACTATCTCAATTTACGATATGGCTTGTTTAAAAAGTAGAAAATTTTCAGAAATTTGGGAATTGTTGCTGTTGTTTCAGAGTAGCATAAACTTCATTACACAAACTGCTTAGCCAAATTCCTAATAAGGAAAACTGAGACAGATTTTCCGTGAAAATATGCGCGTCAGTTAAGTTTGTTATAATAATAATAATAATAATAATGCTGGCACAACATTCCATGAAGGAACTAGGCCTTCCCGAAAGAGGATTTCTAAACATGCAGTTTTATTTTTTTCTTGTACGGGATGAGGTTGTCAGTCCCTTGCCCGTGGAATCAAGTGCAGTGAAGCTCACTGGATGCAATCCGAAAACCTTTAACGCCAGAAAAATTCCTTGTGACCTAAAGGGGATTCGAACCCGGGACACTTGCATCATAGAGCGAGTGCTCTACCACTTGACCCATTGAGTTTGTTATAACCTTCAGCATATCCTTGATCATCTTTTTTCTTCTAATTTTTCATTGCAATATTTTTCAGCATTGTTCGTCTTAAGACTTTTCTTGATTTTATAGTGTGATATACAAATTAGATTCCAAGAGGTGAAATTTTGTCCTTTAGGACCAAATTAGAACTTATTGAAGCGGATTTTAGAATACTTCGGCTTTGAAATTGAAACTTATTAGCTAAAGTCTCAAATAGACTCCGCTGATCCTTGAGTATATTTAGCCTATGTAATCTGGAAGTAAAGAATTCTTTAATGCAATTTTATGCAAAGGACTCCTAATCGATGATCCTAAACCCTTAAGGGATGAATCTTTGCTGTGAAATTTTACACGCTAAATATTCTCGACACTGAGAAAAAAAGAGGGTGCGATTAACTTTTTTTCCTCGCAACTTTAACACTTTTTAGATGTAAAAATATATCAACATTTTTTAATGTTAATTTTGCACCTTTTTAAGGGTAAAATTAACATGAAAAAGGGTAGCTTTAACCCCTAATACACCTAAAAGGCATAATATTTACACCGATTTCGGATTAATATTGCAGGGTAAAATAAACATTTCCGGAATGTTATTTTAACTTTTTCGGATTTCTCTCAGTTGAAGATCAGTCTAAGTCTATTTGATTTGCAAAGCTATTCTAGTAAGACTTTCTTGAAGTATAATGTCCTAGACACACTTACTACTTAAGCTGATAGACGGCTTAACGCTTAACGTAATTATAATCTATATAATGAATAGATTACATTTCGCTTTAAGCCGGAAAACGGTTTAGTTAGAGAGAAAGTGATGAGAATTTAGCCAAAACATTATTTTGATTATACTTACATTAAGTCGTCTCTCGCCTTAAGTCGTAAGTATGTCTAGGGCATTATTAACAACTATACGCCCGATTTCAATGATTTTCGAAGATGTCTCAAATAATTTTAAATAGAGGAATTAGTTTCTTTTGGAATATTAGGACAAATTAAATATGTTACCATAACTTATAAATGCAATGCCTCTTTTGAAATTGCCTTTTATCTTCTTAGAATATCAATATTACCCTCAATATTTAATAAATTTCACCTAACTGCTGAAGAATTTACTAAATCCTCTTTATAAGAAGACATTATGGACAATCATCCAAGATTTGGAGATCAATTGATAGGTCATGGGAGACATTAGGATAGAGGACAAAAACCCTGAAATGACCACCACAAAATCCCCCCTAAATCCACCCCAATTGAGCATTTGTAGTCTCTCCCCATCATTTCCCAATCATATGTGGTTTTTCTCATAATCCATAGAGATACAGAGGGAACAAATATATATAATAGAGGGAATGGCTGGGACGACGAGTTATGCAAAACACTCTTCAGTGGCACCCAGCAAATAGTCTGGTATAAAATAAAATTATGAAATTTTTGGAATATTTTCACTGCGTCATTTTCAAGTATTTCTCCTCCTTGTTAAGTCTACTAGAGCTTGAATGTCATTGGGGATGGTGTGTGGTGCATCCCGAAATACAATTATATTTCCAGTTGGCAGAAAATATTTAGTAGTAGTTCGTGGTATTCATTTCATTCACTTTTGAGAGATGGACTTTTCAGTAGATGCTCCGAAAGCTTTAGTCTCGCCCCATGTCTCGATCATTTATGCCAAAAATGTATTTTCCTCTGTATGGAATATTTTATATATGAACATGTATGTTCTGCATATAATAGAACTTGAGTACTCATTTGAAAATATATTATTCCACTCGTCTTTTTTTTCGCCAACCCCGTGAAGGAATTTCTACAATAATGAATATTATCTTGATCTTGAGTATTGAAAGCGTTTGAAAGACCTCGTTACTTACTATAAAAATGTTCAATTTTCGCACTAGAGGACAGAGGGTGTAGACTAAATTGAAGTACATTTGTCCCCAGGCGCAATTTATCGCGAAAGCACGATATGCAAGAGGATATAATTGAGATGATCGCACAGCATAAAATTTTCAAAGGAGTCATAAAGGGACAAAATTTTCTTTCATTTTGCTAAGTACCACCAAGAGACTACCGCATTGTTGCTCTATATTATTTAATAAACCTTTCGGATATTGTCTCTACCGTATTCGAAGGGGGATGGCTTTTTGCTCTTCTCTTCCGAAATACTTTTTCATTGTGTAATATTACAAGAGACATACTGTGAAAGTGAATTTTCTTACTTGAATTGTTAGCATGCAGTACAGAGCTTGAGACAACACCTTTGTAAATCATTATAAAGTTTCTCATTTATACCTGCAAATGATGTAAAGAAGATGAAATAATATATACTTTCAGATTTCAAAATGGGAAATACAAAGTTTCTGTGGTGATTCTTTGAGATTTCATTTTCTGCAAATAAGGACATGAAAATAAATTAAATTTCCATAATTTTGGAATGCAGGCACAATAAAGGATCAAAGTGAACTAGGTCAAAGTTACTTCACTGAAGGGTATTTTTACTGTTTTTTTTTTATCTGTAGAATATAGACTGTAGTATTGAAAAAATTCTACGTGCTAGTTAAATTAACATGATGGAAATCAATCTACTGATTACTCTTTTTCAATGTAAAATTTTATCTCGGCTGAACTTCAGTCATTAAAGTGCATACTTAAGTGTTTTTGATTTAAGAATATACTTCAGTCGAGATTATTTTCGTTTGGCAAAATTCATATGGAGCATCAAATAGAAATATGCATCACAGTGTTACATGAAGACATGTGTAGTGCATCATATGCATCATATGTACGTATCTTATAACATAGAAACCTCTATATCAAGAAAAAAATAATAAAGAAAATGATCAAATAAAAAAAAAACAGAATATAAATAAATTCAAAATAGTAAAATTTATCCATTTTGTATTTGTAACGTAGAACGAGTTATTTTAACTCTTTAAACGAGTCAATTTAACCCTTAAAAAGAGTTATTATAATTCTTTTATTCATGTGAATATAAAGATAAAAACAAGAAAAATTGCTCTGAATAAAGTTGAATCAACTTTTTTGAATATGACACACAATAAGAAGTAAAATTAACTGTAAAATATGAATTATCGAAAATCACAGCGAAAAGGAGTTGATTTTACATCAATTCGAGTAAGTTTTACTCCAACCAACGGTAAGAGATATCAACTTCCGGTCTTCGACAACACCCTCCATGAATCAATTTTATTTAGGACACCTTTCTTTTTTCAGCATCCCCTCCTTCCCACCAAAACCATGTTTCTTGGTTTATTTCGAAAACGGCTTGTGGTCGTCCTTGTACACCTTACAGTGGTGGCCAAAATAATAGAACCACCTCTGCAAAAACCATTATTTTATCTTTTGTATTTTTTTCATTCCAATTCTTTCAAATAATTTTGATGCAGAAATTTTCAAATAATAACGTTACGTCGAATACATATTTTTTTGGTCGCAAGAAGTCTCTATTTTTCACAGAATTTGTCAATAGTAAAATTCTGTTTGAACAACGGAATAGGGCCACTTTCATTTAAATAAATGAATTTGACTTATAAGTCGAATAAGTGGAACTAATGGTGCTATTCCAATGAAAAAGTGACCATGTCTTTTTTAGCACATTACTGTTCTCAAGTACTAAAAAAGACCATGTCTGTTCCCATACGTCATTTCAAGGAAAATAACGAGTAGAGAATATTAATGTTGCTCGCCGACTTTTCACCACTGAGAACTCACGGGAAAATCATGGAAAACCTGGGAAAATCCGAAGTTGAGGCTAAAGTTGTCAACTCCAGGCCATCCAACTGCATCACTCCACCAAGCTGACATGACATTACTCCCACACTGACTGAATGTCAGATGGCATTGTGATCGGGTGAAAGCTTGCTCGGAGGGAATATTCGAATTCGGATTTTGGTTAAATTTTTCTTTTGTGTCGGTTCCTGTCATGACTATTTCATGATTTTGAAACTGGGGAATATATGAAGTTTTTGTGTAGAGAGAAGAACCTTACATCGTGTCAATCATGATAAAGAAAATGTAGAAAATACTATGAAAGTGAAAACATTAAATTAATCTTGTCGATTTCCCAACCGACATTAATTGCAATAACATGTGGAAACAATCATGGTCTTTTTAGTACTTGAGAACAGTAATGTGCTAAAAAACATGCTCATTTTTTCACTGGAATAGCACAATAAAGCTGTATTTAGAGACTATAAATGACAATTTTTCTATTTTATTATTCGTATTGAATTTCAGTATTGATGTATTCTGTGCAATATAGAGACCTCTAGCGGACAAAACAACTTTTATTCTACGAGGTTAATAATTTAAATATTTCTACAACAAAGTTACAGTAACAAGTTGGGAAAAGATACAAAAGTTAAAACAAAAGTAAGCTTTACAAGGTGGTTCTACTATTTTGGCCACCACTGTATGTCTGAAAAACATTTTGGTATCGAATTTTCTGAAATCAAAGTTAAACTACTTTGGAAAGCCTATTAAGCCTTTAAATTTTCAACTCGGCTACATCTTTAGCTGCATTAGTTTTAATCGATAGTGAATCGGTAAACTACTTGTAAATGATATGTGTATGCAGGGAAGTACTTTAGATTGAACGAGAAAAATGAATCACCATTTCGCTTGGGAAGTAATGAAAATAAATTTGAAAAACCTGCTATTTATCCATCGATATTGTATCGTATGAATAGTTCAACTTTTAAGTAATTGTAAGATGCATTTAGTTAGCGGCAAAGTGGCAAGTATATTACAAACTGCTTAAATTGTGGGTTTAATTAAAAAAAAGTTCTTTGATTCAGAAATTAAATTGGTATAGGGTAAGGCCTCATAATTTTGTACATGGTGCTTATAAGCATCAATGTACTGAGTTTGAGTTTGAAGTGCTATATTTTCGATTCTAATTTACTTTCTTGTTACTCTCTTTTCAGAAGGGTTGTTTAGAAACTTGGCAAGGGTTTATTGTCTTTGTTTTTACTAAAATTAGTCTTAATAGTTTAAAAATGAATTGATATGTAGAGGTGAATTTGACTCGAATTTTGGACAACTTGGTTATTAATTTGGACAACTTGGCTGTATATTTGGACAGCTAATCCGCTTCAACAGGATGCCCATTATTCTTCATTTTATGAACCAATCTTACCAAGTCCTCTTCCTGTTCATGTTAGGGAAACGTAGAGTGTCACAAAAAGTCCGGAAACTTTCCATATCATTCATTAAAGTGATCTGACTTCGGTACTCCAAGTGCGTGCTATTTAGCGCATTCCTTGACCTTTCCGGGAGCCTTTCAAGGCTTTTCTCGCTACATCTCTTTTATAGAGGTGATGCTCCTTTGTTTCCCCAGGCACATGTCCAACTAATCATCATAAAAGCTAAAACTTCACGAAATTTCGTGTGAAAAACACCTGTCTAAAATAAGAAGTATCACCTCACTGGTGAATCTCTGAGAAAATTTCCCATTTTTCACACGAAAAATCTAATTCACAAGGTAAATATCACTTCAGGTCAAATGTACAAATCACCACTAACGTGAATAAACACAATTTTCAATGAATGTTCAATAATATCACTCAAAAAAAAGCGAAGAAACATTGTTAGTACTTCACCACAGCTAAATAAGACTGAAGTAAACACAAAGTGCTGTCATATTTGCAGCAATTTCTCACACTGGATTTTCAACAGAGCAATTTAAACTCAAATCATATTCAAAATTTAACGTATTTAGTGTTAAAATCTTCCAAAAAGAACAAATATTTAGATAGAATTCATTTTTCATCAAATATTGGAATAAAAATCCATAATTTTAATCAATTTATTTTCAGTGTCCAATTTTATCCTCAGTGTGTCCAAAATAAGAAACTGGACAAAATTATGAGCCCCTACCCTAAGTCTTTGAGAATTAAACCTTGATATTAACAAAATAAGAACTCTGTCAGCTTCTTTATAATATCGTGAATTGAAAAATTTCCTCCCCTATTTTTCGCACTTTCCTCACTGGAAATATGAGTACAATTAATTACAATAAATCGGAACATGATACGCTGTATTGTGGAAAATAAATATTTCCTCAAACATGATCTTTACCCTCTGACATCGTACCACTTTCTTCCTCGATGCCCCTTTGCAGGGGGTGAAACTGCAATAATGTTGCGAACAGAAGCAACAGGGTCGTCATCGAGACAATGTTAAAAGAAATGTTGGTGAGATAAGGGTGGGCCTTTAGCGACAAATGTGAGATCTTCGGTGGCTTGAGCACAAATAGAAAAGACGAGAAGTTGAGATTTTATCTTGTCACATTATTTTTTATTTCGGGGGGTTGAATGGTTTGCTTTTTTTGTGTCTCTCTATTTTTTCCTTCTTGTACTTTTTTCCCAACCGCCCCTGTCTCCGACGAACCAAGTGGTTTTTTATTACACCATCAACCACCCTGAAAATTGTTTTGCCACTACTAATACCAAGCATCCAGAGCAACAATATGCGGATATATCCAGCAACTTCCCTCCATTTACGTTCCCCATTCTTATAAAGGGTGGGCAGTGTCTCTCTCCTGGAGAACATCTGAGGAGATGTCTGGGACGAAAGTTTTGCTCTCTTGGGCTGGGAAATATAGATGAGAGAAAGTGTGGGTGGCTTCTAGTGAATTGAGGTGAAATTCGAAAATTGTCTGAGGGTGAACCACAGAAATGCTGGACAAGAGTATATAGATGGGCAAAAAGGGGTGGAATGTATACAATATTTTATAGTGAAATT
This sequence comes from Phlebotomus papatasi, assembly GCF_024763615.1. Classification (NCBI taxonomy): domain Eukaryota; kingdom Metazoa; phylum Arthropoda; class Insecta; order Diptera; family Psychodidae; genus Phlebotomus; species Phlebotomus papatasi. The sequence continues at coordinate 35,332,900 of NC_077222.1, forward strand.
TCACTCTTGACCACATTGTCGTGGTTAGGCTAGATAAGTGGACCGGAAATGTTTTCATTTGACCCACCGTTCGTGTTACGCCACCTCCCCCAAAAAGAGCTCCAAACACGGGGCCCTCGTGTGGACACATCCGATGATGATGATGATAAACCAACTTCTGGGCGATGAAAATTTACACTCATTTGCATAATTGTGTATATTACTCAACCCTACAATGTTGCTCCATCAGCCACGAAAACTATGTCAATTTGATTTATATATTGTCCCCGATCCTCGTGAAAGACCTATCTCGTGTTCACACGAAAAGAACAGGGAGAAAGATACTACAGTCCCGTGATAAAATATTTTACCGAAATGAATTATTGAAAACATCATGAAATTTCAATGGATAAAGAAGCACAGTTACAGTCTCAAACAACATAAAATTTATTTACAAAATCAATACGGTGTAATATGATTATTATTGCTTTCCATTATTAATAAATATGTTAAATACATTACATAAGGGGTGGTTTTCTATTTGAGGCAAAGATAGCAAACACAAGAGAAACCCCCCTCCTAGAACTGAATTTGTATCAAATAATTGATTTTCTCTCCACATTTAACAATTTTGCTCTGTTATTCTCTCCAGAGATGTATTTCGCGTAAAAGACATAAAAAATTATTAAGTAGGTTATAAAAGATTCATATTGTTTGGGTAATTTAGAATAATTAATAAATTTTGAAAGAGAAAATCTTGGTTCAACGTATCGTATCAACCAATTCTGCATTGCCAAATTCTCGGAGAAGAAAAACCAGGGGATGATTCACTTTTTTTTGTCATAACGGTAAAATTTGTAGGTGTAAAAAAACCGTAGATGCGAGTTTGTACTCTGAGGGTAACTTTGTACCTCTGCTTTTGGCAAGCTTTACGTTAATTCTAGGACTTAAAAGTATTCAATTGACCATAAGAGCATTTAAAGATGGTCTAAAGATCGTCATAAAGTGCTATTATTTAAGAAAAGTTTACGAAAAGCTCAGCTTTAACCGAGAAATGGATTATACAGAAACTGTTGAAAATGCAATATGATTATTATATGCGTTAAGTGTGGTGGCAGCCAAAATCCCGAACGCCAAAATCGCGAAAAGGCCAAAATCCCGAAAGCTAAAATCCCGAAAGTTCAAAATCCTGAAAAGGATGAAATTATATGGAGGAAAATGTTTAGAATAATTTCCCAAGACACGGAAGATTTCCCTTTACCTCCAGGAAGCGCGGATGCAATCGTGGGAGTAGCTATGACACTTTTAATAAATCGGGATTTTGGCTTTCGGGATTTTGGCCCATTCGGTATTTTGGCTTTCGGGATTTTGGCTTTCGGGATTATGACCGGGACCCCGTTAAGTGACTTATTGCGTCTTTCGGCTTAAGTCGCAAGTCTGTCTAGGACATAATACGGACTTCAAACCTAAGGTTTAGCCATCTGGCTTAAGTTCTCTAATTCTGTCTATTCTGTCTCTATTTCTGTATGAAGCCGACATAAGAGACCTTTGTTTGGCTCAATTTGCTTCCAGTTCTCTTTTTAGCGAATAGACTTTTCTTGCCAAAAACAGATTAAAGGAAATAACTTAAAAGTACATTTTAGGTATTGGTACAGAATAATGATCTACGACAAAATTATAAAATGATAAATTTTACCTTTATGAAAGATGCTACTGAATATTCATTTTATTTACGAGAGCCTACAATTAAAACAAATCAATATATCAAAAAATACTCTGCCCAGTCCGCAAAAAATTACTCTGACTCAAAAATGACTGGTTAATAAATGGTCAAAAAAATTACTCCTAATTGGAATCTTAAGAATTAGTCATATTCGCGTCGAATTTTGGTCACAGCATTACTTAAGATTGAATTAGTAATATAACAGTTATTTTACGGTTCTAAAATTTACTCTATCATGCAGTAACAAAAGCGACTGTAAATGACGGTATTTTTCCGTACAAAAAATGACGCGCCAAAAACAATGCATTTGGCGTCCTTCTCTAGTGCATAGGTACGAAATCGACGTACACACTTTGAATGAAAACGTTAAGTGCACTTCACAACTTTCTATTGCGTTACGACTATAGACAATATTTTCTCAACAATTCTTCACATTTTCCATCGTTTTCTACTACGTTCTACGTAAATTTCTCTAATTTTTTCCCAATTCACTACACACATTTGCGAAGATTTTTGCCGTTCGCCTATTGCTGAATGAGCCATCCGACATGTCGAAAATTTTCGCATTGGATGGCAACAACATAAAAAAATCTTTTAAAATTTTCACTAAATAGGTCTTTTCGACACAAAATTTTAATCACAGGATACTCCAGAGACTGGAGCAAACTCCTAAATCACAAAATTTCATTTTGCAAAAAAAATGTTTGTGTGTTTATCATGCAAAAAATTGCCTAATTTTCACTTAAGTTCTGTCGGCACTGTACTTTTTCGAATCACAACACACATCTCTACTGAAGGAGCTTTTCCTCCCAATGTACACTATTATATTGTTGAGAAAACACGCGAAAATATTAATTACTTTTGATTACTTTGCGAATTCACAGCTCTGAATAGTTCTATTTGCCATTTGACAAGTGAAATTTCCCCTCAAATATATCCAGTGAGGAGAAGAATTTTTATTAGTACACTGGAAGTCGGCGTCATATTTTAGTCGTAGGCGGGTAATTTCAGAGTTATTATGACGCCAAATGACTTCCGTAATTACCGTCATATTATTCCCCACTTTCCGTCATTCGACTCTCTGACGACCGTCATAGGCCCCGTTTTTGGAATCCAGAATACATACATCCAACGGTAATCTTACTCCAAATTGCTATTTGGGTGTGCTTATAGATAAGCGCCCTAGCTGCCCCAAACTAAGATTTAGAATGGCCACAATTCAAACTTTTGGGAGGCACCGAGAAAAACCCTTTCCGATTGAAAAAATGGCATTCCTAAAAGTTGCAGAATATATATATTTTTTTAAAATATAAATTTGAATATTATTGATTTTAGAGATTCAAATTTTTTCAGGGCTCGTGAAAAAAATATTGTCCATTTCAGCAAATATTGCTTCATGATTCTTTTGAGTTTTCCATAATAAGAATTTTGAGTTTCTCGACTTATAAAAAACAAAAGTTCGAATTGTATTCTAGGTCTTTTTTGGATAATTTGCTGTTCGAATATAAAACCTCTGATTGACGTTATAAAAAAAAAGTTTTAAAAGAAATGCCCACAAACTATTTTTATTAATTTTTTAATTGAAGAATTTATTGTACTCGATGCTGTAAAAAAACTTGAAAAAAACAATGGAATGCCTCTTAACCACAGTGCCCAATTCCAATTATAAAAAGGGTAAAGTTTTAATATTGTTTCCAAACATTATTTTATAAACTTTGATCTAGTCATAGGACGAACTTCTACAGATATAAACTATACTAAAAAAAACTGAAAGGTACAAAATATAGGTAATTTCTATATTAAAAAGAGATGGCAAAGCGTCCCAGCTTTGCGGAATGCTCGAACTCACGAGATAGAGCTCACCGTGAATTAGGTTTTTGCATAATCTTTTGGAATAACTCATCTACTAGAAATCAAATTGATTCATAAATCACAAAAGCATTTCAAAATCAAAAAATCGATGTTGATGAAAAAAATCATGTTGATGGTCCCCCGATCGATTTAAAGAAGAATCTCAACATTTATGTATGTTTCACATGAGTTTTAAAAGATATTTTCTCAGAAATGTTTAGGAAATTTGTTCTAAAATAGGTACTTCATATTTTTGGAAAATGACAAAAACCAACAAATGAGGCATTTAGAGTGATCGGAGCGGGATATCTTAGATAAGCAAAATTGTAGTCCTAAGTGGTGCCTATAGCCTGGTGTCAATGAATTTTTAATATTTTGTTTAGTTTATTTTATACAATTTTTTAAAACCTCACTTTAAGACCATTTGTTTTTGGTAATTCTTAGAGAAACTCTAATTTGACATCCTGAAGGAGTGGTTTTACAAAGTCTTTTGTTATTATCAAAGTTGAAGCACAGCTAATGAGCTTTCTAACGGACCCACACTTTTTAAGTTCTGTTCACTAGAACATGAGATATAACGGATAATGTAATACCACCTGACAGTTTCCTAAAAACATGGACGCACCATGCTATAAAAAAGCTTAGCCCAAAAAATTTGATCAGCCCAAACATTTTAGTCATCTGTTTAAGCCTTTATCGTAATTTTTTGGAATACTGTCTCAAAGTCAAAGCATGAAAAAGTGTCCCAACCTCCCTGATCTCCCCTAAACCAGAAAAAAGTAGTCTTGAGGAGTGTAGAGCTTTTACTTCTTCGTGGTCTTCTTTTTGCTCATATGAAACAGTGAAGTAATCATAATCCCAATTTGAAAACGGTTCCAAATTGCCCCATTTTACTCCATTTTAATTCCTTAAAAAGTAATTTAATGCTATCAGCATTTCGACTTTACTAATTTATTAAAATGAAAGCATCATCACGATTAATTTGTAAATGTTTCACTTTATAGTACCGTGTATGTAATCAATTGTATCAAATCGTGAAATTATCTACAGTTCAAGCTACTCAATGAAATGTATGCCAGAATTCAGCCCTGCTTTTTTCAACAATCCCTCCAATATTTGAATTTTTATCTGCAAACATGAAGCATGTTCTATTTTTTCCGCAACCACTCTGCCAGAGTAGATTGTGAGGAAATGTATAGCCAAATTCACTCACGCGACAATTGATTGATATTTTGATACAAAATCGATCGAGTGATTGGGAATAAAATGTATTTGGGGACTGGGAGTGTTCATGGATGAAAAAAAGCCCGTAGTCCCATCTGTTCGACAAACACTGTGCGATATATTGTATTTTTCATTTTACCAGGGGGAAGATTTTTTTGTGCTAAGCAGTGGGGAACACTCAATAATCTTATCATGTTCAACTGATATCGCAACTCACTGTAATTAACGTAGAATCGTCTTAGTGGTGGCACCCTTTTTTTCGGAGGACAAGGGGAGCATCTTGTCGCTTGTCAATTGATTTGCCGCCTTTGGTCTCTCATTCTTATCCTCTTGTTCCCTTTTATTGTCCACCAACACAATAGTAAAGCATTTAGGGCGTGCAAGAACATATTTAGGGCAAAAAATTTGGCACAAAAGACTGGAACTGCAAGGATGAGCATATATAGACATTTCTTTTTAATAAACTATCCTATTTTCCTGAATTTGAACAAGAGTTTAGGGTAAACACTGTAGTAAAAGCTTTTTATCTCCGCCATTAATTATAAATACTGAAGCATTTACTGTAAAATACTCTCCTCCCGTATTATTTACCAGCGCAGCATTGTCCGTCCAAATGGCATAATAAGCTTAGAGGACAATGCATTTCTAATTAAACTGAACTCACTAAATTGTCAATTTTCACACAATTCGATGTTTACTGTGTAAAAATAATAATAAAAGCACAAAATAATCAATACGAGTTGAATTTAACCATCAATGGAATCGTATGCCTCTTTGTGTTAAGCACACCTGTAATGCATATTATTTTCAACTAAATTGTTCCACATCGACAATATTATGAGTTTGATTATGTCATCCAATTACAGAGAATTTATAATTTGCCAGGCGTTCAACACAACATGAAAATAATTAGTGACTCTTGGTCAGAACGGAATGTACTTTGTCTCACATTTAATTTGTGAGAAAATGAGAAATTTTCCTCATTTGCACTACAGGGAGCTTTTGGAAATACACAAATTTGACGATTCGTAGGTAATATTAATGAAATGGTATTTTAAGTGTGATGTGTAATTCTAAATATGCACTTAACTAAACTTAAAAGTTTTCTACTTAATACTTCTACATATTAAACAAAAATAATTAGAGTGTGATAAAATAATTGTAATTCAATTTAGAGCTCTGTATCGGTCCAACTACTTGTGACAATATGTTCATATTTTGCCTAATCACAGTAGGGGAGACCGGAGTAGAATAAGTCAGTAAATAAACTTTCTATTTAGGGAGTTCCTTATTCTGTCTGATTAAATAGTAGTTTGCGCAGGGGGTGAATAAATAGGGAAAGTGCACATGCTTCGAACGATCCCAAGCTTTACAATGACTACATTTTTCCCATGTTTCTGAATAAATCTGACTCCGTAGTATGTTCTAAAAACTGGACACTTTCCCCTAGTTTTTTTTAAATTTGGATGCGATAAGTCATATTTATTGGAAAACATAGGAAAAAATTGGTCATTATAAAGTTTGGGACCGTGCAAAGTATGGGTACTTTCCCCTATGGCAAGCGAGTGAACCGTGAGTGGCAGATCGGCAGATTGCGCCGATCACCAGGGTTGGGCGAATTTTTTACATTTTACATAGTAAAAAAATTTTAACATGTGCTACATTTAAAATTAACAAAATTAAAATGTAAAAAATGTAAAATTTATTGGTAGCCATCAAATATCAAGTTTAAATTTTTTATTCTTTACTCAATCAAAGAGTTCACTGTAAGCTGTAAAATATTTTGCGTCTTTTTGCTGTAAAGCTTGCCGTCTAAAATTCATGATGAAATTTTCTGAAAATCACAATTCAAATTTTGTACTAACCGGTTGAACCAATATAATAATAACTATCTAAACGATTAATAATTTTTGAACTTATATACATACGTGTACAAAGGAATTTTCCAATTGTTCCGTGGTTTTTGCTAATCATCAATATTGTAAAAATCATTGAGATTAAGATTTATTTTCTGCTCTCTTTATAACGATTATTGGAGGATTTTGCTATATACCTTGTCCAAGACATCACATTGCAGAAAACAATGTTCACGAAGAGAATCAGTGTCTCCTTGCTAATGCTGATTCTGTGGTAATGAATGTTTCTGTGATAATATTCTAAAAACCATCGGGCTTTATTATTAAAATGAGACTAACGTATTGAACAAAAATTCACACAGAAATTACGATATTATATCGATTTTATTTAAATCTGCATAGAATCCGAGTAAAAACGTACTAAATTGCTAAACGTTTCGTTCGACAGCTGTGCGGATTTTACATTAAATTTTAACCGTTTTGTGCTGCAACTGTGCGCTCTTTATTTGCAAGTTTAACCTTTTCGTGTTCTATGAGTGTATTACATACACATGAAATTATTTTAAGCTTAACTTATGCAAGATTTGAACATAATATTAACCGTTTTATGCTAACCTATTTTTAAAATATATTGCGGAGTCACATTTATTCAGAAACATAGGAAAAATTAGATATTATGAAGCTTAGGACCATGCAAAGCATGGGCACTTTCCCCTAATAATATCTCGTTGTAATCTACGATGATGACCTAACGCAATGTACTTTCTTAGGCATTATTTTTCCGGTGTTCACCATCAGTGAAAATATAACAGCTTTTCCGTTTTGCCCAGAAATTTCGGTTTCGATGATAACCTTCTTCCTCTAAAATAACCTCGAAAATAATGCTTTCGAAATTTTTCAGGATCGTGAATTTCCATCAAATTCACAAATCTTAAGAAAAATTCCATGAATATTATTTAGTTTACCACTAAATAAAGAAGGTCCAAATCGGTCCAGAAAACTCGAGCAAGACGAAAAAAGTGTTTTCATTAAAATTTCTAGGAAATCTCAAAGTTCCAAATTAGACATGATTAGAAATTACCCTTTATTACCCTATTGACTAACTATACATAATATTTTGCACAAAAAAAAAGATTATGAATTTGATTGATTGGTATTTTCAAGAAGACTTCTTGAAAATACAAAAAAAAAATACTACACACTCGTTGTATTTTCTAAGGTTAAACGTACGACATTTCATTGATTTCGGTCAGTGAAAAGCTTCTCATCCTTAGAGAGTTAACAATTAAAAGAAACCAACATTTTAGTCGGGCCATAGTCCTTATACAAGGCAATCAATCGGGATTTTTTAAAATAGTTTCTCAAATAATAAAAATTATAAAGCGTTTCTGATAAGTTGGAGTGCAACTAACTCCCTCTATATTTGCAAAATCATATCGCCGTATGCATCAGAAATTGTGCTAACTGCCTTTGCTTTGTGTCTGCATTCATTGCAAAGTATGCATTGCTTCGTGTAATGTAGTAAATACAAATTAAATACATTTAGCACAGTTGCTTGTCCAACCGATGATATCTCAAATGTATCAATTGAATTGATTGAAAATTGCAGAATAATAAATAAATTAATATAATTTTAAAAATCCCGCTTATTAGCCCTTCAATTGAACTGTGATATTTTTCACATATGCCGAAGTACTATTGCATGTAATAACATGCAATTGAAGTGGGAAAGCTGTCAAGTGTTTTCATGAATCACCCCATGAAAGTAATCAAAGGGTTATTTTTGACTACGCACAGTCATATTCCTCTCATTATCAGGGAAGTGTGAGCTTTACAAAAAAAAAAATATGTGAAAATTTTGCAGTCAATAATACTGTTTTAAAATTAAAAAATTAATTGTATTTCGGTAAAAATTTCACGAGGAAAAATTTTAATTGGGAAAAACTTTTAATTAACTGGTATGGAAAAACAGGGGACATTATGGTGTATAATGTATAATTGTTGTTGCTATGCAAAATATTCCCATACAATTCCTGTGGGCAAAATGGAAAGGTTGGTGGATGCAAAAAAAAAACGTGCTGCATGTTTAAAAGTTAGTTAGTGAACGTTTATCAGCTCCCAAATAGAATCATTTCTATTGAAAAATTTTATACTGTTGGTTGCGGGTGTTTTATTATGTACGAAAATATTCTACTCTGCAAATTGGGGAATTTCAACTAAACGAAAGGGGATCTCAGAAGAGAATTTATTGACGTGAATTTTTTTGTTGTTACGATGATGAAGAATACGAAGCGCAGGTGCTTTTTTCCTGTATAACGTATCTGAATTCCCGCTCTAAAGGATTCTTGTATGAGAATCATAATCAGTTTGTCGTATAAATTTATTTGATAGATAAAGGAAAAGGTGGGTGGCAGGCGTCTAATTCAATTATGTCAACATTCATTAAACACAGTTGGTGGCCATGCTTATGATATCACTTCTATTTTTACCATCCCAGAGTACCCACTTTCTTTTGTTGTCAACTCCAAAATCACACCCATCCTCTACCTCTAGTCTTATCGATTGATGCAGGATCATTATCGAGGTTATTACCTGAATTGTCCCCCATCTCATAACACACATGAGACTCCCAGCCATCAAGCTGTTTTTCCGAGTTTTTTTTTTCGAAACAGTGAAAAAAACTTCCCCCTCTCTCTCAATGTTGGACAGAGAGATTGATGTCACCGGGAGTTTGAGGCAGAAAGTGGAAAAATAAGATTGTTAAAAGTTACCTAATTAAAAATTGTTGGATATATTGCATCCTTCTAACCCTTCTCGCCTGGAGCTTTTTAATTCTATTCCAATTCACTCAGAGTGCATCTACAAATTAGTATCAACTTTTACCTCTAGTGTCACCTCAATGACGGTTTTTGGTAACAAAATCCACCAAATCCCAAGAGCGGCTTTTAAAATGGAATTTGGAATTGTTTTCAAAATGTTCTAAAAGACTTTAAGATATTATTGCATTAAATAGTGGGGAATTATTCACTAGCTACCGATGAAGTTAGAGTGAAAGGAATTATAAATAAATTGTTTCACAAATACTTTGAGGGTTTAATTGAAAAAAATAATACTTAATTTGTATTTATTCAGTTTAATCGCCAATATAAATTTATTAATGTACAGAAAGCGATAAAAAAAACAGGATACTGACGGAAGTGAATCCACCTTTAATTGTTACATAAAAATAGTAAATTTTAAAATTACGATATAACAAAATCCCAATGCGGGAGAGATCTCTGAGAAAAAAATTGAGGTGCGATTAACTTTTTTTCCTCATAACTTTAACACTTTTTAGGTGTAAAAATATATCAACATTTTTTAATGTTAATTTTACACCATTTTGAGTGTAAAATTAATATGAAAAAGGGTAACTTTTACCCTCAATACACCTAAAAAGGATAATATTTACACCGATTTCGAATCAATACTCCAGGGTAAAATACACATTTCCGGAATGTTATTTTAACTTTTTCGGATTTCTCTCAGTGAGGTATCAAATTTTTACAAAAAAGAGCCTTTATAAACCTCTTCAATTCTATAAAGTTTAAAGGGATTCGAGCAAGATATTTAAATAGGGAAATGTTCGATACTTCCGGACGATTGATCATTTAATTTCTTTCGAATGTTCTCTTTAATGAATCTGATCGATTGCAATATATATTTTAGTATTTAGCTAGTCGTATGCCTCATATTTCTTGAAAAGAATCATGGGTTAAATTAATTAGGTATATAGAAAAAATTAGTTATTTGAATGTACCGCACTTCCTGTCACATTTTCTGCCAAAAACAGCAAAATGAATTGAAATGTAATTTTCTGTGAGAATACCGAAAAACTATGTGCAAATGAGCTCTAGAAAAATTTTTTCCTTAAAAGTATATGTCAACTGAATATTTATTTAATTTATGTGAGCTCTTAATTAGAGCAAAGCAAATTAGAGAATTTTCACAAACTACGTTTTATGAAAATGACACGAAAAGTCTATCATACACAAGTCCAAACAGCTGGAGTTTGATTTTTCAAAAGTTTCTCGGAAATTTTGAAATCAATTTCGACAAAAATTGTTAATGTTCCAAGAATTGAACCTCAGTTTCAAATTTTCGAACTAAATTTGAGCATATGGCGGAGAAAAGTTATGACAAATAACACACAAATAGCCTGTTTTATTATTGATTATAAAGGGAATTGTAATGATATTATAATATAAGCTTTGTTGTGTCAATTTTTCCAAAAACATATAAAATTTGGCACTTGAAACACTTCGAGATTAAAACAGAAAGTACTTCGGCCATTATGCGAACAAAATGAGTAGTAAAAATGCTTTAGCTCAGATCCCGATTTTCAATTTTTTTCTTTTGAATTCCAGCCATGAATTAGACAAATGGCTTTCACTAATGCAATTAAATAAATTCAATATGTTAAATATGTAAAATAAATAAATAAAACGGTAAATAACCTCGTTCCCGAACATTCCTAATTAATAAATAACAAGCAGGTTCAAGAAATTTTAAAAATCTAAAGGATTATCTACTGCTACTCTTATTATACCGTTTAAAGTCCAGTTGTCTTAAAAAAAATCGTAAATTGTAAAATATCAGGGTTAAACTATACCTCCAAGTCTGAAGCTACTTATCTAAGTTATGGTAGGCATACCTTATTTTATCCTTGGTTAACTTATTTACTTTAGAATTGTTTGAATATTAGATTTATAGACGGAAAACCTGTTAATCAAAATCGATTATGAAACTAAAAGGACGACTCAGAATATAAGTCGAATAACTCGATTTTTTTACAAAATTCGTTTTATCGCTGTATGGATACTCGTTTATATTATCTATTATTGTGAATATTATACCGGAAAGTTAATATAGTTTTCAAAAGCTAAATATAGTTTTCAAAGCTATATTTAGAACTTTTAAATCTTAAAAATCTTATATTCAGAATGAAAAACTCAGCTTCAAATCGCTCTTCTGTAAAATTTGCCTTTTTCGAATTATTCTTTTCTTATTCTGTTATTATCTTTTACCGTTTCCAAAACAGATTATAACAGTGTCAATGTATAAAAAGCCTCGACTTCAGCTAAATCATATAGAAACCGATTTTTTTGTTTATAAAACCAATTTTTAAAATAGATTTTTCTGCTTATGAACAGTAGTATTTCATGAAGCCATTAATATATTGATAAATTAAGTCGGAAAACTAACTCAATTTTTGCATTTTTGGGATTTTGAAAACTCACTAAATTAAGAGAACTATGGCTTAAGAAAATTGATAAAAGCGGTATTTATTCATTATTAAATTATGCTAAGCATTTTCTCAGCTAATCCTGAAGCAAGGAAAACAGCTTAGAAATAGATTTAAAGTTTTAGCATTGCATGTGCAATGAGTTTGAAGTAAATTGGCTAAAAATAAAATTACTTTTTGTGTTTTTGTGAAACCGGGTCTAGGTCGTGGGTGATAGTCCTCTGTCATTTGTATTCAGAAAGGATGTAACCATAATTTAAAATTATAGCGGATCAACTCTGCTTATTAGCAAAACAATATATATTAGAGATGTATGATATTTGCAATAGTTCTTTAGCAAATAGAAAAAAAATAGTTTTAAAGTTTTAATCTAGGCAATTGTGTGAGATAATCATGTTCAATAAATTGAGTTCTTAAACCTGTTTTCTGAAAAATTGCTTAAGAGAAAGTATCCATGCCCAGCCCATGCTTCGTACGATCCAAAGCATTGTAATGACTAAATTTTTCTATGTGTCTCAATAAATGTGTTTCCGCTATATATTTTAAAAACTGCGCCATTTTTCCTAGTTTTTAAAATATGTGTGCGATGAGTCACATTTTTTTTAGCAACATAGGGTCGAAGGAACACCTATCGACATTTTCGGTGTTCCCTGCCGAAAAGGTGTTCCTTCTACCCTACAAAAAATGTAGTCTTTACCAAGCTTGGGATCGTACGAAGCATGAGCACTTGCTCCTAGAATGAATTGATCCCCTGTAATTTGCAAAGAACAATATATAATGGGCCTGATCGGATTAGTTTCGCAAGGTTGAAACGGACCCCTTAGCTTAATATTTACCTGTTAAAAAAAAATAAAATTACTTAAACTTTAATGTTTTCTTTAAAAAAAAAAATCTTAAGTCAGCTGTTTTATTTTGAAAAACACAGACAAATTTTTAAAGTATTTAATATAGCTTAAACTTATCACTTTTAATTAACATAAAGTAGATAACTAAAATTTAACTAACAAGTCAGTATAATTATTATTGGCAAAATTCGAATAAATATTTTAACCAATAGGGGAATGTAGGCATGGTTCGCAAAGAGTGAACCTTCAAACAATGTGAATTTTCTTTTTGTTTCCAAAGAGCTGACTTACCATTTCTCATCTCGATTCATGAGCCTATCTTATGGCTAAGAAATTACGAACTAGCTCTTTGTAAACAAAGAGAAAATTTGCGTTGTTTGAAAGTTCACTCTGTGCGAACCATGTCAACATTCCCCTATTAACCTCAAAAATAATTTCAAATCACCGCAAAAGCGAAACCCAATAATTAACTAAATAAATTTCTGTTTGCAAATGTATGGCTTAAATATTTGAACTTCCTATTTCGATAAACAAGTCGTCGAATTTTCTGTGATTAAAAATGTCGGGCATTATATACCCTTTCGTGCAGGTTCTACCCAAATGCGGATTAGAGCGTCAGTATTGCAAGGTGTTTTGTTAAATAAGACACTTTGCTAAACACCTTAATATTCTAACCGCAGTCTGTTAAACATTCGATGGGCATATTTGAGTGATGTTTTCATGGTGGTTTGTTGAATTAAACAATATTGTGTAGATTGTGTGTGGCACATAATGAGAAGTTGTGTGTATAAATTTTAACATGAATTTGCATATCAAAGTTTTGACGATTATTATGGGTTCATTCACATTTTACCCACAATTGTGTAAATACATCAACCCAACTCTCAATTGAGTGGTGAAAACCACACCTGACTGTGAGACAAGGTGGGAAAAGTGGAGTTTTGCTGATGGTGCTATATATGGGTGGAAAACGTGCTTCATACACCAAGTTAAAATGTATATAAATTTTGCACACGTTAAATTGTCCAGTGGAAAATACTGCCTCACCTTTACCCCACATCTCTCGCACATAAACATTCAACCTCTATCAAATTTATTAACATTACCCCGCAAAAGGCGTAAATAGCATTAGATAATGGATTAAATCCAATTCTAGCGATATCACCTGACGGGATCCGAAACGTTCTACCAATTCAATCTAACACCTTTCACATCATATTACACTCAGATGAACGGAAAATACTATAGATATGGGATTTTCTGCAGTATTTTTGAGAAACAAAAAAAAAATAAGACCTAACAAAAGGGATACATTCTGTGATTTTTTATTGACTTTGACTGATGATAAAAAAGCTTTAAAATTGATTTGTTGACAATTTGTCTCATCTGACAAATGGAATCATATTATTTCGCTAATAGTGTCAGGTCGTAATTTAGCCCTGAGGCAATAATTTCATGATATTAATAAGCAATTCATTATCATTAAATCAATTAATAACTCTTCCAGCATCACGATTGATTGGACACACTATTTTGATTAATACTTGCCCACACACTGCAAGGTAATTTCAATTAAAAAGCTTGATAATGCAATAATCTAAATGAAACACCGAAATAGCATTAAGCTCGAGCAAAGAGGGCACTCACCTGGAAAAATATTCCAACATTTTAACCCACTAGCACGCACAAAAATCCCACTAGAGATGTTATTGGATAAACCACTTAAAATATCCGGCAATATGAAGTTTAATCTAGGACACCCTCATATAGCACTTAGAGACAGAATCTGACACTAATCCTGAGTTTGAAAAATTCAAAATAGAATTCAAAACCGAAAGGATTTTACACAAATCAGTAAATTTCCATATTCCTGGGCGACAATTGTGTGTGTTATCTAATAAAAAAGAGTTTATCCGAGTGTTCACTTAATATTACTTAGTGGAGTATGCATGCATATATGCATACTTATAGCCCACATAAAATCGAATCTATTCACCAATGCCTATGGATCAATGCGGGATATTTCTTAGGGTAGAATAAAACGTGGATAAACGTTCTAAACGGGTCGGTTAATTTAAAATACATGAATATGCAGAAGAAATTGTGTTTGTCAATATTCTTCCCAAATGTATGCTCTTATAGTGGCTTCACCTTAAAAATTATTAAATTTCCTTAAAAGGAAAATCGATCGTATAGGCTTAATTGTTAACTTAATTAACTTAATTATTTTTTCGCATATTTACTGCTTTATTAGTACACTTTTTTTTTTAAAGTTACCCTACACTACAACATTATCTTTTCTAAAGAACATGGATAGAACTTCTACATAAATTTCCCAAGAGATTCTGGAAAATAAGTAATTGTGTAATATTAAATTGTAGAGTGAAGTGCCATGCTTCGTACGACTTCAGCTTCGTAAATAACTAAATTTTTCTTATGTTTCTGAATAAGTTGACTCCGCAATATATTTTAACACTAAACCTACCAAGACCCGGTCAAATTGATTGGTTTAAAATTAATACATATTTAAACGGTACAATCTCACTATCAAAATTTATGAATTTCCTAAAATATATTTTTAATATATTTAAAATATTTAATATATTTTTAAGTGTTTAATTTTTAATTTTTTACACTTTTCCAAGAAAAATTTGTTGAGTATCCTACCCTACCGCGGTTTGTTATTTGACTCAAAAACGACCAAAAATGGTCGGTAGGGTCGGTAGGTTTAGTGTTAAAAACGAAGCACTTTCCCTTAGTTTTCAAAATACGGTTGCGATGGTGCGATAGGTCACCTTTATTGAGAACCATATGAAAAATTTAATCATTACGATGCTTGGGATCATACGATGCATGGCCACTTTCCACTATATTGTAGTATTTATTACTACTTATTTATATGTCTTTTATTTTAAATGAAAATCTTTAAATCTACCGTAAGTGTGGGTGACTTTAATACCCTCTTTTTCGTAAGCTTTTCTTTAATTCTAAAGTGTAAAAATGGTCATCATCGATCAGACATGGTTGATCGGACCGGTAAAGACCATCCTTAAGTTCTAGAAGTAAAGAAAGCCTTACTAACGGGTCAAAGTCACCCGCAAATACGGTATTAAAAATTCTCATTACTGGGGATTGGGATGGAAACCACCAGAGAGGAACTCGTCCAGTAATAGCCTTCCCGATTTGAAAGCTCTCTCCGGTTGAGGTGTTTACTTTACCGATTCGAAGGTATATCAGAGAGAACTTACCTAAAAACCCGTTGGAATGTCGAACGTTTAAACCGAGAAGTTACACAAAAGTGAGAAAGTTTATGAAATGGACATTTATCGTAATAAAATTGCAATTCAAACGTTGTGCCATTCTGAAATTCCACAAAACTACGCTTTTTGCAGCAAACGTTTGCATCAGGGGCCCATCAAGCTTAATTAAAAGTGAAACTATTTTTCACTTTTCCTAGTAAAATTTTTGTAGAAATTGCACCGCGACTTAAACAAATTTGCTCCTAGTTCTTGTATTATTTCGGCAAACATTATGAAATATGTATTTTTAGATAGCTTTTAATGCTCGATTTCGAAATATATCAGACTTATGAGTTAATTCTCTTTAGGAAAGAACTTTCCAATAGTCTTCAATGCCTCTATGAAAAAATGTATGGAAAAATGAAATGTCGATAGGCCCCTGGTTTGCACACTGTTATTGACATTGTTGACGATTGAAGTGTCAAGAATATCGAAATTCGAAATGGCAGAACAATCAGCGCTAAAGCGGTGGGTATATGAACTTGCACTTTTAGGCTTCCGGTAAATTTTCGCCAGAGCCAAGCCAAACCTAGGCTTTGGAGTGGCTTTGTCTCTTCGAAAGGTTATTACTGAACGGAGCCAATATGTTTAAAAAGTGATATTTTGGCTAAGAAATTATTACGTTTTTTTCAAGGTTTATTTCTTGACACGATCAAAAAAACACGAATAAAGAAAGGACGAAAACAAAAAGATGTTAAATTTAGAAAATGCATATTTTGGAAAAAATTATTTTTTCGTTATGTCATTAAAATTGATAAGATTATAACATTCACAACAAAATGGTACACGTAAAGGCTTACGTGTTATCACGAAGACAAACATCAGCATGTTTTCTCAGTTTTTGGTTCCGTCGTAATTAAAAGGAAATTTAATTCAAGCTCTTAAGCGTATATAAAGCATAATATTTGAACTCTGTTTTCCATATTTTCTTAAATTTTCATTAAATAATAATAAAAAAATAAGCCTTTGTCACCTGATTTACCGGAGTAATCTTAAACGACTGTTAGGAGGAATATTTTTCAGCCTATAGAAGCAAGTAGGGATTTATTGCAAAGGAATTGGAATCGCCGAAATCGCGATTAAGTATGAATTGGTATTGAACTTCATTGAGACACCGTTAAGAATCGATATATAACTTTTATACAAATATTTACTGAGTTTTTCACAAAACAAACACAATTTTTGTTGAGTTAATCTGACAAATATAAAAGAAGTTGAAATGAACTTTGAAAAAGTTCAAATACATTACGATCATAAACGATCATGCGTATGATCGCACTATAAATTTCTTAAATTAAGGAAATAATATCCAGCTAATTAATTTAAGAATTATAACATTTAATCCACGAGTTCAAGCCTTCAGCGATTAAGAACACTTTGAGTTTGTTTTCAGAATATTTTTACAAAGTTTTATACAATATAATAGCTTCTTACCTTATTTTTCTAAAGATATCCTGAAAAAGCTCCCACTGAGAATTTTTCGAATCTGAAATATTACGAGAAGTAATATTAAGCACAGAATAGATGCAATAGGGTAAAGTGGTACAAGTTGGACAGTGGTACAAGTTGGACAATGGTATAATTTGGACAGGGCTTTTTGTCTCGATAAATTTAGTACTTCATTTTTATTTGTATATTTTTAATGCTTTAGTTTTATAATTTGGTTCCTTGTGCTTAAAAACAAATTTTGTACTATATTTATCAAGAAAAAAGCCATGTCCAACTTGTACCGGCGAATTGTCCAACTTGTAACACTAATTCCAAATTATACACTTTACCCTACCTTTACAAAATAGTTAAGTTTGTTACTTAAAATGAATAAGTTAAAATTTGCAAATTTGAAAGAAATTTAAATAAAAAATCGTACATTACACTGCAAAACTTTATTCAAAGGGTAACTTTCTGGCACGAACTTACTAAAAAGGGAAACATCTGCTTATTTTTTGTAAATTTCTTGTGGATGACGCAAATGATTAATACAATCCAGGAAATAGTTTTTCATAATTTTCAATATGGAGATTGGTTACAAACTCTAAGACGGCGGTGGCCACTATTACTCAAATATATGATATTCTTTATGAACTGTATCTCTGAAGTATAGGTACTTTTAAGAGCCTTAGCACAAAAGTAATAATATATTAATAAATTGAAGCCAAAATAATGCTTCTTAATGTAGATAATTTGCACTAACAATTTTTGCTTAACAAGTCAGTAACGAAGGAGACTTAAGAAATATTTTTCTGATTTTATGTTTTAAATTATAAATATTATTGATTTTTGTTACTCTGAAGACTGCTCAGGCAAATGGCAAACCTGTGCTATCTATATGTTTTTGTTCTTACTTATTAAATGATTATGCCCTTTAACCAAGCGCCTAGCAAGTTGGCCTTTTTATATGGAGCTATTTGAAGCCAATTCCTAAATTGATCTCGGACTCAGCTCACAGTGCTCCAAGGAAAAAATTTATTTATGCAAAAATTTAGTATATTTATCCCTACATACGGAAAGGTATCTTATAATACGAAAAAACTTCTCACTTTTTAAATATTTAGCATAACGATCATGAGTGCAGAAAAATTCCCATACGCATTTGTATGTGAAAGTAAGAAATTGGCTTCAACTTTGAAGGCCACTGGCCGGGGACTAGCATTTAACAAATCATTGCGTGGAGCACAGTGGAGGAGCAATCGTCGTAACCGTAACTTTCTCATCACCAATATCAGCAATTCTTCTAAGAATAGGGAATTACACAATCTATACAAAAATTGCTGATTTAGATGACAACGAAGTAATGACAATTGCTGATCCAATCTATGAAATATTAACTAAAAACACTCATTGTCACTATTATGTCGAAATTTAATTAATTTTAGAAACAAACCAAAACGTCAAAATGGTTTATATTAAATTTAATTTGAAGCATTTTACGCAATTCAAAAATTGACAAGATCTCGAGGCGGAAAACGCTGCTAAAATCATTGAACATGAAAATGTTATCCAGAAATTTCCTATTTACTGGCCGTTTGACTGTGCAAAAAAATAATCAAAAGAATAACTAATTATCACTGCTGAAGGGTGCTGCCAACAGCAGAAATGAATTGTGAATTCTCAAATTAACTTCCCCAAACACACTTTCATCCAAACCAACCCCCTTGATGTATATAATACTCGTGGAAAATGCATGGAATAGGGAATACTTTTTTTCCCAAACTACCCATCCCAATCCACTCACTTTCAGAATATAATTTTATATTTCAGTGAATTACAGAAAGAAAGAGGTGAAAAAAATATGAGACTGGCAAAGAGTCATTTATGTAATTTTTCCCACAAAAATCAATTATCCCAGAGAGAATGAATGTACCCCACCCTCAGTGATGTTCTTTTTTTGTACACCCCTTGCGTGGAGTTCTGATCATTTTTTTCCACTCATTTTCCGTGTATAAGTGTATATCATCACATCCATGAGTGTTTTTCCCGCTGTTTTAGTTCTAACCAAAAGCCCAACCCTGTGTACCTAACCTCACTTCCACGTGCGCGGAAATGAAACTGTTCTTTTTATTTAGGAATGCGGGATGAGGTTTGAATACACATCATGAGTATATCTCTCGAGGTTGTGGATAATTTTTTGATAATTAATTTCATTGGTACCAGTTGAGGAATGGCAATTATATCAATTGAGTCACATGCGACGGACGTCGCAAAAACGTCACCCAACCCACATTTTGTGTGTGGACGAGCGTGAGCAATGAAATTTGCATTAAGACCTGACACGAATTTTCCACTCCACTTTTATGCCTTCAAAATACATCAAACATACTCTGCTACAGGTAATTCTAATTCTGTGGAAGAAAGTCACAGACATTGCAAATGATATGCAAACGGTTACAGGGAGAATTTTTTTTTAGCTCCTTATGCTTAATAAAATATGAATAATATATACAATATATAATGAAAGTAATTCCTCAATTTTTTGATACCTCAAAAACTGGTTAGGGGGAGGTGGGGCTACTTTGTGCTGTGGGGTTAGATTATTATACGACTTTTTCGCCTATTTCCCAATGAAGCTTGTACTTACAATTATTTTATTTAGATCCACAATTATTTTGTCTATCCAAATTATATCACGTTAAAACTCAATTTCCATTAAAAATATGCGAAAAAATCGTATACCAATGTAGCCCCACAGCTCAAAGTAGCCCCACTTCCCCCTAAGACTATTTCGATTTTTTGTTTGGGAGCGAGAATGAGCAATGGATAAACGGTTAGAGATAGTGGCTTATAGTTTTCAGGAAATCATCTTTTATTTTTATAATTAATATGACACTAATTTTTCCAATAATCTTTCTCAGTGTACTTAAATTCACCTGATAATGGATTTTCAAGGTTAAAAGTGAAAAAGTCCTAGAAAATATATTTCTGAATCGATTAGGGAAAATATGGGTTCATTGAAAATGTCTTAGAATCCCGTAGAGACCCGAAGTATAATTCCAAGCGGTATTGAATGGCTAATTAATTTCTACTAAATTCGACATTTGAAATCGAAAATTTTGGATCTCGCACACCTTTTTGATTTTATAAACTTCATTTTCAGCCCAGTGAAATTTGTTTGTCGGTAGTGTTAGCTTCACTATGCTCTGTCAATCGTTAATGAGAAATACATTTACTGGTAGATTTTCGGGCTTCGCACACACTCTGGCTTCGAACATTTCATATTTTTCCTATATTCCTTTAATAAATCTGACCTAATTTCTTATCGGGTAATTGTGTTACTTAAGACCAGCTATATTGCCCAAATAGATCAGATTCATTAACCCATTCCTGACCATGGTATTATACATCATACGCAAATAGAGTGATTTTAGATGATGTATTCCTGGGAATGGATTTTTAGTAATTTTAGTTCTTCAATTACATGGGAAAAATAGTCCGACAGAGATGAAAATACATTTTGTTATTGTTTTCTTGCTTCGCGGAAGGTTGGGGGAAACTGGGGCACCACCAATCACGGGGTACCACCAAACAGTAATTTTTATTTCTAAACTACTTTGACTATCTCGACCATTCCTTCAGTGGACAAGCGTCCTTATAATGCCTATAAATTCCTAGCGGTCTTATCCTCTGATATCCAATATCCGATTAAAAAATCGCAGTGTTTGGTGGTACCACGTGTTTGGTGGTGCCCCAGTTTCCCCTATGCAAAATTTTTGCTCAAAACGACGGACGGAAAATACGTCATTCCCTCGAATTTGTTAAAATTAGCCGCTTTTCTCTTTCCTGATTTGAATTCTGGTTACCAATTTCTTTCCTTGGATAGTTACTCTATCTAAAGCAATAGAGTTTGTAATGAATTAAATGCAAAGAATTTATATTCAGTGACCGTTAAGACGTGTGTTTGACCACGGCTCCCCGCACCCGGTAGTAGGTAATTTTTTTTTTCTTTTCAAAAAAATCATCTATTAATAAATATGTGGGAAACTTATTTCAAAATGTGAACATTCTATCTCAAGTATTTCCGGTACATTGACTGAATGGGTTACAGGAATATGCAAAAATATGAAGTGTTCGAAGCCAGAGTGTGTAACAAGCCTGAAAGCTACTCATATCAGGAGAACTTTTAGCATTAGATTAGAGAAAATTAATAGGAATTTGAATCGGTATTGCTTTCTTTTCATCTCCACTATCTGACACTTTTTTAGTTTGTTTTTTTCGCAATTGCCAAAACCCCTTTAACATATTCAGGTTCAGGTTGCCATATTATCTGCAGAAGTTTATACTCTTCATAGAATTCTAGACAGAATTAGTTCAGAAGCAGCTTTTGCATAGTAATTTTTGAATAATTTTTGATACATATGACCAGTTATTCGGTTTTAACCCTTTAAGTTCGAATAGTACACAAGTATCCCAAAAACATTTTTTTTATTTTGACTTAAAAAAATATATCCCGTTAATGATCAGAAAAAAATTATTTTTGTTCTTGGGATTGCGGTGTTTCATTTGTCCTTACATTAATACTCGAATTTGGTTATAGGGGACTATGAACTAGTATTAATGTTACTAAAAGCTTTGTGGAGTACTCACAAGATGGTTATTGACATAAGTTAGTCCTTGAGATATTTTCTTTTATTAAATATTTATTAGAAAAATTTATGTTCATATTAAAACAAATTGCTTAAACTTGCGTAGAAAAAATTGTCGACTAACAAACATAAATTTCTCTAGTGTGTACAAGTCATAAGTCAGATAATGCGATAACAATTTTTAGGGATAGTAGATATTTAATTTAAGACATGAGTTCGAGCGTTTTGCAAAACTCGATCGCTTTGTTACCCTTTTCGTGCTTATTGCTCCTAAAATTTGCCCTTACATTATTTTATATGTTTTCGAATCACTACCTTAATAGACTTAAAAAGCTTCCTTAAGCTTTTCTCCCCAAAAAGATATTGAATCTCGCTTCCACTGCATCGTTAGCTATAATTCGTCATGTTGAATTCTTTGATCACAATAATGGAAATAATTGTGCCTGAAAATTTTTGGTGGCTGACAATTCGTGTGAGTGGCAAAAAAGGGGGCAAAACTTCCATCCAATCCGATTCTGTTGATATTTAATTCATCGTTATAACCTCTTCTAAGCAGAAGCACTTTTAAATAAGAAATTAACCACAGAAAGTTTAATATTTATTTAGGTGTAGCGACGAAATTTTCCTCTTTTCTCTGTGACACATTCACTTCAAAGCCACCCTGCTGAATTTGATCTCACCCATTCCATCCTCCATTCAAATTTCCTTATTTTCCATGGCACCATGGAAAAAGTCTCTGTGAGAAATTTTGTGCTTAAAAAGGAGAGTTTCTGCTGAAGAAAAGTCTCTTTTACTGGATAAAGACTGTATCGTTCGCATCATTTTTCCTAGTCCATTTATCCAAAAGAGGTTTATACGTGAAAAATTAATTTTTCTCAATTTTCCCACTCCATACTTTAGGAAAGTGTGAACCTTTCTGTTGCACTCTCTCTTGTATCACAATTGGATTCATTACACTTTTGCACAGTCAAAAATTTACCGCGAAATTTTTTGCCAGTCAATGGGAGACACAAAAGAAAGTAATAAAATTGGGGACGGAGGTGAAAGGTGATGAAATTAAGACATCGCGAAGTAACACAGAAAAGTCCTCCTCTTGGAGTCAGTTTCCGTGAAGCACGGAAAACTTTTCCCTTGTGTGAAAATGAGGCTTGAGAGGTGAATTTTTTTGTGTGTCTCATGAAAATAGAAATTTCAAAATCATTTGAAAGTGTACACCAATGAAGCACCCAAAGACTTCTTCTTTTCACCCCTCAGATACCTCTTTCCTAAACTCTGATGAAACTTTTTAGATAATTTACAATTGCGACTTTTACTTTGATCTTCTTCGCCGTGGGTCATAGAAAAATCCACGGTGAAAAGTGCTGACGTTCTAAATTTGTCTTGGGCTTTTAGTAAGGGTTTGTGAGATAGGGCAAAAAGATTATGTATGTTGTGACTAAAAGCTTTCAGAAATCTTCACAAATTTTGCTGAGATATTTTTAACAATGTTCACAATGGATATATTTATCTTGAATATACTACACGGTTACACTACAATTTATGTAAATTATCCGTTACAAATAATTTCTGGCATATTAAATACAGAATTAAGGGTACTTTGAAAGCTTCAGCAAAACTTTCGAAAGATACAGGAAGATTCCAACTAATCTAACTAAACTATTTCCAAGATATAGGAAGTAGTTTCTCTAACGAATTAACTACTTACCCTAGTTAGCAAGTTAGAATCGACAAAATTAGAATGTATCTTAAATGAAATATTGTTCAAAAACATATATACCTACTATTGGAAGTTTTTTGATTAAAGAAAAGAAAAGATATACTAAAAGTTTTTAATTTGTTCGTGGTCTTATTATGGTTCAAACAAGTAACTAAAAACCTTGCAAGACAATTTAACCCCGCATCCTACTAATCAAATTATTTAAAAAAAAACAACTAAACACAATGCTTGATTAATCAATTCTCAACCGCGTTTTAAAATTGCCATATGAACCCTTATTAAACCAGTTACAATCTATTTATTAAGGGACATGATACAACAGTAATGAAGACCGTCCAAGATAATGTCCAATTATGAGGGGGTCATCGAAGATCAGAAGTCGATATCTCTTATCGTATGACCTCTAGCGTGAGAATAAACTTAAGATCAAGCACCAAAAATAATTTCCGAAAAAATTAATCAACTATCGGTACTTCATTGATTAATTAGCGATGAAGACCGCTGTATCCGGGTTGGAAATTTCAAGACCTTTTCAAAAAAATCCAAGTTAACCAAACGGGTTAAAAATGAGCTCACCAAAGTGATTGACCTTTGACCTTCAATAATTCAAAATGGAGATTTTTCCAGTCATAGGTATGTTTGGACCAAATATTCGTCTGAACTACCTCTCAAACATATCTGAAAATAAAAGAAATCTATAGTGCCGTTCCCAAAGTTAACCAAAAACATGGTTTTGATGGGGAGAAAAAAAATTCTGGAGATAATGTTTTTTTATTGGAGGTCACCAAAGACCGGAAGTTGATATCTTTTACCCTTTGAACTCCATAGAAGTGACAATTTGGAAAAAAGACGAATTATATAGGTGCTCTCTCTTTGAATTCGAGTACGAAATACAGCGTTTTTTTATACTAATAATAATAATAATAATAATGGTGCACAACATTCCATGAAGGAATTAGGCCTTCGCGCAAGGGGATTTCTAGACATGCATTATTACTTTTTCTTGTACAGGATGAGGTTGTCAGTCTCATGCCTGTGGAATCAAGTGCAGTGAAGCTCACTGGATGCAATCCGAACATCCTTAATGCCAGAAAAATTCCTGGTGACCTAAAGGGGTTTCGAACCCAGGACACTTGCATCATTGAGCAAGTGCTCTACCATTTGACCCGTCGAGTGCCCCTCTATTTATACTAAGTCTTTAAAAAACTCATATAAAATTCAAACCATTCAAGCTATTTAAATTAAACCACTTTTAATTAAATAGATGGCATTAAATGACAGGGAAAGCTTTCAGGCTTCACACATACTCTGGTTTCGAACAATTGATAATTTTTCCATATTCCTTTAATGAATCTGACTTATCTATGGCATTTTTTAATAGCTAGTCTGAAGTCACACATTTCCTGAAAGAAAGGTCAGATTCATTAAAGGAATATAGGAAAAATATGAAGTGTTCGAAGCCAGAGTATGTGCGAAGCTTCAAAGCCTTCCCCTAACCCTATGTTAAATTAAAGTAGATTTGAGAAAATTTCCCGTAAGGGAGCATCTAAACGGGGGCATTTTATTTCGAAACCGCCATTTTAACCCCCACTGAGCTTTAAACCCGGTGCATTTTTGCCTATCTTTCGGCGTTTAAGATCTCCCTCTTCGAAAGCTCCATTTGTTTATGTTCGAATATTTTGACTTTTCAAGCGATTTTAAATATTTTTTTTTGTATTTCAAGAGAGGTTTCCTTCGTGAACTATTTTCAAAGTTATCAAGAGTCGAAAAGCTGGTGAAATAGGGACACGGTATCGATCACTCTTCTGAATGTATCGTTTAATCTTCATTAGAATATGGTCGAATAGTTAAATAGACATCCTTGCGTAGTTATGGAAGTTGTCAGCTGAAAAGTGATATTCAACTAATTTTTAGGAACTTAGAGACCCTTACGTATATGAATAAAGTTTATTTATAGCGAAATTAAAACTTACGATATTTTCTTAATTTAGCAAAAGTATTAGCATAAAATCCAGCGGTAGGACGGTTTTGTGTGCCCCATCTCCTCTTGGTGTTCGTTACCAGGCATAAATATTAACTCTACTACTATTTAACAAATTCTTTGATTGTAAAACACTGTGTTATTGACGTTCAAAACGTTTCGAAATAAAATAAAAGATATTTCAGACTATCTATTTTAGTTATTGCACACTTGGAGAATTTATAACAGAGGGTGGAGAAAATTTATCTCAGGAATGAACCACTAGGGGAGATTTCCCGAGACTCTCCGGGGCATAGCACAGTGGGGTGCATTTCGAAATCCCCCCATATAGAAGACGCCTAAGAGGTGATTCTTTAGTACGTGCCTACTAAAAGGGTTCAGTACATTAAAAAAATATTCAAGCACCAACTACCAAGTGACTAAATTGATAGTCTATCGAGCTTTCTATTTTAGCCAGGGCACACTTAGGGAACTTATAACAGAAAATGGAGAAAATTTATCTCAGAAACGAACCGTTAGAAGAAATTTTCCTAGACTCATCAGTACATAGCACAGTAGGGCGCATTGCTAAATTTTCCCGTATTGAAAGAGCCTAAATGTTCTGAGTAAGAAATTGTATGAAAAGTATATTAAAACAAATATAATTTGTTATATAAAAATAAAAGGAGTATCTTTCCAAATTACTCGCGAAGTATTATAAAATTTAATTTGTGAAAAATGTAAACTATCTCCCTTTATTTATAAATAAATCCAACTTTTTGAATAATAATCAAGAGTTAGGGACTTTTGAACAAAACTATCAACATGGTTAAGGAATGTTTTTCCTCATACGCCAATTTTATGTGTAGCTGCAACCTAGTAAAATCTCCGTATTTAAACTTCTGATGGGAAACCTCTTTCAGTAGTGTGTTTTTTTACATTTTCACGTTTCCCACTGTCTATTTGAGTTTGGGCAAAGTGAAATGTTCCTTGTTATCTGCAAACACGATGATGGTGAACAATCTGCAATGAACCTTTATACGTGGAGGTGAAGCTTTTGTGTTATATATTTGTACTTGTGCAACAAGTGCAATCTTCTGCCCTCAGCAGCTTTGAGCATCATTGGATAATTAATCATTCTTCATCTTATATGCATCACTTTAAAATGCACTAATTACCATCTATTGCATTTCCATCACCCTAGGAAAAGTTGTTAACTGAAGCTTTAGTGGATGCTTTCTTCTCAATTTCACCCTCTGCACCTCTTAGTCATTTTGACACAGGAATTATAAATTTATTGTGGGTTAAATTAATGAGATGGATAATTCAAAGTTCATCCCGCATATTGATTTAATATTATGAGGTGATTCACCATGTAGCCATATCTTCAAAGAAACCGGGAAACCTGGGAAGACTACTTGAAAGTTTGGCGTTTGGAAGTCAGTGAATCTCCTAATTGGGTGAGAGTGCATTGAAAATTTGTGTACTAAAAGCTCTCTCATGGTCCAGAAAGCGCTACCATCCCCCAAAAAATCTCCAGAAAGTATCCTTCAGAGATAATTGAATTATAAACTGTTTCGGGCGTCATAAAAGCCTCCGTATTGGCCGAAAATACACCGAAACTTTCAAGCATCCTCCAACCCCACACCACCCCGTTAAATGGGTGGTGGTTTTTGGGGTTTTTGCACACAACACATTCCCGAGACGACGACTCTCGTCTACTAGCCACTTTCGGCCCATTCATCATCGACTTTTGGTAGCCAATTCATCGTTCCTGACAGCATTTCTGTGATATAATCTTGTTATTTATCTTCCACTCGGATGACTATGAGGCCAACGCGGACTGATGAAATGTTGCGTCCATGGACAGCACGAAAATACCCCATGAGAAGGGTGTATTATACATATTTTCCCCTGGAATATTATGATGGACTTATTTACATTTTATACCAAGCTAGAGAAGCTTCTAAATAAATGTCGTCTCGTGGATATTTCGTATCTTCCACCGGTCGGTAAATACATAAAATTTTGCATGACGTGTGTGAGTTTAAGAGAAATTTTCAATTGTATCCCAAAGGCAGATTTCTGTTCTGTATGACCGTACACTAGTTTTCATATCATACAAATTCACATGTGACAACAAATGCGAAACAAAAACTTAAAATCAGAGTTGATCGACAGTAATAAAATAGATAGCGTGATTACAATTAATGATTAGGAAAAGATTTGATCAAGAACTTTATGTTTTTTGTTATATTTTTTTAATACTTTTGATCTCCAGGGGTGCAACTATAACTTTTCGACACTATCGAATCGATAGTATCGATAAATTTATATCTGTTAGATTAAGTGAATGTCGACTTTTTACGCATTTTTGGGTCATTCATTGCGACATTCTTAAAACTGTTGATAAATATCTATATTAGCTTCAGGAAGTGGAGCTATCGTTTAAAGTTTTCATGAGATCGAAAATGCAATTCATTGAATTTTTAATGAAATCCCTTTACTTGATGATTTTATAAAAATGCAGTACGTCTTGGTTAATTTATTTAACAAAATTAATTGTCATTTGAATTGCCAGAAATCTCAAATATGTGATTTCTGACAATGCCACGTGAGCTGAAATGGCAATGTCACGGCTACAGAATCGCATTTTCGAAAAAGCTCTCCTAAGATTCGAACCCAATTTGTCATATGGCATTGTCAGAGCAGGGGCCCATCAAGCCTAATAAAAAGTGAAGATATTTTTCACTTTTCCTTGTAAAAATTTTGCAGCTATTGCACCGCGACTTAAACAAATTTGCTCGTAGTTCTTGTATTATTTCTCCGAGCATTATGAAATATGTATTTTTAGATAGCTTTTAGTGCACGATTTCGAAATATATTAGACTTATAAGTCAATTCTCTTTAGGAAAAAACTTGCCAATAGTCTTCAGTGCTTCTATGCAAATAAGTATGGAAAAATGAAATGTCGAGAGGCCCCTGGTCAGAGCGTTACAGAATTCCCCTCTAGGTTTTATTACATTTTTTTAAATTGCCATATCCGTAGGGAGAAGGCACATTGTGTTTGTAATCAGAATTGGAGATTCAAAATATTGACAGTTCCGTGGATAAAGCTTTAATCGCGGAACCGATTCGATTTACACTATTGACATAATTTATTTTGGTTTCATCAGGGGTGAATAAACAGTGTTATCAAGTTAATCGCGAGTTAAAGATCAGCTGATCGGCATCCAAAATGAATCTTGAGTATAGCAGACTTGGTGATTCCCTTAGGATTAAATCAATTTTATACGCTCTAGGAGATTAGGAAATATTTTGGCAAAACATTTACTGAAAATCAAAGTTCCAAATTATTGATGTGCGATCATCGTTACGTCTTCGATATTATTTAAAGTGATTTCAGATTGATTTTACATAATTTATAGACTAAAACATACTCCCTCCGTTCCGAAATAAGTCGTACGTTTGGCGAAAAATTAGGGATTAAGGAATGGTTTCAGAGAATGTTATTGTTATTTGTAAATATCTTATGTATGAACTATCCTATATGTTCAGGGATAATATGGGGATCCTACGACGATGGTAAGTTGAGGAATCGATATGTTGAAGTTGTCCGTTTTTCGCGTTTTTTCAAAGAGCTCCGGTAGATAGTTAATTACTCCAAGATGGACTGTGATTAACATTACAGGTTAGAATTTGTTCTAAATTTTTAGTATGCACAAGTAGAAATCAACAGTTATTATCGATATGACATTTTTTATATCTCAAATTTTGCAGAATGAGCAATGAAAAGAACATCCTTTTTTACGTGTTCGAATATCTGGATGCAAAATGGTGAGAGATAGGGACTTGGGACCTTCAGCGGACCCCCCATAAGTTGACCCTAGGACCATTAATATATTTCTCTTAAACATTTTCAGAATTTAAAAAAGAAATCGCACGACGTGCTTTCGAGCAATCCCAAAAAATATGATT
Source organism: Phlebotomus papatasi (assembly GCF_024763615.1). Classification (NCBI taxonomy): domain Eukaryota; kingdom Metazoa; phylum Arthropoda; class Insecta; order Diptera; family Psychodidae; genus Phlebotomus; species Phlebotomus papatasi. Next base: position 35,362,693 of record NC_077222.1, read on the forward strand.
TTGGAGGGGAAGGGGAGGGGTGGGGGCAAAATAAAGGACATATTAATGATCCCAGGGTCAACTTATGGGGGGGTCCCCCAAAGCTCCCAAGTCTGTATCTCTCACCATTCTGCACCTATTTTAGATTGAAAATAAAACGCCAAAAAAAGACATTTTTAAGACATTCGTTCCTCAACATACCATCAAGACTGGACCCCAATTTTAGTACTGGACATTAGCAATAGTTCTTTACAAGAGATAATTGTTGATACACAAAACATTTATCAACAAACTTTCCCTTAATCCCAATTTTTCCCAAACGTATGACTTATTTCGGAACAAAAATTTTTCTCAAACGTACGACTTATTTCGGAACGGAGGGAGTATTATTTTACAAAACTGAAATTCTTCATAGTTATTTTTTAGGAAATATTTCCTTTTATCATAATACAAATATAGAAACGGATAAAGAAATAAAAAACAATTATTTAGCTTAGTACATTGTGTCTTGTTTTAATAATGTAAACTTAAAATACTGATTGAAAAAATTTCTTCACTAAGCAAAAATTTCAGTAAGTACCCAAAGCCAAACAAATCCAATAGGCAACAAATCCATATTAAATCACATTAATTAAATTTGGATTGGGTGGGAGGAAATGGGGTAACTTTAGAAGTGGGCACCTTAGGAATTGGGATTTTTCACCTATTTTTAATTAAATTTAAGCCTTTTCGTGATATAATTTAGTTGCACACACAGATTGAGAAGCTAAATTGAATTATGATATGGCTAAGTTTCATTTAAACATGGGAGAAAAATTATAATTTCAAAGGTGCCCCACTCCCCCATAATGATTTATATTTTTCGAAATTTTATAATCCTTATTTAGAATTTGGTAACATATTAAACAAATCGTAAATTAATTGAAAAATATTTTTTGAAAATAGATTTATCTAATTGAAGTACCATGTAAGCCACCTTACAATGTTTATACCAGTTCTTACCCGATTTGAATTAATATACAATTTTTCATGAAATATTCATTATATTATGTACAGAAAATGATTTTCATTCAACATAAATTTACTTTTTCAGGCAGGTCAATTTAAAAAGATCTTCTAGGAAGTTAGGTTAAGCATTAAAATCTGTTAATTTTATTAATCGCTTAACGTCAAACGTTCTAATATTTCTTTCTTGACATATATCTCTAAATGTTAATTCAGAAATAACTCAGAGCGAGAAATAGTTTAAATTTAGGGATAAAATATAAGATTCATTCTTACCATTTGTTCAGAACTGAGATGATTAACTATTTTGTAATATCTGCTTTCTACCTTAATGTGCTTCAAAATCAAGTTTTCAGAATCAATTATTCAAAATTAAATCCATTTGAAACTTCAATAAAAAAAGGTTAAGTCAAACAGTCAAAGAGACGTTTATATAAATCAGTCAGATAAGTGACGATTATACTTGGATTTTCGAATATTCAAGTTTTTGCTAGTGTCAAAATTATGGATTTTCCCTCATTTCAATATTTGTGAAAGATTTTAAATATATTTTTTACAGCAAGTGATTTTTTACGAATGCTGATAACTCAACTATCGTTCCGGCAAAGTTGGTAGTAAAAAAGGGTAGGATAGTTTCAAATAGATATAGTTTTTTTTTTCAAAGCGCAATTGCCAAGAATTTGTGGACTAGATTCAACCTAAGTATTGCTTAATTTCTTTTGGGTATGGGCTATTTTGGGGCACTTAATGGGCCAAGTGGTAGAGAACTCGCTGTATGATGCAAGTGTCTCGCGTTTGAATCTCCTTTAGGTATTTTTTGAATAATAAGAAACACGGATTTGACCTAGATCCTTCTCCTCCTTTATTACTCGGAGTAATAATACTTTATTATTTGTCCGAGTAATAAAGGAGGAGAAGGATCTAGGTCAAATCCGTGTTTCTTATTATTCAAAAATTAATCTACTGATCGATCACCTAATATTAACTCCTTTAGGTCACTAGGAATTTTTCTGGCGTATTGCATCCAGTGAGCTTCACTGCACTAGATTCCACGGGGCATGGGACCAATAATCTCATCCCGTATAAGAAAATTAATAGTACATGTCTAGAAAATCTATTGCGGAAAGACGTACTTCCTGTATGAAATGTTGTGCAAACATTATTGTTATTATAGGCTATTTGAAAATATAAAGCACATTTCCAATATTAAAACTATATTACTCCAGAATTTCTGAAATATAGGGCTGACACTGTCCCATATTCGAGTAGTTCAAATTTCACTGCTGTATTTTCTGCATTATTAAGTACTATTAGTGCAAAGGATTCAAATGAAAAACAGCTTTCAAATTACGAAAGTTACTTTATACTGGAAAAACAGGTTATCCAGTTGAAATTCGAGATATATATGAAAGAAACAGTTTATCAGTAGTAGTTAAATTCTACTCTTTTGTCTCTCTTAAATCTTTCTTTATAAGATGTAAAAGATAGCTCGTTAAAAACGAACTTCAGTTAATTACCTCACATTTTGAATAAGGTTTCGTGAATAATATGAGACAATTATCCTTCTACTGAGATATTTGGACTATAATCATACTTGTGCAGGAAACATTTTTTTTTAAACTTTAGTAGTCTCAATTTTTTGTTAATATAATGAACTTTTATTTGATTTTTAAGCAAAAACAGCTAAAATATCCTAAAAACACTGCTTTCCAAAGGTGAAAACTTCAATCTATTTGAATTTCAACTCTTCAAGAATTGAATAACGAGGAAGAAGTGATTTGAGTGAGTGAATTGGCTTGTTCCAGTCTATCATGGACAGAGTTTCTGCATTTAGTAGAAATTCAATCCCAAAATTACTCCTCTGTACAACTTCATGCAAATATTGAATGAGAAAGACATGAGGGTGAGGGATTTGTCCAGAAATATTGGGAAGTACATCAGGAGAATTGTTTGAAATTCCGTACGAGATTTTTTTTGTATGTTCCCCAACTTCAGTTCTTTAGCCATCTTCACCGGAAAACAGCTCAAACAATGGACAAATGTTTGGAAGACTCTCGAGTTTGGAGATTTCTTTCTTTCACTCTCACGTATTTTTCTTGTTTTCTGTGCCAAAAACACACCCCAAAACACACTGAAGGAGAAATAATACTTTGTGAAGTGATTCAACAGTGAGTCTCTCTGTGATCCTCATAAATTTCCTATTTTTCATCATCTTCACACCCCACAACAAGAAAACTTTTCTCACCATCCCCATACCCACCGGGAAAACTTGTCATTGTCCTCTCATATATCTTAAAATATTTTCAACGTGTCTGTTGTGCTCCTCATTTTCCCCCGTTCGGGATGGGGCGAGAAATTGGCTGGAATAGGTGGGTAAAACTGGTGGAAATATGTTAGACAGACGGTGAAATTTTTGTATGAATTTTTTAAAAATAATATACAAACGCGACAGCTGCAAAGGTTGACGCTAAAGTTGCAAAAATTGTCACATTGTTGCTTCAAGTGAGTTTCATTGAGAGGATATTCTCACCTGTCCAATGTAGAAGTTTTCACACACTTTTCTCAAAAAAGGTGCTGATAATTCACATAAATATAACATTAGTTTAATCATGTAACCCATTTGCGTTACGGTTTATGAATTTTAATCGATCGTGTATAGAATTTATGTTTCTTAACTTGAAATATCAATCACGAAGGTTTTTCCAAGCTTACATTTTCAGATATTAAATGTTTAAACAAAATTTCTCAAAAAATAATTTCTTTTTTTTTACAGGCAAAAGATGTTTACAAAAAATTGGTTCATCACTGGAGATAGGAAAGGTAAGCGTTTGAACTAATTTTCATATAAAATAGATTTACTACATTTACTACTACAAAATATCTATAGTGCTCTTTTTTATAAACTGGTTTTGGGCATTAAACACATTAAGATTGTTTCGACGAAATTTATAGATTTCTTACATGCGGCTGGAAAAAAGGGCGTAATCCCAAGTAGCATAATGCAGTTAGAATGATGTAATTTTTATTACTTATTAATTATTTAGGCACCCGTAGTAGTGGGGAATTATTGTATTATTATTCGTGACGAGAGAATATTTTTTCATTTATTTTGCATTACTCTCGTCTTGGAAGAAACAGCCATTCCATGTGCATCCCAAGAGCGTCACCTTTTAACCCCCTTTAAGGAAGACTGGGTCATCGGTGACCCGAAGTTGAAATTTTTCCTATTGTGATGATTTGCAAAGACACTAAAAATTGCTTACTTCAACACTGAGAAAAAATGGGGGTTCGATTAACTTGTTTTCCTCATAATTTTAACACTTTTTACGTGTAGAAATCTACATTTTTTAATTAAGGGTAAAATTAACATGAAAAATGGTAACTTTAACCCCTAATACACCTAAAAAGCATATATTTACACCGATTTCGGATCAATACTGCAGGGTAAAACAAACATTTTCGGAATGTTATTTTAACTTTTCCGGATTTCTCTCAGAGAAGCAACGCATTTATTAGACTGATTTTGGCGGTGCTGCCAAGTCCTACATTACACCTATGATCTTCTACAGTTATGTTTTACTCTTATGAAATCAGAAAAAGTGAATTTTTCTAATCACCAATTTTTGACTCTCTCTGACGTATATTTTAGATAAATATATAGTAATATTGAGGTAAGAGTAAGAAACTACACCTCTAGGGTTGATTTTTATTAACTAATTTTATTTTTTTTTAACTGATTTCTATTAACAATGCAATAACTACTTCGTCGCCACTTTTTACCACTTTTCGCCAATTCTGTAACCACTTCTCGCCACTCCCTTGGAAAGGTTCGAACTCGATTATTTTGAGTAATTATTGTGCAAAGAATAAATTCAGCATTTTTTTCTCATTATTTCATGTTCTTCTTATCATTACTCACATTAAATGATTTTTTTCACTTTAGTTTGAAAAATCAAATTATTAGACTATTGCAGAAAGTAAACAAAGCAGATTTGACAACTGAGAATCTATAAAGTGAAGTTAGCGTCGCCTATTGAAAAGCAATGGCGACAGGTGGTGAATCAATTTTAGAATATTACAACTTTCCGCCATGGATCATTTTTACATAAAAATAATATAAAATGAAACATTAGCTAACTAAATACAAATTTTATGTATTCGCCGAATGTAATTAATTGTTCAATAGACAAATTATTTATTAAAACTCGTAAATTTTGTTCGATAAAAGTTTCATGACACTTACAATATTTGGTAAGAAATATTGGATTCGATGCACTTGCTTAAAATATTTCCCTAAAAAATGCTCAAACATTTAAATAAAAAACAAAAAATTAGTGTTTTTCGACTCTATAAGTAACAGCAGTAGAGATACAAATAATTTTATGGCCAAATTATTTCATAAATATTGGAAAAATGAAGACTTTCAATTCAAGTGGCGAAAAGTGGGATACTGGCGAGAAGTGGTGATTCCACCCTAGTCTATCCTAATTTCATTCTATTGACGTCTATATACACATGGCAAGAGTATCAAGAACAATTAACAAAAATTATTATGTAAATTCCAAGATACTGTAAGTGTTTCACATGATACTTTATGTGAAAAGTTCACGAAATACTTACAAAGGACGATCCGTGAATTACTCACATGAATAACTCGCGAATTTCAGAATCCACCCCCAGGAATATATTTTAATTTTTTTTTTCAAATTCTGTGTGGCTAAGAATTTGGTGGTCAATGAATTTTTCCTGCAATTTTTTTTTAAAGTAATCAGTAGTGAGACATGTCATTAAATATTTCATGAATTTAATGCCAAAAAAAATTTGAACATGTCGTCTTCCCTAATTGGTTAGAGCTTCGGATACTTTAAAATTCTAGCCAATCAGAATACAGTAGAGGAGTTAAATATTTATTAAATATTATAGGAAAAATAATTAAAAATGAATTTATAAAAATTAAAAGTTGTAAAGCATACAATTAAGTTACATTCAGGTTATTTTGTGTGTACATAAAATAATCTTCCGCATTGAAACAGGTAAATTCGGGAAAATTCTGTATGAGAATTTATGTTTGAAAGATTATTTTGTGAAATCACTGCCATATTTAAAATTTTTATTTTTCATTAAATTTGTCTAAAAAGGGTCTGATATGTATGTCATATTCCTTTCATGAAAATTCTTCTGAATAATAATTGGATTTTGATATGCACTGAAATGAGAGCATCAAAACACAAGCTCATAATAATTTTCTCATGGAAAATGTTTTTTTGTGAAAAATACAACAATTTGCTATGTAGAAAAAGTATTTCCATATTGTATGGGTTTCATATATAGCAAAATGAATCCCCATTACTTACAACTCTTCACAATACACATATAGTCGGGAAAATTCGATGGTTTTTGTGAAATGAAATGTCACCGAGAGATTTCAATTGAAATCTGCAGAATCCTTAGTGATGCCCTTTCTCCTGTTGGTTGTTGTATTTTGAGCATATTAAAATGAGCATAAAATGAATTTTCCCCAGTTTGTTGAAAGTGTGAGAGATTGAGTCCTGATGTTAAAGGGCTAGGGCGAGTGAAATTGGTGCTATTGTGTGAATTTTCTCTGTGAAGTTTCACGAAAACAAATTAATTTTCGACACACAACGTGAATCACTTCACAACAACCTCCCTTACCCCCTCTGGAAAAATATTCCAATGCTCTCTATTATACCGTGAAAAAAAACTTTGTGTGTAGGGGAAAAATGGAGAGATTCCCTGGTGCAAAATGCGGAAAATATACAGTAGAAAAGGCGAAATTTTGTGTGTTGGAAAAAAGGTGGGATGTGTTTTGCCGTTGATGCCGAAAAAGAGACCTTTTTCATACGAAAATATCTCACACTTGCTGGACATGCGAAAAGCACCCCCATTGCCTCACATAAAGCATATAATAGCATTTTGTGTAATAAATAGGGATAAGTGAATGGGTGAGCTTTCGTGCTTGTAGTAATACATATGGCTCGATTGAAGAGAAAGATCGGTGAAAATCCTCAACACAAAGATTTATGTAAAGGTAGACTGCTGAAGTGGAAAACTGTGAAATATGTTTGACACAAATGACTTATGACTCGGTGATAATTATTCATCCTGCACAGCATCATGTTTCACTTTTGCAGCTTCTCTTCGCCTTCCATCCGACATTTTATCCATCTGACGCTTCAGCTCATTTGTGCTCAACATGCTCTCCAAGTTGCAAGATAAAATTAGGGTTTTCACACTCTTTCACCGACACTCTACATTGCGGGAAAGTTTCAGAAAAGTTTTCTTTTAACTGTCAAGAATGGAATTTTGCTGTTTCACTATTAAGGTTTATGCACAATTGACAGAATGGGTCAATACAACACTACATTAATATCGTTAGTCTTCAGATTTAACCATATGATATGGTATATTTTAAAAAAAAGTCAATCTAGAATAATAGGTATAAAATGTGATACACATTTAATCTGTTGACATGAACTCGAGGTCCTCGACTAAATGGCCTCTACACACTAGTAGAAATTTCTTTAAAAAATGCTTTTTTAAAGAAAATTTCCCCTAACCTTGTAGGCAGAAACGTGAGAAATTAAAAAAAAGGCAATTTTTTACGAAAATTGCTTCTAGTGTGTAGACACCATAATTGTAAATTAGAGTCATACGTAGATTAGGCTAAGAACCCAAATAGATTCAGATTGATCCTCGAGAATATTTAGTCTGTAAAATGTGGCGCAAAGGATTAGGAATGGGAAATTTATACAAAGGACCTCTAATCGATGATCCAAAACCTTTATTTTATGACAGTGTTGGATAAATCTTTACTGCCAAATATTACTCACTAAATATTCTCGAGGTTTAGCCTGAATTTATTTGGTTCTAAGCCTCCGGTTTGATGCCTTAACAACGCATGGGTTTCAAATATATTTCACTAAATTTTGTTCTAAAATTTAGGTCAGATTGGTCATTCCCAATCTGACCATCGTGATGTCCACTTCATCCATTTGTGAAAAAGTAGTAGTGAACCCAAGAGTGAACCAGTTCCCTGACATCCTTTTCCCACCATTCTTTTTCCATACCTGAAGAAGGAGCCATCAAGCTCCGAAACGTTGGCAAGGAATAAAAGAGGAGAAGATCAAAGGTCAAAATCCCGTGTTTTCACTTCTTAAACTATTTCATTGGCCGAAAATCATTATATTTGTATGACATTCGTCCACTGGTAAAAATAAAAGGGTCAAATTGACCCTTTTCCAAAGGATGGATCATATTTGACTCTTTGAAAGTGTCACCAGGAACCCTTCGAAAGGGTCACGGTTTTGACATCTATTTAATTCCGGAATAAACGAATAAAAAAACAATGAAAAAGTGATCTTTGGTGTTCGCTCAGATGAGAGAAATATGATATCAGTAATAAGTTTACAATAAAACATGATTATTCGTGATAAATGTGCATACTAAATTTCAAGTGATACAAAAGTGAACCTTTCAAAGGGTCAAATACGATCCATCCTTTTGAAAAGGGTCAATTTGACCCTTTTATTTTTACCAGTGTCAGATTAAAGTAGGAGTTCTATTCTGCTCCCGGACAGGAAGCTGTCAGATGTTTCAATGTATGGAAAGAGAGGATTCAAAGGCACACAACATTAAGATTCAAAGGCTGCCGCAGAGCAATATTTGCAAACTTTTATCACCCACAAAATTTGTCTCATCTGAATCAAAATGTATTTTGAGAAATATCATCCAAGAATAACCTTCTACGACTCACAATAGAAGATTTGTTCGATAATTTATTTTGATTATGAAAAAAACACATGAATTGTGGAACATCAAAATTACAATTTAGAGCTCAGTTTCGTTTTTTTTCCTAGCACCTAGAAAATAAGAGCTAGGGTCTACATTTTTTGATGACTTGTGAGGATTATGAATAGCTATCTAATAGTTAATAAGAAAGAAATTATGCTTTAAAGAAAAATGAAAAAAAAAATACAATATTCAAAGGCTGTCGCATTCAAATGCAGACCACTTTCCCCAATTTATCAATTTCCTAAAAAAGTCTTTAAAAAAACAACACAGTTACATAGTAACCTTTTAAGGACGATAGGGACACTGGTGTCCCAAAAAATATTTTCCTACAGCATTCTTAAATTATGTTTTAGGACACAATCACATTGACAGTAAAATACTCACCATATTTCGTTAATTTACGCATGTTCATGACAATTCTTACGCAAATTTTCAATAACTATATTACCTTATCACATATTCGGTGGCACTAGATGAAAATAATATAAGAAAAATGTAGAAATAAAACGAAAATACGATAAAAGGTGAGAAAAAAAAATTTACGATTAATTTCTCTTACAGTTTTTTTGTTCACCGTTTATCGAATTTTGTTTTATTTTTTCAATTTTTTTATTATTATTTTCACCTAGTGCCACTGAGTATGAAATAAGGTAATACGGTTACGGAATTGTATCTACGATTCCGTAACCTAAGAGAATATCTTAAGAGCGATTCCGTATCTCGGAATCGCTCTTAAATGGTCAAGGGAGGAACCTGAATTAGAAAGTCAAAAAAATCAACTGTTTTTTTGCCCAAGAGTCTCTATACTTATATATTGGAAGATTTTTTTGTAAAAAATGCTAATTTTCTAAAACGCTAAATTTAATCATTGTAGGCACAAACGTCAATATTTAAAAAGGGAATTTTTAACGAAAAGTTTTTCCACTGTGTAGAGGCAATAAATCAACATAAAGTCTATCTATAAAGTCTATCACGTTGTCTCCCATTTCTCATTTTTACAATTTTATCGAAATGACGGGAAAAATAGCAAAAAAATGGATTTATTGACATAAATTTAGAATTAAATTCTTTTCTGTCATTCAACCTTAATGATCGTTGAATCTTTTAATAATTTTATTGACAGCATGTTTAAGTCAATATTTTATTTTTAGAATATTTTTTTTCACAGAAGAATTACGAGCTGCACATTTCTCGTCATTTAGGGTCCGCTGCGGCGAGACGCTTTCCGCCATTTTCAATAACTGTTTTTCGAAAAAAAAAAGTTATTTAAAAACTTTAGATATATATAAACATATACCAAAAATTACATTAAACTTTGGTATTTCCCTCTCTTCCAGTAAAAAAGGAAAAACAGGTAATTTTTGACTTCCTAATTCGGGCTCCCCTTTAAACTCTCCCAGAACGATCGCTTTATGATGCAAGTATTTTTCTTCCCTTGCCAAACTAAATTGTTATCGGCTTATGGTTAGTTTCACATTTATCGGGAATCCCGGAACCTATGCACCGCACCTAAACTTAGTCAAATTGATTGAGAAATCAGGTTTCTAGAACCTTTTCAACTTTTGACTGATGCGCTAGACACACTTACACTGAGAGAAATCCGAAAAATTCAAAATAACATTCCGAAAATGTTAATTTTACCCTGCATTATTGATCCGAAATCGGTGTAAATATTACCCTTTTTAGGTGTATTATGGGTTAAAGTTATCCTCTTCTCATGTTGATTTTACCCTCAAAAGGTGTACATTAACATTAAAAAAATATTGATATATTTTTACACCCGATAAGTGTAAAAGTTATGACGAAAAAAAGTTAATCGTAGCCTCTTTTTTTCTCAGTGTACGACTTAAGCCGAGAGGCAACTTAGTGGAAAATGATGGAAATGCACTTTAACCATTATTTCTATTATAATTACGCTAAACTGTCTCTCACCTAATCCTCATGTCTGTCAAGGCCCTTAGCCAGCACCGGTATAAAGAATAAACCACAGGTTTTCGAAAATTTCCAAGATGTGCGTTAGTGAGTATTTTAAATATTTAGAAATTTAAAACCCCAAAAACCATGATTTTGTAGGGGTAATTCAGAAATTCCTCATTAGTAAACTCTTCGGTTGGGTTGTTTATTCTATTTGTATGAATTGATTTGAATTTTCTAAAGAGGTTTATCAGAAGAAATAGTTTTAATCGGGTTGAGGGGTATTACAAACATACAGAGAATTTCAATAAATTAATTATTAAATAGCAATTAGAAGAATAAATTAGTCGGATTGAATGTACAAGTTAACACGATGTTGCATTCTAATTAAAAAGTTAGAGAATTGCAATGTCATCAAAAGACAACGATAATTGTGAAACATTTCAGGAAATTTAATCCTTTCTTGAGAGAATTTTTTTTAAATTTTCATGAAGTCAGAAATAGCGACACCATTTCGATGAGGTTTAAAATTGATTGCGAGGGTGGTTGAGTGGAAGTGAAGGCAAAACTAAATGGGCTGGAAGAAAATTTTCACCTATATTGGCAACAGACTCTTTCACAAGAGTTGATATTTTGAACCAATATGCTTTGTCTTGTCTCAAGCAGAAATCCAGCAGCTGGGATAAAATTACTGTTGGAGATTCTCTATACCTAATTAGCTGTGTATCGAAGTACATTTAATTAACTTGAAACAAATCAGTGATTTATTGGTATACTCATCATTTGATGTTTGCTATGAAATGTTCCAATCGTGATTTTACTCCCATGGTTTTGTGTGTCAGGGGAAAATTCTAAAAGGAACAACAGCGGTGAAAATCTCTCGCAGATTTCTACGAAGTACCGAAAAATTAATTCGTATCCAAGGGAAAAGCTCACGGGTGCGGTGTTTTCTATGTAAGCATACAATTTATGGAATGGTAAGAAGTATATCTGGTAGGAAAATTGTAATTTTCCACCCATCCATAACCGCCCATTCATTCCCCACCTCCCCCTAACCCCACCGAAAATTCCATCATCCATAAATATATAGAGTTTGCCACAAGAAAACTAAAACAATAATCCCCTTAAAATTATATTTCATTTCACCTTTTCGCCACCACCAGCTGAGTTTGTTGTCTCACATTGGGATGACATAGGGTGGACCATAAACTTTTCTTAGCGCTCCCTTACCTTCTGAAACCAAGGAGTTGGAGGAAAATTCATCGTTGCTGTAATGCGCGATCTTCCCCAAACCCATGGAAATTGTTTATTTTCAAACATACACAAACCCCTGATATACTTTGGCTTGGTGATTAAGGTTTACCATCCCTAAAATCTTAGTTGTATTTTCAGCAAAAAAAAATCACTATAATGGATGCCAGTGAATTTTCCATGGTCTCTGTAACAGAAGCAAAAGGGGTTTAAAGTTTAAATGCAAATCTAATCTTCTTGATATTTTTCAAAGAACCAACCCTTTTAGTGTAGAATTTCATACTGCATACCAAAAGAACCACTTTTGAACGAAATTCCAATTTAAGTCAACTAGAGACTATTTATACTCTTTTGCTTTAAAGAAAAGATACAACAGAAATGCTCAAAGAAAATAGTTGTAATTATGTGTCTATTACAATTTATATATTAAGAATTGGTATTAATAAATAAAATTTATTAAAGTTGAATAGTTAAAGTGTTTGATAAAGTGTACCTATCGAATCGGTCTTGAGACACATTAATAACAATATCCGATAATTTGGTTAAAATAACCCATGAAAATACTTGGAATAAATAACTATAGAGTTGAAGTGAGGCAGCTTTGAAATTGAGATTTTCCTCCTATGTTTAAGTGGAACTGAGACATATCATAATGTAATTTAGCTTCTCAATCTGTTTGTGTAGCTTAATTATATCACGATAAGGCTCAATTTTATTAAAAAAAAAAGGTGAAAAATCCCAATTTCAAAGGTGCCTCACTTCCTCCCTGATATTTTAAAATTCAATGAGAAAATAGATAGAAACTACTAACCTATGTAATTTATTACTGCTCAAACTCCACAGAGAAAGCAGTCTATATAATCCCTCAATTTTGAATAATATTATCTTTCGACTCCTGACACCCTTAGGGATCGTATTTTAGAAATCCTGAAGCATCGAGTTTTATGACGTCATGCTATTTGTTCATCTGACCGGTTCATAAAATCGATTAGAATTGGATTAGGCATATCAGAAATTTCAAGACCTTTCCAACGAACCCAAATATGACACCATTCAATTAAGTGTTGCGCTCTCTAGAGCCTTTTTAACATCCTGTCTGACCAGATAAGCGTAAATTAAAGCCTGAGTTAAGCCCTATCTTTCATACCTTACTTTTAAGAAGCTCTCATAAAAAATACCCCGCGAGGAACACTTTTTTGCGCTTATGGCGAGCATCGGAACTAATATAATAATATTGGCGGCCGTTTTGCTCAGCTGTCACTGACAAAATGGATTTTTTCCAAGAGGATTTATTGTTTTTAAAGTTATTCAAATATTTTCATAGTTTTTTTCACTGGACTTTCCGCGATTTTATTAACACTATAAATTATGCGACGACGTGTTGTGTGTAGAAAATTGTGCAGTGATTACAAGAAACAAATTGCAAACCTAAAATACGTATTTTTATCTATTTATCGTGGATATTCTGGAGGTTTTAATTTGCACGATATTTTTTGTTATTCTAAAGTGTTTAATCGTTATTACTGATTAAATGAAATATATTATTGTGCTTGTTACTTATTCCGTTTGTACAATAATTAAAAATAAGAGGTGTCAGAGAAAATTTTATTCGTCCGTCATTATTCATGTCCGTGGAAAAATCCAGTCCTTAATTAAGACTTACCATTCAAATCTTAGCGTTAGTGCTGGGTGTTAAATAAAGTCTTAGCGCCAGGGCCCCTTTCCCTGTGTCAGACAGGATTTGACTTTGAAAAACCGTTATTAGGAATGATTAAACGATATTTTCGTATATGGAATAAATTTTCGACTGAGTAATCTCTAAAACAATTTCGAAAATTAAAAATAAAATTGCACAACGCGTTTTTGAGCAATCTCAAAAAAAAATGGTTTTGGGTGGTAGGGAGAATTAGGGGCATGTTAATAGATAAACGGACGGACGGACAATCAGCGTGATATAAGTATAAACAAAATGTACGCCAGACAATTTCTAAAACATTTCCAAGCATGAGAAAAATGTGAAAGTTCAAGCTGTAAATTTTATTGGGCGGGAATCGAACCATTAATAGAGCATCATTATTGCTGGAATTTCCTACTGATTTAGAGTGAAATCGAACCTGGTGGAATCGTGGTGGAATCGAAATAGTAGAGCCAATGCTATACCGCTTAATCTATTAAGTTTCTATAATTTCGTAAAACTTGCCGAAAATAAAAATTAATGTACTACCAAACTAAAATTTTTTAAATTGTTGTTTTTTTTAAATTCAATAATAAAAAGAAATCTTCTTTTAAATGTATTTTAATTCTTAAATTTACAAACCTTGTAATACTTTAAAAATGTGAGCATTCATTGAGATATGACAATGAACACTAAAAGAATTATGTGAAGTTCATGAGAATAACCATATTAAATTGGTTAGTGTCTATTTCTAAATTTAGCTATGGCTAAGCTATCCCAATAAACTGATATCTAATACAAGATATCACATTTCCTTAAATTAAGTGACTTTTACTCTCGATAAACCAATTGATGAAATTATTGTCAAAATATACAAACAGTAAGTTTTGTCCGGTTACAAGCTAATGCCTTAGACACACTTACGACTTAAGCCGAGAGACGACTTAGTGGAAAATGATAGAAATGTAGTTTGACGATTATTTCTAATATAATTACGCTAAGCCGTCTCTCGGCTAATCCTTAGGTCTGTCGTGGCCCTAAGACTTAGCCATGAATTTCGATAATATTTGATCAGTCAAGATTATTTAGAAAATTTGACAAAGGATTGGCTAAAGGCAAGTTATTCATTAGATTCTGAAAAACTAATAAAATTGGTTGTTATTTAAGAATTTGAGACCTTTGGGAACTGGGATAAACCTCTAGTCTAAAACCGCTTTTACGCTTGTGAATTTCGTCTTTGTGAACTAACTTCCGGTCATTCCGGAATTTCAATACATAGGATAATTTTCTTGAAAGTAATGTGCTGGTGACCTTCAAGTTAAGCCGAAAGACGGGTTAACGTAATTGTAATCAAAATAGTGGTTAGACTACATTCGCATCTGTTTTCCAATTAGCCGTCTCTCAGCTTAAGTCGTCAATCTATCGAGGGTATAAGAATGATATAAAGATAGATAAATTATTTTTTAAAGCCCAATGCAGATGCAATTTTACAATAAAAGGGAGATCCTTCAAATAAACTTTTATAAATGTCTCAAAACAATTTAAAGTTTCATTATAGCCTTTTACAAAATGTTTCAACTAAGTGTTTGGCAAGGAAAAGGAATCTAAGGTGTGCAGCGTGTAGTTCTTGTGTATATGCTTATGGCACAAAATTGCAATCCACGTTTTACACCATTCTCCTCACCAAACACCTTCAAAGTTGAAACAGTGTGGCGGAATGGTCTTGGTGCAAAACGGGGTTTTAATTTTAATTAAAATGAACTCTTTTATGTTCCTCTGCTGATACCCACATTTTTATATATCTCCACTCATCTATCTTCATTTTCCGAGCTAACTCTCCCAACATTTTGTGCCCTCCCGCAGCCCCATTAGAAAATCCACCCACGATCATTTTTCAGGCGACCAACTCTAAAGAGGGCGGGGGCAGGCGATCTTTTGAGAATCTTCAGCGGACACTTATTGTCCCTGTGAAATTCTTATCTGCCACCCGAGCTCTAGCTCACCCATCCCACCAGTTATCCTGGGTAAGCCCAGCTCCCTCAAAATCCTCCTGGCACTTCCGAGAGAGACAACACACATTGAAGTAAATGAAATTGTCTTTATAATCCTTGGCACGTCCTTACTTGGCAACTTTGACAAATCCTCAAAGCAATAAAAAGTCGAGGGTGTGTCTTTTTCTAATTCTCTCCTCTCACCCCCACCAGGGCTTTCACCCCCCGAAACAATTTATGCTCATCAACCTCAAGTCCCAAAGACGAGGACACAGCAAGGCAAAAAAAAACCTCGCCACCCTCCTCCCTCCAAGCCGCGAAAATTTTAACAACTTCCCACCGCAGACACATAAAGCCTCTGTCTTGGCGGAAAAATTTATTGTTGCTGCAGCAACAAAGTCTCCGTATATGTTCCATCAACTTCTTTGTCGCAGACTTCCTTTGGATGCGGATGAGTGATAAGAGAGGATTTTTTTTCTATGGCGCGTAGGACAAAAATAATTCCCTTAATAGAGATACTCGTATTGAATGAGAATTTCTATTTAGGGTAGAATTTTGCAAAAATATAATACAATCATAAATCACTGTAACACCACATGTTGTTTACCGAAAAAGTATGGTTTAGTTTGAAAGAATATCATGAAAATCCACAAACCCTAGTCCGTTTTAGGATGGATTTTCCATTTTATAAGTTATAATTCAACAGTGATTTCAAATAAAAGAATTATTTTTAAATAATATTGTTTAGGCGTTCAATTAATTATGAAAGCATCGGGCTTAGAGTTCAGAAGTTTTGTACCATTTGTTTTTTAAAGTTACCGATTCACAAACGAATTGAACCGATTTTTAAATCATTCAAAAGATCACTTAAAGTAGCTTAAGAGTTATAATATTGAATTTACTTTAAAAATTATGAATCGGAGTATTAAAGGCCTACAACCGATTGAAGCCAATTCAGACTTTTCGAGATTTCAAGACATTTCCAACGGACCCAAATTCGAACGCATTTGGTTGAGAAATACGGTTTATAAAGCTTTTTTTTTATTTTTTGACACTGAGAACCATTTATTAAAGGTTTATCAGTTAATATGCTGCAAATTTCAAATAGGTGGAGACCGGGCTAATAGTAAGCATGAGGTAGTTGTAAACACTGACTTTTATGCCTACACTACTTGGACTTATGTCAACCATTTCTTTAGTGAATAATGATTCGTATAGTTATAATGAATTCATATGGGTCTCGTCCTCTAAACTCTAATATCTAATTAAAAATTACACTGTTTAAAACTAAACCAGTTTTAGTACTGCCCCAGTTTTGTCTATCGTTGGAGAATAGAAATCTCTCATAGAAAACTTATCAATTTAAGTAAACTTTCGGCTCATCCTCTAAGCCTGCATCAGTAGTAGTCATTATATAATATTCCCTGTGATACCCTTTCATTATTGGGTTAGAATTGTCACAGAGAATGTAAGAGGTAATGGGGTACATTTTTGTTTTAACATTTTGGACCTTTCCATTTTTCAAAAAAAAGAACACTTATTAAAAGGTACCAACTAATTTTCAACAATCGGTTATAATTCTTTTAAGATTTTTACTTTTGTTTGTTCTTTTAAAGTCAAATGACTAATACGAGTAAAAGGGACAGATAATCCTAACCGGCTTATGTAGGTGAGATTCTTAACGTGAGCTAACTCGGAGTGCATGCAAATTCGATTTAGAGCTGAAATTGTGAGTCGCCATTCAGTTATCTTGAATCAAATTCGTGAAATTATACAAATTTTGTATTTAAACCAAAATATCAAGGATTTGGATGAACTGACAGAAAAGTGATATATGGATGAAATGTAGACCAGAATGTTCTCTATAATTTTCCTATAGAACATGATCTCATCGATTACTCAGAAGCCAAGATAAGCGAGGTTTTTTGTTTCTGAACTCGTTTTTTCATCCATCAGAGTGCCCCAAGTAGTCATTTGTTGAACTTCAACTATATCAAAGAATTGTTGTATTTTGTGGGACTTTCCATTTAAAACCATATTTTAAGTGTCTTGGTGGAGTAGAGGCAGTCAAATTGGCATCTGAGTGATTTCAAAGCGTTATTATGGGAAAAATCATTTTTTTCACACTTAAACGGCAAAACCGGAGTGATAGCGTAGTCTGACCGGAAAATGATGTATGGACGAAATGTAGAGACAAATGTCCTCTACAATTATGTCGAAGTAATCATCAAAATCGGTTCAGCGACAGTCGAGATAATTGAGGTTATGTGATATTGAAATTGGTTTTTTGACTGTGGCGCCCCTGGTGTTGGTCCCACGAAGTTCAAATATTCTAGAAAGTTGTAGCATTTGGTGAGATCTTTCGTTTAAGCTCTCATTCATCAAAATCGGTCACATAGAACCGGAGATATGATTTTTTGAATTTCATGAACTTTGACCCCTCATATCTCCGGTTCTATTGAAACCACAGCGCACATTTGCACCATTTTGGAAACGTCCTAGACTGGACTACAACATACTAAAATTTCATTAACTTGCACAATGCCGTTTTTGAGAAAAGTGACTTTGAATTTCGATGAATTTTGACGCTATCACAGCGCCACCTGTGGTGAATTTTTGAACTTCCATCTGAAAGTGCTCATCGAGACGAAACCAAAAAGGTAAAATTTAGGTCGCTATGTTAATTAGAACCGGAGATAGAGGCCGGTCAATGTTCGAACTTTGACCCCTTATAGCTCGGGTCAGGGGTTATGGATCGACTTAAGGTTTTTTTTGTTTGATAGGTATAATCAACGGCTACAACATACTAAAATTTCAGCCCGATGCACAATGGAATTTTTGAGTTATTTAACTTATAAGATTTAAAAATTTTCTTTTTAATAATAGCGCCCCTAGCGGTGGTTTTATGAACTTGCTATGTTAGAAGGGGAAGTGGCATTTCACGAGAGCTTTCCAAAAAGCCCTCACTTTTTAAATTCTGACAATTAGAACCGGAGTTATGGCCATTTTAAGAAATTTTTTTTGGACCCTTATAGCTCGGGTCAGGGGGGTCGGGGGACCTTAAGTTTGGTATTGATGGAAAGCTCTAAGGCCCAGCTATAACATACTAAAATTTGAGCCCGCTCGATGCCATAGGGGCGGAGCTATTGAGAAAACAAAAAAAGGGGGGTCTTCAAAATGGCGGAAGGAGGGGTGGGGGGTGGGGGGTCAATACACCAAGTTGCAATTTTCACCCGATATATAACCTTTGCCGAAAACCGCAAGTCAATATCTTTTTTAGTTTAGGAGCTATTAAGCTCCAAAGAGCGGCCGGCCGGCCGGCCGGGAACGTAACTTAGCCACATATATATTCGTGATCAGGAAGTGCTGAAACACATTTTGGCCAAGTTTGAGGTCGATCGGACGACATGAAATTTTGTTAGGATTATAGTAGGTGAGATTGTTAAGAATCTCACCTAATATGATGTGATTTGGATCTAATTTATAATATTTTATTCGCTTTATTAAGGTCTCTTCATCACATTGTGAAAAAAATATGCGAAAATTGCTCATTTTGAACTAAATCGACCTAAAATTACCGATAAATCATAGGCGATATACTAATAATGCTAAATTTCCATATAAGCTTATCAAAATTCGAATAGGACGCGGCGTTTAATAAATAAAATAAATTTCCAGTGGCCATATTTTAGCAGATTATGTATTTATTCGAAATTCAGAGCGTTTTGTCTATCTTAACAAGAAAAATATATTTTAAAGACATATTTGAAAAGCTGTTAATTTTGGCAAAAAGTCCTTTCACTGTAGTTAGAAAAGTCGAACTGCAGACAAGGGGGGGACCCAGTAGAGAAATTCTGTAATAGTATGGCAATGTATTTTATTGAAGGTCAAAGGTAAATCACTTTGGAGGGTTCATTTTTAATCAATTTGGTTGAATTTGGAGTTTATGGACAAGTATTGCAATTTCGAACCCGGCTGCATCGGTCCTCATCGGTAATGAATCGGTTAAGTACCAATTTTCGAATAATTTTTTCCGAAATTTTTTTTCTTGACCTTAAGTTTGTTCTCGAGCTAGAGATCAAACGGTCAAAGATATCAACATCAGGTCTTCGATGACCCCCCCCATAAGTAGACATGATCTCGGATGGTCTTTTTTCATTTTCCCCTGTCCCCCCTCCATACCCTGAAAACCATGTTTTTTTTCGAGTTTTCTCAAAATTGGCTCAAAGTTTTTCAATGATTTTCGGATATGTTTTAGAGGTAGTCCAGTCGAACATTTCGTCCAAACATTGAAAATTATCACTATTATAGTTGAAAAATTTTCAACAACGTTGTTTAATTTGAAAACGTGTAAAATTTTAACACTATAATAGTGTGAAATCGGATAAATTAATTATTTAATTGCGATCTGTGTAAAATTTCTCACTAATATAGTCATAAAAGATTTTCAATAATATTTTGTAATTAAAAACTGTTGAAAAATTCTAAAAATTACCACTATTATAGTATGATTATAGTTTTTCACCCTATTATAGTGTGAAGCCTTGTGTATTTCAACCAAAGTTGTTGAATTTTTAAACAAAAGTTGTTGAATTTCCATTTAAGACATATACTTCAGTCGAGATGCTTTTCATTGGGAAAAAGTCATATAGAACATCAAATATTTATATGCATAAGTATATTGTGAAGATCCAAGCATCGGGTTTAATTATCTCGCATTAGGGAGGATCCCAAGTACAGGAAAAAACATTACAAATGTCCAAAAAGGCAAAAAAAAAACTCAAATAAACGAAATGAAATGAAAATTCAACAATTTTTAAATCAACAACTCCAAATTCAACAACTTGAAATTCAACAACTTTTAATTAAACAATTTTAAATTAAACATTTTTTGCAAATTTAACACTATAATAGTGGTGTGAAAGATTACACTACACACTATAATAATAGTGTTATTTTTTTTTACTGTGCAGGTATTGAAATTTCAAACCCGGATGTATCGGTCTTCATTGGTAATGAATCGGTTAAGTACTCGTTTTTTTTTTTTAATTTTTCAATTGCTTTTGTGATTTATGAATAAATTTGATTTCTAATAGGCCAGGAAGCACCAAAAGATCTTGCGAAAAACTAACTCACGGAGAGCTCTATCTTGTGAGTTCGAGCATTCCGCAAAGCTGGGAAGCTTTGTTTGATAAAAGAGTTGCTCAAAAATAGATCCAATTTTTTTTGGAAATCGATATTGCAAGAAAACATTTAAAAAATAGTACTCAGGATTTTAACAGTTTTTTACTTTCTAATTCTAAATTAATTGAATCCCTTAAAAATTTGAACTTATAAGTATCCCAAATAGCAATTTGAAGTAAAATTACCGTTGGATGTATGTATTCTGGATTCCAAAAACGGGTCCTATGACGGTCGTCAGAGAGTCGAATGACGGAAAGTGGGGCATAATATGACGGTAATTACGGAAGTCATTTGGCGTCATACACTGGTAAAAAAGGTGGATCATTTTGATTCATTCGCTATCCTTTTGGTGAATCAAATATGATCCATCATTTCAAATGTTTCATTTCGATCCTTTTTTGAAAGATCATTTTGATCCATTGCAGAAGAATCAAATTTTGATACTTTGAATGGTTCACTTTGAGGAGCTTTTCAATGGATCAGTGAATGATACTTTAAAATTGATCAAATGGAACTTTTAAAATGATGACTTTTTAATCTTTTTTAAATGTAATGCATTTTCCCTTCAAAACAAATTAAAAGAAAAACATATATATTTGAAATATTTCCAGATATGCGCTTCTAAATGTTCCGAAGCTTGAACGTAGAGCAAAAAACACTTTTTACACAATGAAAATCTAAGGATTTTTTTCACTTTTGATCAACAGAAAGTTCTCTCTTTCCGGGGGTGGAACACCGACAAAATTACTTGGAATTGTACAAATCCGTGCAACTGGGGATTATTTTAATTTTCGCTTTTTTTACTCACTTTTGGCAAATTTTTCATGTTTTCACAAGTCTCCAAACTTAATCTTTTTTAACCTATAACATTATAATTTGTAGAAAAGCGCCACTAAATATCTAAAAGGACACAAATTCCACGACAAACGCACCCCGTTTATTTATGCGCTCAGCGAGTGTCAGTGACTGTCACTGACGTCACTAAAAGTGGCGTGATTATCCAAGTGATCCATTCAAATGTATCACTTTTGACATATCGTACCAAATTTTAAATCGCTGAAATATCACGGTTAAAATTTTAAAGCTATCAATTTTTTAGTTTAGACATTTTCCCCTTATATGAGCAGATACAGTAAACACATTTTTTACTGTTTTAATGGTTTTATTTAGTAAGAAAATTCGTGGAAAATAATCGCAATAGTGATCCGATTGAAATGTTCAATTTGATCCATTTGAATGTATCCCATATTTTCTATATTTTTTGGCGTAATATCCTGAAGATTGAAAATAGTTGTCTCAAAAATGTCTCATTCTGCCTTGTTATATTATTCCTTTAAACCTAAAAACTCATTTTCGCTATTTTCCTTTTATTAGTTGGCAGAAAAATATTCTTGAACATGGATCTTTCTGAAATGATCGATTCGAGGAACCTTTCAATGTATCATTGAATGTGATCTTTTACTTGGATCACTGAAGTGATTCATTAAAGAAGAATCAATTCAATTCAAGTGATTTGATGAAAATGAACCTTTTAGGCCATGATTCTTTTGAAATGATCCCTGGTGATCCATTCATTTTTACCAGTGTAATAACTCTGAGATTACCCGCCTACGACTAAAATATGACGCCGACTTCCAGTGTACTAATAAAAATTCTTCTCCTCACTGGATATATCTGAGGGGAAATTTCACTTGTCAAATAGCAAATAGAACTATTCAGAGCTGTAAGTTCGCAAAGTAATTGATATTTTCGCGTGTTTTCTCAACAATATAATAGTGTATATTGGGAGGAAAAGCTCCTTCAGTAGAGATGTGTGTTGCGATTCGAAAAAGTACAGTTCCGACAGAAGTTAAGTGAAAATTAGGCAATTTTTTGCATGATAAACACACAAACATTTTTTTTTGCAAAATGAAATTTTGTGATTTAGGAGTTTGCTCCAGTCTCTGGAGTGTCCTGTGATTAAAATTTTGTGTCGAAAAGACCTATTTAGCGAAAAATTTAAAAGATTTTTTTGTGTTGTTGCCATCCAATGGGAAAATTTTCGACATGTCGGATGGCTCATTCAGCAATAGGAACGGCAAAAATCTTCGCAAATGTGTGTAGTAAACTAGGGAAAAATTAGAGAAATTTACATAGAACGTAGTAGAAAACGATGGAAAATGTGAAGAATTGTTGAGAAAATATTTTCTACAGTGGTAATGCAATACAAAGTTGTGAAGTGCACTAAACGTTTTCATTTAAAGTGTGTATGTCAATTTCGTACCTATGCGCTAGAAAAGGATGCCAAATGCATTGTTTTTGGCGTGTCATATTTTGTACGGAAAAATACCGTCATTTGGAGTCGCTTTTGTTACTGCATGGTAGAGTAAATTTTAGAACCGTAAAATAACGATAATATTACTAATTCAATCTTGAGTAATGCTGTGACCAAAATTCGACGCGAATACGACTAATTTTTAAGATTCCAATTAGGAGTAATTTTTTTGACCAATTATTAAGCAGTCATTTTTGAGTCAGAGTAATTTTTTGCGGTTTGGGATAGGTTATGTATGTTGTTTATGGTATAGATTCGAAGCCCTCGTTAGTTGTTATCCCGAAAGATATTGAATTTTAAAATTTTCGACTTGTCACATTTCGTTCTATGTTCGCGATTTTCCTATATTGATTACAGAAACAAAAGGAGTTTTAGTCAGTGTACATCGCGAAGTTTACCAAGAACTACTTTTCAGTAAATCTGAGATACAGTTTTTTTTTAATTTTCTTTTTGCTTAAACGAAACGATACGAAGAATTTCTTTTAAAGGTCATCCATGAAATTTTTCCCATGGAATACAATATTTCATAGAAAGTCCTTCATAATATCAAATTAATGTGATTTTGCACCTAGAACATGTTCACGTAGAGCACCAAACTTTGATTGACTTTGACTCCGAACCCTTGTTTTCTTCCGTTACTTCCTTACTCATCCTTTAACGTTCGTATTTAATCAAGTTGTATGGGAATCTCCGTGAAAACGATGAAGAAATCCAATTCACGTCTTGGTCACCAATAAATTGTCAATGTTGCTGTGGTGTCAAAGAATTGGATGGCAATGAAATAATGAAATCTCAAATGAAAGCACAAATGTTTGAAATGGTGTGATGGGGTCTTGAGTCGCGTGACACGATGTCTTAATTGCAATGAGAGATACCGTGAAATTAAGTGAAAGAAATTCATGAGATTTTAACCTGTGTCCCCTCAATTTGTATGTAAATTCTTAAGCTCTCGGTGAGATCTTTTTACCAAACACCAGAACCAACGATTTTTCCCCTTGGATGATGGGGTGAAGAAACTCAGCACCACATTCACCTTCCAGCTCCTTGTCATCAACTTCTTCTGGGGTTGAGATGGAAAAAGTACCCATCCCATCATCCCAAATATTCACCAAGGTGGAAAGATACGTGTGTTTTCGCTTCACACGCTCCCGGAGGGGTGGTTCTCCAGACATCGTGTTACCTTGTGCCTTTGATGGTGGGCGGTGGAACTCACCTTGTTGCTCAGGTGATAGATGAGAATCAAGTGTTGTGCCATTGTCTCTATGGCTTTTGGGCTTTGTACACGTAAATTGCTCGAGAATATTATATTTCACCTGTTTTCGCCCCCAAAAGGCAATGAGATCTAAAATACGTATACCCTTTTCTGTTTTCACACAATTTTTTTTTACATTTGGAGTTTGGAGTCATTGAAAGATGAAGACACACACATCTTGGAAATCATGTGAAAATTTCATACTTTGAGCTATCTTCTCATGTGTTAGAAATTAATTAAGCAGCATATATTAGCTGAATGTATGCCAGAAGACTTCTTCTGGGTGAAGGAAGGATGTATTACGGAAAACCAAACCCTCTAAAATCTATGTAATTTAAGGTGTGAAAGGATCAAAGGAGTAATTGAGAAAATACGTGAAATAGCAAGAAACCCTTTTAACTCGTGGAACAGGAAAATATTTCTAGCATTTTATTCTTCATATAGTGTTTATGAATGAAGAAAATTTTATTGAATCTGAGCTAAAAATAAAGTTAGTAGGGTGTATATAAAAAGCGAATCGCGTGGGATTTGTTTTTATTTATTTTGTTGCTATTTCTCCATCCAACTTTAATTAATACTTGAATCCTATTTGGGCCAATACAAAATGTTGAGAAGTGATCATTATACAAAATTAAGACATGGACATTAATAATAATTCATGGTTTTCTCTAGTTGGCTAAGTGCTCGATTTTCGTTTGAACCTCAATGAGCCTAATCACAAGTAGATTTTGATTCTCCAATAGTGTCTTGGATGAAAGGTAAATGGAACTCTATTTGCACAAAAAGTCGTTGATGTTCGAAGAATTCAAATTCAATTTCGAATTTTCATACTAAATTTTCAAGCAAAGTGAGGAAAATTTATCAAATATCACAGTAAAAAGCTGGCAAAAGAGTTACTCAGTGATTATGGAGTGATTAAATACTGAGGCAAGAACAGTAAACGCCGTTGTTCTGTTTTTTTCCTCACGACAATGTGAAGACCGTCACATTTTGACACTTGAGCACTTCGAAATTCGAACAGGATGTACCTCATCCACCTTGCGGAATTATCAAAAAGTAAGAAAGTCTCTTTTTTGGATCTTCAAATAGATTTTCGAATTTTTCAAGATCTACTTCTGTACGGAAAGAATATCGAGGTTAAAAAACAATCTGAGAGAAAAGTTGCACATGGATGAAAATGTAGCTAATAAAATTCTGTATTAAACCCACAAAACAGATTGTTTCGGTGCTATCACACTAGGATTTTTCAAGTTTTAATTTTAAATTCAATTGAGCAAATTGAGCATTAAGATTTTTAGAATTTACTTGAAAATTCTCTCAGTCAGGACACATTTTACAAGAAATTTGCTCAATTTTAAATAGTGCCGCGAGATTTTTGATTGTGAATGACTCCGGAAAATGTGTTATAGTGCCTAAAATGCCTTATAAGTAATTTATCTGTTATTCAAAAGGATCCCCAAAGCCAGAAAAAAGATTTGTAGGCAAAGGGCTCATGCAGCGACTCTCATACAGTTTTATTGATAATCTGTATGAAGTCGTCCCAACTCCCAACTGAAATTTCTTAACATAACAATTCTCTTCGAATATGGCTTTGGAGCCTTTGGAGGAACTTAATGAATTACTCTCGATACTTAAGCTTCACTTCATGCAAGTTTATCACTAAAACATTAAACATTCTCATTAAATAAATTTAATAAGAACAATTTTATTCAAAAGACTACTTGTGTAACTGTAA
Source organism: Phlebotomus papatasi (assembly GCF_024763615.1). Taxonomy (NCBI): domain Eukaryota; kingdom Metazoa; phylum Arthropoda; class Insecta; order Diptera; family Psychodidae; genus Phlebotomus; species Phlebotomus papatasi. Next base: position 35,388,805 of record NC_077222.1, read on the forward strand.
TGAATTTGAAATTAGTGAGCAATTTTAATGTGCTGAAATCAAATTCATTTGAGCAACCACATTTATGCAATTTTAACATATTTAAACAAGTTTTTTTTTAAACCAAGTTTTAGTTTTTTTTAAGAAATAAGTGCAGATCTATCAATTCAATTGGTTTTTAGTGGAAAATAACGCATAGGAACAAATCATCTGAAAATTAAATTGAATTTACAAATTGTAAAAATCCTAGAGTGATAGCACGGTTAGGAACAGTCCTAGTTTTCTAGTTATTTTTGATCAAATTTGCTAAAAAGTTCGATTTTTCCATGTTTTCTGACATATTTGAGACTACAGCGCCCATGGTGTCAGTAGTACGAACTTCATCTGTCCAAAGGATTATCAATAGGCATCCAAATTTCAAGAAATGGTAAAAACGGTTTTGCCTGGATTCCAGGCGCAAAAATAAAATGAAATCAAAATGATAAGTGTTTTCGTAAATCATTTGACCCTAGCAATAGAAAAAATGGCATGAGAACCCAGGGACAAAAAAAGTTTAAAAATTGTTGCACAGTGTTATAGCCTCATCGCAGAAATCTTCAATTTTTATCACAAAATTATTTCTAAAAGAACCACAAAATTAAGAATATTTCATATGCTGTGATATCTATGTTAAAACATAAAATATTCCTAATTTTTTGGTTCTTTGAAGTCATTTTGTGACAAAAATTGAAGATTGCCACGAGAGGACCATAAGTAATACCACAATCCTACCCCAGAAGTACTTTTTCGCATCATTAATTTATTATTCATTAAGTTTTTTAGAAATTAAATTTGAGAAACTTCAAAAGTTTCTTTTTCGGTTGCTGTTTAAATTAAATCTATTCATAAGCGGTCTTCAGACTAAAGGCTTAGTCCAGTTCCTGAAGGTCTCAAAATCCTAATCAGTCACCAATTTTATTACTTTTTCAGAATCTAACAGGTTATTTGTCCTTAAAAAAAAACAATCCTATAAATTAAATTCATCCAAAAAATCTTGATCGATAAGGAATTAGAATAGTTAAAGTCATATGGCTAAGCCTTAGGTCTCATGGCTGTAATAGATTATCCTGTAATTTTGCAAAAATGTACTAGACCTAAATTAAAAAAAAAAAAACATAAAAGGGGTAAGGCGCCCCATGCTTTGCTAAACGCTTGAATTTGTGACTTGACTTAGATGTTCTATCATTTACCACTTACTGGTTCACTATCGATTAAATCGATTGGATCACTTAACATTTCACTCAAAATAGCTAAGGTGTAATACAAAAAGTTTTTTCGCATAAAAAATACTTATCGATTCCTAACCGGTTCATGAGCGTTTGGAATAAGTTCAGACTTTTTATAGATTCCAAGATTTACTAACGAGCCCAAAGATGCTGCCATTCTGCTCAGAAATACGCTCTCTAGCCTTTTTGACTTTTGACCCTAAAAATCGCTATTAGAAATGAATCAAAGGTATTTTCATGTAAAGACAAAGTGTCTGTCTAGGGCGCTTAGGTAATCTCTATAACCCATCTAAAAATAAGAAAAAAAACAATCACACTATGAGCTTTCGAGCAATTCCTAAAAACTTGGTTTTAACGGGGGTGGGGGTTGGAATGAGAAGCATGTTAATGATGCAGCGGCCAACTTTTTATTCTGTCTTTACCAAAGGTTACATTATAATTTCGTAACTTTTAATTTTAAAAATTGTGTACTGCCCAAATTTGAATTTGAATTTCAAAACCGGATCGATACAGGTTTAATCCTGGTTGATACTCTATCACACTTATCGGGAATTCCAAGACCTTTTCAACGGTATTAAATTTTCCCAAATCGATTGATAAATACGCTCTCTAGAGCCTATTGAACTGCTGACCTTGAAAAACCGTACAAATGATTCAAGGGTATTTTTGAATATGGACCTATTGTTGTAACAAGTAACTCCTCAAGACAAGGTTTTGAAGGGGTAAAAAAAAGGTGCAAAAAGTTAGGATTATGTTAATACTCGCCTTATATAGAGTTTCTCGAAAACTCCAAATCGCTATCTCAAATCGCAAGAAAAACAATATCAAGTTTTACTTGAACTTTGAATTCTGCAAATTTTAATTTATTGAATCTCGAGAAGTTAAGGCATGATTTTCGTATATATTATTATGTAAGATTGATTAGTTTCACTGTCTTCCCTGATTAATTAATAGTCTAATGGCGTCTACATACTAAAAGAATTCATGTCCATATTGTACCAAATAGCCTGCGCTTCTAAAAAATAATAATGTCTAAATTTGTCTTATGTTTCTAAATAAATGTGACTACGCAATATATTTTAAGAACCGGGAATTTTCCACTAATTTTTAAAATATAGATATAATAAGGGACATTTATTGTGAAACATAGAAAAAATTTACTCATTACGAAGCATGGGATCTTATGAAGCATGGGCACTTTCCCCTATATGCTTTCAAGTTCTAACCATAATAAGGAAGCGCGATAAACATAAAATATTTTATACTTATAAGTCTTTAATTACTTGTAGTCTTTGTAGTACATACTTTTAATAAAATAAAGTAGCGGATCCAAACGAAGTTAAATCTTTGGTTGAATTTGTAAAGCAGATCATCAAATCATGTCAATTTCATCGTTTTCTTCGACAACCTTGTACAAGTGTTTGAAAAATTCTCAGCTAACTCGCTTGTAGCATTTTCCTGGTAAGTTATTTATGGATTGTGGATGAGGGAAGGGATATAAAGCCTCAAGGAGAAAATTTACACCACACACTTTTCTCGAGTCAGTCTTGCAGAAAACCCGATAAGAAGCAATTTTGCTTCTAAAAATTACTCAAGCTCCTGCCGATTGTATCTTCATGTGGCAAGACTGGAGGGGCTTTGGCACAAGGAGCAACCCAGAGAGTGTCAAATGGGCATTCATGTGAGGAGTATGGGAGAAAATTGCATAGACTTTCCCGACTGATGCCTTTTTTTCTCTCTCTTTCCATCATTGAACCCAGGGATCTAGGCCATGGTGAAGATGCATCCCAGTTGAAAATGTACCAAATACAATTTGGCATGGTGAAAATTGTCAATTGGCAATTTGCCCACATTTGTCCCACCTGTGACCCCAAACAACTAACACTGTGAACTCTGTGACCATCTGTTGCACTCAAATTGACGATTGCCTGTGTACAAATGTAATTGTATCAAGTGGTTCGCCTCTTCACCAATTGTGTCCTTTATCATTTTCCCAACAACCCAAATTGTTCTCGAATCCTAAATCGCTTTTATACAAACTACTCAACATGTTGAAAAGTGCATATATTTTAAACTGTTTCATCCTGAGTTAATTTCCATTTGATTGCGTACCCTATTTCACTTCAAACAAAAAAAAAACCCTTTTGCTCTTTGACACTTCTATTTATGTTAAATGTGAACTTTCACTCCATCGATTGCCATTGCTTTCTCTTTAATGATGATTTGCAGGAACACATCTGAATTTGACTCCAGTGATTCAAAGCCATTGATTAAACATAGTATAAAAAAACATTTTGAACTAAAACATTTTGAATATCCAACAGGGCTAAAGCCACTCTCATGTGATCACTTTATAAAGCGTTGATAAAGCTTAAAACCTTTAAGGGCAGAATCACATTGACAGTAAAATGCTCACCGTATTGCGTTAATTTACGCAGTTCCATTACAATTCTTACGCAATTTCTCGATTACCGTATTACCTTATCTCATACTCGGTGGCACTAGGTGAAAATAATATAAGAAATTTGAAGAAACAAAACGAAAATGCGATAAACGGTGAGGAAAAAAACTGTAAGAGAAATTAATCGTACAGTTTTTATTGCTTACCGTTTATCGGATTTTTGTCTCATTTCTTCAAATTTCTTATATTATTTTCACCTAATGTCACCGAGTATGAGATAAGGTAATACGGTAATCGAAATTTTACGTAAAAATTACAATAAAAATGCGTGAAATAACGAAATACGGTAAGACTACGGCGAGCATTTTATTTTCAATGTGATTCTGCCCTAAAAAAGAGATGGCAAAGCGTTTCAGCGGTCTATTAGCGATTAAATTGATTCATAAATCACAAAAGCATTTCAAAATTAAAAATTAGTAAAGAAATGATCACTCTAAAATGGTCTGACATGAGTTACAAGCATACGAAGAAACAAAAATGTAAATACAAGAAAGATAAGTCATTCACGGATATTTAACTGATTTCAATATCACTCGAAAAACTTCAAATTTAACCAAATCGGTTAAAAGGTTACACTGGATAAAGTTTAACTTTCAAAAATTCAAGATGGCGATTTCTTTAGGTCATGGGTATGTTTGAACGAAATGCTCTCCTGGACCGCCTCCAAAACAGATCCAAAAATAAAAGAAATCGTATGAACCGTTTTCGAAAAAAAAAGAACCAAAAAACCATGATTTTGGAGGGGTTGGTGAGGGCTGAGGGAAAATAAAAATCATAATTATAATCCTTAGATTGACTTAGGGGGGCGGGGGGGGTACTTCGAAGATCGGAAGTTCGTATCTCTTACCGGAATTAAAGGAATTAAGTCATTTACTGGTACTTAACCAATTCATTACCGATTGTGACCTATGCAGTCGGATTTGAAATTTCAAGACCTTTCTAAACAAATCAATTTTAACCAAATCGGTTGTAAAATCGGCCCTTCAAAGTATAGTTAAACTATTCCTAAAAAAAATCAATATGGAGATTTTTTAGGTCCATAGAGGTATGTTTGGACGAAAATATATGCAAAAATAAAAGAAATTGTAGAAGTTTTTTCGAAAAAAAATAAACATGATTTTGACGGGGATGCAGGGAGCTAGAGGGAAAAGAAAAAAAACTGTCTGGAGATATTTTTTTTATTGGGAATCATCAAAACCCGGAAGTTGATATTTTTATCGTTTAAGCTCTAGGACGGTGACAAGTTTTAAATAAAGGTCGATTGTACAACTGGTCTCTCTTTGAGTTTGAGCAGTAAACTTAAACTTCGTATAGAAATAAAATACCTAATCTATAATTTTAAGTTGAAATAAAATAAATATTGTCAAAAAAGATTGGAAGAGACGGTGAGAACTGAAGCGAATAAAGAAAACACTTCCTCAGATAATGTATTTTTTAATGGAGATCACGGACGTTTAAAAAAAACAATCGGATTCTATATATATAGGGTGCATTCGTGTAATTTTAAGCAGAATCAGGTTTTTAATTTTGAAAATTCTTCAATGTTTCAGAGGAATACTATGTGAAAGCACCAATATTAGGAGCAACTCTGTCGAAGCTTCGTACATGAAAAATCGCTTCCGAAATATCATAACTGATAATATTATGCCTGAAATGAGTTCTATTAAGCCATAGCAGGAGGTAATGAGATTTTATGTCTAGTCTTAAAATATTCCAATCAGATATGAAGAATTCTTTAGCTGAAAACTGTCCTAAGGATCTAAATAAAGCTAAAAAGAAGAATAGTGAGTTTAGAACTAGTGAACGTTTCATGTTAAATAAACAATTTTAATAAAATTTTCTACTACTTTATGTATGTAGGGTGAAATGAATATCCTTTGACACTTTAAGAATTCATGTCAGGATATATTGACACTCTACTCTGTCCCATTTGGCATAATGAAATTTTAACATCTCTCTCCATATGAAAAGGTATATTACAGAAATAACGTAATTCTACTTACATTTTATTAGATGAAAAAAATTTCACCATTTTGACAAAAGTTTCAATAGTGCTTCCTATCGAAGAGGTATTCCTTCGACCCTACACTACACCTTATATAAAATTCAATAAGTGATTTTTTTTACTTTTTTACTATTTTCCTAGAAAGTCTCTTTAGATGAAATTTCTTTTAGAATGATACTTTCCTATTCCTCATCAGACCGTGAAAAGATGTCCTAAAAAATCATTCGCTATAAGTGAAATTTGTTTTAAGTGCCGTATTCTCTACAGTTCTATATAGAAAAAAAAGCGTGGAGAGTAGAGTATGTGAATGAAAACATGAAAGCTAACGCAAACAATTCCCAGCGAAATTACCTTTACAAAATGACTCGCCGTTCCGCCTCTTTTTGGTATCACTCTCATAATTTTCGCATGCACCTCGGGGGGTACTGGTGGCCCATGGGGGGTTATTCAGTCCTATCCCTGCCTTTTTGCGCGTCGACAGGCTTTTTTGTTCAGCCTTTCAGTAGCTTTGCCAGCGGAAGTCGCTGAAGAGTACAAACGATGTCATGAAAGATGAAAGGAAATCACTTTATAAAAGCTCGCAAAAAACTAACTTTAAGCTTTAGGTTTTTTAATATACTTCTACTAAAGTTTTGTGATCAAAATATGAGTGTATGAGTGAAAACAATGAGATACGTTAAACAATGTCTTGATATTGGTTGAAATAGTGAACTATAGTCACAATCTGAGCATATATTGAGGAGAATTGAATTTTTGCTGACAATATTTAGTAGTACTAAAATAGTTTGCAATTAACATGAAATAATAAAAGCTTTCAGATAATAATTTTAGCGAGTATAGGGGAAGGTGGGGATTTTTCGCATATTTCTAAAAGAAACTGGGTTTTAACGTGATGTAAATTAGATAGACAAAATAATTGAGGATCTAAATAAAACAGGAGTAATTGCAAGCAACGGCTTCATTTAGAAACAGACGAAAAAGTCGTATAACAATTTAGCCCCACAGCTCAAAGTAGCCTCAGTTATGTATTAAAATTATTGCCATAGATAGGTCAGATTTATTAAAATAATATGGGAAAAATATGAAGTATTGGTAGCCAGAATATGTGCGATGCCTGAAAGCCTCCCCATAAGTGTCAGAGTTTTTTTTTCTTTTCTTTCTTCCCTCTGCATCATTGCGCCATCTCATGGATAAGTTCCAGTTAAAATGCCGAAATCCAGAATCCCGAAGGGGCCAAAATTCCGAAAGCCAAAATCCCGAAAAAACCAAGATCTTAAAAACTCAAAATCCTGAACAGAGCATAGGGTAAAGTGATATAGGTTGGACATAGTGTTACAAGTTGGACAGTTCGCCGGTACAAGTTGGACATGGTTTTTTTTCTTGATAAATACAGTACAAAATTTGTTTTTAAACACAAGGGATTAAATTATAAAACTAAAGCATTAAAAATGTGCAAATAAAAATGAAGTACTAAATTTATCAAGAAAAAAGCCCTGTCCAACTTGTACCACTTTACCCTAATCCCAAAATTTGGGAAATTGATATTTTTAGTTATTAGTTAAAGGAAATTATTAGTTTTATTTGTTACAGCAAAGGGGAATGTTCTGTGTGTTTGGGAAATTATTAGTTCCATATTTGTATAAGTATAATTTATAATAAGTATTAGTTTAATTGATTCCGGAGTTTGTGTCTCGGGAATTTTTGTCTCTTTCGGGATTTTGGATTTTCGGGATGTAACTTGCGCAACTTAAATATTCAGGATCTAAAGTTTTCGAATTTTTGCTTTTGGGACTTTGGATGTTAGGATTTTTTGTATTATGGATTTGGCATTGGTTTTTGATTTTCGGGATTTTGGCTTTCAGGATTCAAGCTTTCTGCATTTTGGCTGCCACCGCTTCATTTAAGAATATCATTGCTTGGAGAGGAATTTTTTAATTTATTTCTGAATGGTATGAGTGGTATGAGTCGATATAGGGCTTGGTTGACGTGGTAAACTAACCAACCGTTATTTATAAAAAAAATTATCAAGATGATATTCGTAGGGTAAGTGTGCCAAATTCCGGCCAGCTTGCAATTTCAGCCACCTTTTTTGTTCCTCGAATTTCCATGAACTTTTAGAACGTACTCTAGAGATTATACAATGCAAAAGTACAAAGCAAAAAATGTAGGTTCGACAAACGAGATAACGTGAAAAAGATATTGGAAGAATTCCCGAAGGGCAAGAAACTATGACAATGAAGGTGGCCGAAATAGGGCACCAAAGCTATGTCTATATTTTTATTCATTTTAAAATGTTTTAATAATGATTTTAGAGTAAATAAAGACGGTAAACTCTTTACAAGGTTCCAAGCAACACTCTTTCAGAAGAAAGAATAAAAAAATCAATTTGATTTTAAAATATTACATTTCAAACTTAAGACTTTGACGCTTGCATGCCACTTTGCCGAAATTTGGCACACTTACCCTAAATGTCAGAACATTTTTTTATCAGAATCAGAACAATTATATTATTGTCTTTAAAGAAGCTAAAATTAAACATAAATTATTGTAATTAGCGACATGCTGATTAATACGAAAATTACAACTTTCCTAATTTTCCCTTTAACCCTTTAAGGACGATTGGAACCCCGGTGTCCCATAAAGAAAATAATTTTTCCTGACTACCTAAAGTTACCTTTTCCTTATTCGTGAACGTAATTACAAAGTAGAAGGTTGAAGAAATCTAGGATATTTTTTGCAAGTCTCTAGCTATTTGCTATACAGTAAATTTTTAAGCTCAAAAATGACGAATTTTAAATTCTTACAATGAAAAATAATTTTAAATATTTTTTATACTTCCAATTTTTTTTAAGCAAAACCATTTTGGGAAAAGAAACTACAATACTCAAACATATTATTTTTCATTAGATTGAAAATTATCATTTATTAGTATTGTTAGAAAAATTACTTAAATTTTTAGGCTATTTTTGTCCCTATCGTTCATAGAGATAAACAATAAACAAAATCAGACTCTGTTGGCTTTTCGAAGGCCAGATATAAGACCTTTTACTCATTTTGTTCATTGATTTCATTTTCATTGCTGATTTTCGGTCCGCAAAAACTGTCTCGTCGTTAAAGGGTTGAAAGGGCACATTCATATCGATATTTCTCTGTATTAACTCCAAATATGAGCAATTATAAACAATTATTTTTTTTATAGTGATAGTAGTAATAAGTTAATTCCACAGACAAGAATTTAGAGTTTTTGACTCTAATCAATTTTATCAAGCATCAATTAACACTTTTACAGAAAGTCAATAAGTATTTTTATAAATTTTTAATATTTAATAAAAGCTTATTAATGTCATAAAATAAATTAGCAAATTATGTCAAATTAATGGAAAGATAAAATTATTTGAATATTTGAATCGCATTCAAATATTTAAAAATTTATTCTTAATGTTACATATTTGCAAATGGAAGATATTTTTAGTATATCATAAAATATTTTGTTATAAGTAGTGTAAACAAAATTTTGAGATTTTTCTTACCATATCATAAATAAATAATGTTTCAGTCCATTATTTGTAGTGTCGTTCATCGTCATCCCTATCGTCTGTCCTACAATTTGATATACATTCGCGAAACATTTGGTGAAAATGGTATAAAATGGAAATATTGTTGTGAGAATGGGAAACAAATAAAATTCAATTTTCAATTTGAATCTCGGATTTTTCATTATTATTCAATAAATTTTCAATTTGTCTATTTGTTATTGAATTTGCGTCTTGGTGTATTTTTTCCTGTCATCTGTCTATTCAAACAGACAGTGGTTGTGCATAAAATTCTACTCTTTGTTTACAGAATCCAAAAAAAAAGTTGCATGATATTTAATTAGAAAGCACGAAACAAACCAGCTAAAAAAATCTCTCATTGGAAGATTGATATTTGTATGAGTGATGGTTGGAAAAGGATTGAGGAGAAGAGATGGTATATAAGAGCATCTTGGGACTAAACATTAAATTATGATGGTTTGGGAATGGAGAAATGGTGGTTTGTGTTATTATTTTTCTTTTGGCTCTGCCATTCACCGAAAATCCACACAGACGCAGAAACAACCTCTACCACTAAATCACCCCTTGAGCCACATATATACAGCAAAACAACCCTCCCAACCCCCTTTGAAAATAACAACGAGAGCTTTCGAAATGGACGAAACAGAAATATCTTTCATTCACAAATAATCGTAAATAATCGCCAAAGTGTGACAAACATCACGAAGTATTTATTCTTCGTGACAATTATTTCCCACCCAACCTCCCTTTTTGTCCTCAACACCCCTTTCACAATTTCATCATCAATTATTGGGGCGCGCACAATTTATGGCTGTTTTTTCCCCTTGAGAGTTTGAGAAGTTTCCCCCCATCATCGAAAGCATCCAACTATTTGTGAGCAAAATGAGGGAAAAATTAGTAAATATTTAGTGGTGTATTTTAAGCCCTATTGGTTGTTTATCTTGAGGGTTAGAGAGAGGAATGTGAAACAAATTGAGCTTAACAATTTATTTGAATAAAAGAGGAAGAAAAACATGTACCACATTGAAAGTAAAATTACAAGATTTACATCCTTTTCCTCTTTCTTATACCCCATTTCCGGGATAATCAACCCCTACCACACTTGGAAAACATATAGAATATGGTATGTACCGATGAATATGACAAAAGATAGGCTCAAGATGAAAGGAAAATTAAAATTTCATGGAAGAAATCAAATTTGCCAGAGTTAATTCACCTTTAGTCAAGAGAGCGCTTTATCTATTTCTACCAATTTTCTACCAAGTGTCTTTGTAACATATTTAATAAAATTCATGCATATATGTGACTCTCGTAAATCAATCAAATAAATTTTATAACCAAATTCGTGTTTAGTTTGATCTCATTAAATTGAATTTTGATTTTACTCAAATAATTTTTTTTATTCAATTCTTCAATAAATATTTTATTAGTAAGCAATTCAAGCTTTTGAATGCGATGTTCAGGACGTCAATCCAATAAAAAAATAATTTTTTGCAGATTATTAGGAGAAGTGATGCACCGTTAAATTGGGGCAGCTTTGAAATTTGGCTGTTTCTCCTATTTTTAAGTGTAATTGAGCTTTATCATAATGAAATTTATTTGTCGGTACATCGCTCCCTTACGTTATACACAGCCAAAAAATGTTTAGAAAAATTATTATAGGGTAAAGGCTCATAATTTTGTCCAGCCTGCTTATAAGCATCGATATTCAAAGTTTGAAGTGCGATATTTTCAATACTAATTGACTTTTTTGTTACTCTCTTTTCAGAAGGGTTGTTTAGAAACTTGGCAAGGGTTTATTGTTTTTGTTTTTACTAAAATTAGTCTTAATACGTTTGAAAATGAATTGATATGTACAAGTGAATTTGACTCTTATTTTGGACAACTTGGTTATTAATTTGGACAACTTGGCTGTAAATATGGACAGCTAATCCGCCTCAACAGGATGCCCATTGTTCTTCATTTCATGAACCGATCTTACCAAGTCCTCTTCCTGTTCATGTAAGGGAAACGTAGAATGTCACAAGAAGCCCGGAAACTTTCCATATCATTCATTAAAGTGAGTTGACTTCGGTACTCCAAGTACGTGCGGATTCGCTCATTCCCTGCCCTTTCCGGGAGCCTTTCAAGGCATTTCTCGCTACATCTCTTTCGTAGAGATGATGCTCCTTTGTTTCTCCAGGCATTTGTCCAACCTAGTCATCACAAAAGCTAAAACTTCACGAAATTTCGTGAGAAAAACACCTGTCCAAAATAAGGAGTATCACCTTACTGGTGAATGTCTTGAAAAAATTCTCATTTTTCACACGAAAACTCTAATTCACAAGGTAAATCTCAATTTGGGTAATATTTACAAATCACCATTGATGTGAATCAATACAATATTCAATGAATATTTTATAATATCACTCAAAAAAAGCGAAGAAACATTGTTAGTCCTTCACCACAGCTAAATAAGACTGAAGTAAACACGAAGTTCTGTCATATTTCTCGTAAGCAATTGCTCATACTGAATTTTCAACAAAGCAGTTTTAACTCAAATCATATTCAAAATTAACGTATTTAGAGTTAAAATCTTCCAAAAAGAACAAATATTTAGATAGAATTCATTATTCATCAAATATTGGAATAAAAATCCATTATTTTAATCAATTTATTTTTAGTGTCCAATTTTATCCTCAAAGTGTCCAAAATAAGAAACTGGACAAAATAATGAGCCTTTCCCCTATCAAATAATCCCTAATAAGGATAAAAAATATTTTTAAAAAAAATTTCCAAATTACACATTAACAAAGGGGAGGGTGGGGCAGTTTCAATTTTTGCATATTTTTCATATGGAATAAAATCTTAGTGTTATTAAAACCGTTTCTGAATTACATATTGACAAAAAACATTAATTTTTTAAAGCTTCTCATTTGGGGTTTACAATTGATTATAAAACTCAAAATTAGACTTTTTGGGATATCTGATTTTCACTCATTTTTTGACCATATCTGCTAAATATGGGAAAAACAATTGAAATAATTTGCTATTATTTTCGTTATTATAAGACGTGTAGTAAGGAATATATTTATTAATGACAATCTCAACAACTCAACTGAAATTTACAGAATATACTAATTTTTACTTTTTTTTATTATCTTTTCAGATAAATGTCACAAGAAACAGTTTGGAATTGCGTGAAACTGCCCTACTTCACCTACAGTATTCTCGTTTTTCTTCATAATCTGTAAGTTCTCAATTTGAATTTTTAAATGGCATCTACACATTTTGGTCAATTTTCGTCAAAAAAGCGTTTTTGACAGGATTTTGACAGTTTCACGTACAGCAGTGCAAGCGTTCCCCCTAAAATTTCAATTTTTAACCAAAATTTCTATCAATGTAAAATGGCATTAAGTTAAGTAAATAAAATTTAAAAAAAAATAATCTTAATGCAAGAATTTCATTAAGATTTCCTCTGTTACCTGTTTTGAAAGGGGTTTCTTCTTTAAATATTAAAATTTCCAGCCCAAATTCTACTTTTTTATATATATTTTTTTTAATATTTTTCAAATTACTTCTTATTATTGCCGTAATTTCATTTCTTTTACTTCATTATTTTATTTAAAAAATATGAATAAAATCACAAAATTCGGTTCTCCTCGAAGAATCCTCCTTTGCCTTTGACAAGCGCCTCACAGATTCGAGGTATCCTGTTGATGAATTTCTCCAAAATGTCAGAAGGAAACTCTGCCCACGCATCCTGAAGTGCTTCTACCAAGATTGAAACTGATGTCTGCGCCTTCTCTCGAGCCTTCTGGTCGAGAAGATTCCAGAGAATTTCAATGAGGCTACAATCGGGTGACTGGTGTGACAGGTGTGACCAGACCAATGCATTCGGTTTATTGGGCGTGGGTTTATTTTTCAAGAGGATAACGACCCCAAGCATTCCTCAAAGCTACATAGTGGTTTCCCTTCTTGAGAAAAAGAAACGCAGGGTCCTAAACCTAAATTACATCCATTAGCCACCCCAATCACCCGATTGTAACCCCATTGAAATTCTCTGGAATCTTCTCGACCAGAAGGCTCGAGAGAAGGCGCCGACATCAGTTCCAATCTTGGTAGAAGCACTTCAGGATGCGTGGGCAGAGTTTCCTTCTGGCATTTTGGAGAAACTGATCAAGAGGATGCCTCGAATCTGTGAGGCGCTTATCAAAGTTAAAGGAGGATTCTTCGAGGAGAACCGAATTTTGTGATTTTATTCATATTTTTTAAATAAAATAATGAAGTAAAAGAAATGAACTTGCGACAATAATAAGAAGTAATTTGAAAAATAATAAGAAATATATTAAAAAGTAGAATTTGGGCTGAAAATTTTAATATTTAAAGAAGACACCCCTTTCAGAACAGATCATACTGGAAACCGACCACAATGGATACGAAAAATATTTCCTCGGCATAATTTTCGGTTTTTCTTACACTTAATAATATTTACTAATAGTATTATATGATTATTAAAAGATTTGATTAGTTTTAGTATGTGGGGCTACAGATCATTTTTGACCAAAAAGCTCATTTTTGACTGATCCTCAAATTATAACTTTTTTAACCCATGTATTTACTCAAATTTTGTTTAAAACTGTTCTTAGGTTTATATATGAACGTATTTCACTGAGAGAAATCCGAAAAAGTTAAAATAACATTCCTGAAATGTTTATTTTACCCTGCAGTATTGATCCGAAAAAATCAAAAATTAACATTAAAAAATGTTGATATATTTTTACACCTAAAAAGTGTTAAAGTAATGAGGAAAATTAGTTAATTTCACTCCCTTTTTCTCAGTGTTCAATCAATAGAACTGGTTATTACAGCGTTTTCCCGGTCCAAACCAGGTGTATTTAAACTTACTAAGGGTGTGTTCAATGTTTTTTTGAACGGTACTGTACTTGAGGAGGTTATACACTTCGAAAATAATGAAAAAATGTCGCTTCTACGAACGAGATGATGTAAAAACTTTGGAAGAATTTCGAAAGGGCGAAGAATATTACCCAAAACTATGATATCTTATATTGTTATTTGTTTTAAAATGTGTTAAGATTGATTTTAGAGGAAACAAAGACTATAAATTATCTACAAAGTTCCAAGCAACACTCTTTAAAAAGAAGTAACAAAAAAAATGTATTAAAAACAATACATTTCAAACTTACCTTATATGCAACTATGCCAAAATTTGGTATAATTACGCTCACTTTTACTCATTTTGTTCTAAAATTTACATAAAATAACAATTGAAATGACACCCTTTAAAACCAAAATTGACTTTTTTGGACTTATCGAAATATTGATAAATTTTACTGTTTTTATATCACCTTTTTCTATTTTTATTTCTTTTATTCATTTGGCTTATTTCATACACTAAGAAAAAAAAGAGGGTGCGATTAACTTTTTTTTCTCAGAACTTTAACACTTTTTAGGTGTAAAAATTTATCAACATTTTTTAATGTTAATTTTACACCTTTTTAAGGGTAAAATTAATATAGAAAAGGGAACTTTAACCCCCAATACACCTAAAAAGGGTAATATTTACACCGATTTTGGATTAATACTGCAGGGTGAAATTAACATTTCCGGAATGTTATTTTAACTTTTTAGGATTTCTCTCAGTGTATTACTTCTTGAACTACGAGGCCTCTATATTTCGAGATACTTGCACGTTGCACATGTTGCATATGATCCACATGTCTTCGTAATACACTCTTAAGTATATTTTTCCTCTGTCCAAATTTACCCCTTTTTTCCTTATACATTTAAACAATTGATTACACGATTCTTAATCTCTACATCTAAAAAAAATTAACACATAAAAACTATTAGTTATTGCTAGATTTATTTCAGAGTTATCACTCATATTATTTTACTTCAGCGGGTAGAGTAGAAGAAGGTTCTAACTCTTGAATTTTGGCTTTAGAAAGTCATCACTTTTTAGCTTTTTTTATGTTTTCTTGACTCACTGTGCTGATTTTTCTGAAAAGTCATGCAAAAGTTTACTTGTGAACTCCATGACAAATCAATTGAAAAGAGGCCAGTGACTTGATTTTTTTTTTTTGAGTTTTTGACAATTTTGCAAATCATCATGAGTGTTGTAGAAAGTGTATAGTAATCTCTTGAAACATTTACTACGCATAGGTAGGGGACCGGGAGATGTTTCGAGAGTCCTGTGAATTTTTTTTCCTGAAAGTCTCCCTTTTAGAGTCAATAGAGGAGATTGTTCTTCTATAATGACCATAGAAATGCAGAGTGTAATCCTTCGAAAATGTATGCCAACAAAAAGCCCTAGTGTATCTTGTGTGCACAATTTATTAGCCCATTGTTGCCAATTTAATCTTCCAATCAATGCACCAACGACAATGATAGTTTGGCCATTGAGTTGGATCGATAAGTCCATCGCGTCTCATCTTGAGGGAGGGTGGCTTTTGGAGAGTCCTACTCCACCATCCATGTGCCACATTCATTTAATACCCTCTGTGTTTGTTTCGTCCATGGAAGGATTTAGTCTCTCTTGAAGATCCCTCCGAGCTCTGATTGTTTTCCATCGCACTTCGAGTGAGATGTTGAGAAAGCAGAGGGAATGAGTTGGCCAGGAAATGTGGGTGATATTCCACCTTTCCATGCTGTGATTTCAGGCGACCGATGTATTGATTTAGTACTCCTCCGTATTGGTTTCTCCTTTTGTGCCCTCAAGATACACAAAATCATCCCGTACCCACCTCATTCCCAAACCACCACTCCTGGGTGGAAGTGTTTCATTTCCTGGACGACACACGTTCATCTCGGAAACCACACAGTCAACCTCTCTGTCTTCCACATACAACTTCAATAATAACATTGAGGGGATTTTATTGAGTGAAGTTGAAATTAAAATTAAAAATTATATACCGCCAGGATTGCAGGCGAGACTCTCTCTGGCGTCATTACATTTACCAGATGAGGGGGTTAAAGACGTGAGAGGGGATGGAGTTTAATCTAAAATCAATAATCCGGGATGTGTGTATGTATTTACGGGGAACAGATGAGACTGAAAGCTTCATAAGAGTTGTGCTTTTGATTTTGTTTACTTTTTTCTTAAACTGATTTAGTGAGATTTTGGCACTCATGGAATATTCCGTGGAAGATCGTTGGACTTTTCTTACTTTCAGACGCAATTTTCATTGGGACAAACATGAAATACAATAGACACCACATAGCAAAAGAAAGCGGAACAGGAATAACAAGCGAAAAATTCCTATGGAATATTCCAGTATTCTTCCTTCAAAAAATCCATGGAAATTTTCCATAATAGGTTCCAAGGAAAATTTGATGGATTTATACTGGATTTTTTCTGTGGAATATATCCATGGAATGTTCGTGGAATTTTTGTGGATTTTTCCACCTAAATAAAATGGAGAAAAAATGAAGCTGTCACATGCACCTCGGGATTTTACTTCCGAATATTAAAGAAATAGCAAAGATCACGGGGATTTTAATAAGTTTTACTGAACCAGTGATAACGAATTACCACTTTAGATAATAAAAAAATTATTTTATAAAAAAATATTTTTTCATAAAACAGATATTATATGATATAAAAACAGTTTTATTTTAGGTTGGCGACCTATTTAATGTAATCACTTCACTATTATGTACACGAAACGCAGTGTTGCATAATTAATTATATTATAATTCGTCGCAGGAGTCACTAAAACTGTTTGCGGAAGGTTTGGAAATAAATTATACACGTTGTCACAACACCATTTTATTTGTTTGACATTCAAGAAAAAAGTGGAAAAAACCATATAAAACCCTATGGAAAGATAGTGGAAATTTCCATATGATTTTTCCAGCTTATCCCGAGGACGTTTCACGTGTGAGTTTCCATATAAATGTTCCACGGAACTCCGCGGAATTTAACGCTGGAATTCCAGTGGTTCGTACTTGAAATTCCATGGAGAGCTAAGGTTCCAATGGAATTACCGGATCCAAATTCCATGGAAAACTTAGTGGAATTTTTGCGTCAAATTCCGCGGATTTTTGTAATTTGGGCGCTAGTTTTCCACTGGAATTTCCGCGGAATTTTGCTATGGTGCACTCTCAAATTTGGCCATTTGGGACCAAAATGTCACCTGAATTAGAGAAAAAATGCGGGTTTTAAACTGTTTGAAATGCAACGGATTTTTTGTTCTATACTCCTTTTAAATTTACATAGTCATTGTAAATTCTATGAATAAACATCAATAATGTAAAATCACGTGATAACTAAGAGAAACAATGGCAAAATTAAGCATTTTTGGTTCATTCGAAAGCCAAATCAAACTTCAGAATTCAACAAACCTTTTTGTCAAATTTAACTGCCGTCCGAATTAAAAAGTATCCCGATCTTTAAAGATCTGAATTAGCGATAATCTACTGTATTAAGTATTTCTATACTATTGTGAATCTTTTGTTAGTAAGTTTATCACATATTAAGTGAAACTTTCATCCATGGACAATTCCTTAGAAACTCTTTGGAATATTCAGTCTTGCAGACTTGGTTTTTATTGGGAAGTTAATGATATTTTCACTAGATTTTCAATTTATGCCTCGTTTTATTTCTGAATGAGACTTAAACGCTAGCAATAAATTTTGTGAAAACTTGGAATTATTATTATTTTTTTAATTTCTTAAAGTTAGGACTTTTTCATAAAATAGATTTTGCTGATCGCAATGTAAATCTGATAAAAAAAATTCATAAGATTTGCGTTCAAACAGAATTCCTGAGTTTTTAGGAATATTCTCTCTTTCTAACCTTTTTTTTGGAATGTGTTTTAGAAAATAATACAGAATATTCAAACATTCATGAGTAATTCAGTTAAAAGTAATTGTTCCATCTTTCCGACATAGCATTTATTGGGATACTTAAATGTTTTTTTTTACGAATTTCCAAGCATATTTTAAAATGTTTAGCATTATTAAACGAGATTTTTGTATTCAGGAAGAGACATCTGAGGAAACTCTTAGGTTATCTAATTTAGTAGATATGATTTTTATTGGGATGTTTGCATGATTTTTTTCAGGATTTCAAGAGATTTTCCGTAATTCATTTTTTACCATTATTCACCGAGGAGGGTTTTGCTTTCAGGATAATTCTGTTGAAGTCTTTAGGTGTAGGCTTTAAGAATATCCCCTGTTTGTAACACACTTTTCGCATTTGAGTTGATTTTGAAATATTCCCAATATTACAAAAAAAGAAAGGGAATAATATTATATTTCCTGGGAAATTTTTGTATATATACTTTTAGCATAAAAAATTTCATATATTTAAACATTCCTCCCAAAATTCAATGAATATTTATAAATATTGTGACTACATTACTCGAATGATAAACATTATCAATGCTCGTTCACCTGATAACTTTAAAAATATTTTGTTCAAGGAGGAAAAACAGAGATATTTTAGGCCTTCCGGAAAAATACACAAAAATTCCCATATAATTCCCTTAGCGTATTCCGCACGTGTTTTTTTTACTTTTCCCTCATTTTTTCTCCACGAGTTTTTTTTACAAGAGTGGTTGGGAGGAAATCTCTTTGGCATGAATAATGCAGAGGCGCAGGTGCTGATAATGTTGTGCAATTATTTACTAATTAGTTATAAGTCTTCAAATCTGGGTGGTGCTTGATGAAATATTAACTTTTTTCCCCTCATCGTGTCCACTTGGGACAATCCCTTCATGCAAAAAAAGCACATTAAAATTATCCTTTAATTGGTCATACTCGTGTCTCTCTGGTGAAATTATCCCACCATTGAGAGTGAGGGAAAGCGTGTCCATAAGCTGGTGCATTGATTAAAATTGCAGTAAAGTTGGGTATATCTAAAAGTACATTTGGAGGATGAAGGTGAAAATGTGCAAATTGATTTAGGTTTGATAATGAATACAATAAGAGCTTTTCGCCATAATTTCTAGGGAAAAGCTCTCTCCCGCTCTCATAGATGAAAATGGTTGAAATTATATAATAAAATATGATTGAATTCTCGGGGAATCGACGACACGGGTCTTTCTGAAGGGTTGCAATGGCATGAATTGAATACAAAATGATCAAAAGCTCCAATGCACGAGACATTGTACAAGTTCTATGTTTCCTCTGTACCCCATAACATTGTCCCAGGCGGCTTTCCACTACGCGCATTTTAACAACCTCACCAATGCATAGGAGATAATCAACCGCAATTAAATGGAATGCATGCGTCCACCACTGCAATGGCTTTTCATTTACCCATCACCACTGGTGTCCACTCTTTCGTGACATCCTCCACCAGTCACACTTCACACCCCCATCGTTCTCGTCAATAAGCCATTGCTCATCTGCACAGCCACGCGATGTGACTAGCACAATTTTCCAAGCCAGAGGGACATGTATGCAGACTCTCTGAGAGGCCCAAACGGATGCACAAAAGGCCCCGAAGGGTGGGTGGTGGAAATCCTGTGGGAGAACAAATTTGAGAATATCTCTAGCTAGCACTTTTCCAGACCGGAGGGTAGTGAATGACCAACAACTGCACAGTGGGTAATGAACGAAGTGGTCCTTTACACGACCTACAACCAAAGTCATTGTAAGGTTTCACAATCTATGAAATATCTTTTGAAATTTTGCACACTGAACACGTGAAAAAATTAGGAATGGTTAACATTAGGGTAAGTGTGCCAAGTTCCGGCCAGCTTCTAATTTCGGCCACTTTGAGTGTAATTTCGGCCATGGAAATAAATTAATTAAAATTATGTATGTTATCTTCGAATAGTCAATGAATTCATTTTGCTTTTAAATATTTATTCATTTTAGGATGTATTAGCACAAAGACCAATAAAATTTAGGTATAACTTGAATTTAAATTGCGTTGTATAAAACTCAGTGTGGAAAGAGTCTTAAAAAAAATGTTGACAGATCGATTATGTTTCTAGCAGTCGTAAGATTTTTGGTGCAGTGCTAAAGGTTTTCTTTCGGTGTTTTTCATAAAAATTGATTAGTTTTCATTAAAGAATGTTTCTGTTTATGTTAATAGTGAATCAATCTTTAAATTTCGGGTGAAATTTCCCAGCTGGATCCTGTATTTCGCGCAAAAAAGTGTGAACGTCTCTCCGGTAAACCGGACTCCGGTCTCTTTGTAAACGTCTCTCCGGTAAGGTAGTGTTGCCTATTCCGGCAACATCTTTTGCTTTCCTAAATTTCTTATAAATTTTGTGTTTTTTTTTCAATTTCTGAGTTCTACAATGTCCAGAGAAAAAAACCATCGCTTCTATGAAAAAGGTGATGTGGAAAAGGCTTTTGAAGAGTTCAGGAAGGGCAAATTGCTAAGGGAATCTGTGCGTAAATTTGAGATGCTACTCTTCAGGTCTTCAGGACAAATTACACGGAAGATCTCAGGGTTTGTGGGTCATATAAACGTATTAAACTCGTTCCGTTTGACGT
Source organism: Phlebotomus papatasi (assembly GCF_024763615.1). NCBI lineage: Eukaryota > Metazoa > Arthropoda > Insecta > Diptera > Psychodidae > Phlebotomus > Phlebotomus papatasi. The sequence continues at coordinate 35,409,526 of NC_077222.1, forward strand.
TTTGAAATTTTCTATCAGTTGCTTTACAAAAGGTGGTCAGAAAAAGGTGGCCGGTATTTCATACAAAGTGGCCGGAATACTACCCAAAGCAATGTCCATATTATTATTAATTTTTGAATATTTTAGGAAGTGATTTAAAGAAAACAAAGATGATAAACTAGTTTTCAAGGTTGCACAAACCTTCCCGAAAATGAACTAAGAAACAATATCAATATGATTTAAAAATATTGCATTTCAAACTTAGGACTTCGGTACTTATATGCAACTATTCCGAAATTTGACACACTTACCCTATATTATTAAAATTTTCTGAAAAAAAACAACAAAACTTATCTCGTGATCGCCAATTAATTTTTTTAATGTTTTTATCATTGCTTCAACTAACGTAGAAATGTTTATGGAATTTTGATAAACCTTTTTGTTAGTTCTTTTATTCTATTTTCCTCGCACTGTTATTCTTTCATTTATCATTAAGCTTACTCAATAAAAAGACTGGATTTCGGTCAAGTTTTGCTCTCCTTAATTCCTTACCTAGACTAGGAGAAGGACTAGATCTAAATCTCATGGCCTGAGTTAAAACTCAGGATTTCTCACGTTTTTTCTAATGATATTTGTTACTATAAGTCGGCGGCCACAGTAAAAAAATTACAAGGATAGTCATTGGTTTGCTTTTTCTATCACGATTATTTTTGTAAATTTACTCAAATATGTATTTCAACAAAATGTGTAATCTGAAAATGTGTAATTTAAATTTGATGTAATCAAGGATGAATAGTAAACTGTGTAATCAACTGAGAACGCTAATACAGTTCTGTACATTTTGTTACATATTTCTTGTAAAATTACACAGTTACCAGACAAAGTGTGTAGAAATTACACAAAAAATGAAAATGTAAAATTTACAATGAACATCACAGTATAGTAACTAAAAAAATTTTAGATAAGCATTGAATTAATTAACCCTCTAACGGGTAAGACCGCCTCCAGGCGGTCTTCACAAAAATCACATTTACAGCGACAATAAATATTTTATTTATTTAAAAGTGCTATAGTGTCCTCGGTAGTAGTCTTATATACATCTCTTGAAAGTTTGAACTCATTTTGACTCTTCGTTTTGTTGCTATTCCCAGTTTTGTGTGACAGGTCAGAGAAAAAGCAACAAAAAATATTTGTGAAAATACTCATTTCCAATTTTCATAAAAATACCGATTTAAAGTTATCTGAGTAAAATAAATTTAATTTTTACTGAAAGATATGTCATTCTACTTTGTATATTTTATTTAATAAATTTGAAAAAACTAAAAATGTGAATTTTAGAAGCAAAAATAGTTTCAAAAAATTTTTATATTTTCTCACCTAGCGCCTAAACTAAAAAAGATAATGAAGACTGGATGGTTTTTTCGACTTTATTGGCCCATAATTATCTTAGAAAACATTGTTTTAGAACTTTTTTTCGCATATTAAAGAAAACGCCGTTAGAGGGTTAATATATATAAAATATATAAATTTAATTAAAAAATACTCCCTGTCCCAAAAAAGTCGTACATTCTTTCATATAAAAATGTATTACAAAACATACAATTTTTTTCGGGACGAGGGAGTAGTTAGACGTTAAGCTATTTTTGCCTTTGAAGATAAATTGTTAATTTATTAATAATTGTTAATGTTAATGTTATTCTTCAATTTGGCAATACATTTTTTATTATCACCCAATAGAAGAACAGCCTTTGGAATTTTTTTTACAAGGAGATTGATCATACTTTGCGTTCAAAATAGAAATTTTTCTATTGAAATATATACCAAATAAGGTAAGGGAAAACGCGCTCTCTTCGCACGACTCAAGCTTCGGACAACTCAATCTTTTCTGTATGTTCCTAACGGATTTGACCAATGGCTCTTTTCAGAAAATGCGAAGCATCGAACTATCTATTAAAATGTAATATTATAATAGATCAAATTCATTGAAAACCATATTGAAAAGAAAGGATTATTCGTAGCTTGAATTGTCCGAAAGTAGGGCGCTTTTCCCTACTATGAAGAGAGCAACAAGTGCTTTTATTTTTGAAAATTTCATGTTTATTTTTTGTATCTTGTAATTAAAATTTGGCTTATGAAAAGATTTTTTAATTTCTTTTTAAATTACTAAAATTCTTTACAACAAAATTTTAATTTTTATGAAATTTTCATAACCTAACTCCATCCTTTGCTGGCCATTGCATTCTGCGAGGTGTTCTAAACACATTACGTCGCACAGAGAAGTACATGAGGAATTTTCAGCAAGTGCAGAAATATCCTCAGCACTTTTCCACCCATTTTCCCACCATACCTCTTCAGGGTACCCCAGAAATTGTAACACGTTTTCCACCTTGTGTCATACTCTGCACATGCAATTAGAGTTTCTAGAGAATTGCATCCACAGGCAATTTACAGAAATTGCTGGATATGAACAAAAAAGTTGCTGAAAAAAGTAGAAATTGACTGCCTTTTTTCCAAGTAAATCAGGCAAGATTTCCCCAAAAATTCAGACAAGACGAATCTTCCTGTTTTTTTTTTATCTCCCAAAATGTGGCGGTTTGAGTGAGATTTGATTAAAATACCACGATATTTCTTACACCTCAGCCTCAAATCACGGGAAATTTTTAAGGAAGGAAAAGGTATAAAAAAAATGGGTGAAGGGAAAAGGAAGGAAATTGAAGATGTTTTCCCACTCAGCAAATAAAAATCTCACATGCACGGCAAAAAGAAAAACTCTACTGAATCATTGATGATGGTGAGAGAATGAAGATTGCCCTTCTATGCGCCACTGAAGACAGAACTCGATGGGGTAGTGATTTAAAAATTCACGAGACATCAGGGAAAATTAAATAATTTACAGCAGCAATAATTTTTCTAATAGGGTTTGTTGTATTTTTGTTGGTTTTTCATCCCCCCTCTGGCACTTTTTCTGAAGAATCATCTTGCGGAAAAATGGCAGAAGCTTCCGTGCGCTGAATCAATCATAAAAAAGTATAATGCTGAGAGATTAAAAAGGACGGCAATTGCCAGGAAATACGAGCCAAAAGAGAGTTTCCTTATTTTATTTATATCGTGTTGAGTCATTGGCAAAGGGTGGGTGTACCAAGTGTTTTCATTAACAAAAGGGATTACACCTACCCAAGAAGCAAAAATATTCCCTTAACTTTCATATGATTTTATATAACATTTTCTTTTAAGTATTTTATATCGTATAGACTTTGGAGAATATTTCTAAAGAAGTTTTATCCCATTATAACTATTCATTTTCTTTTGATACTCAAACTATTTAGATGATCAGGGATAAGCCCTATTTAATAAGTGATAAGATAAAAGATTTCTATAACAAAATAAAACGCAAAGTTCTCTTTAAAGCTTGTATTTTATTTTATTATTTTTAAGTATCTTATTACACGGTAAAAAAATTTGGCACATATTTATTTCAAAGTTAGTTCGTCCACGGACACCCAAATTTTTGTCATAATCTTGTCCATTTTACGAGATTCAGGAAGATACTAAACATTAGTAACGAATTTGTTCCAAAAATTAGCTCGTACATGGACACCGAAAATTTTTGAAACAAATTTGTACACTGAGAAAAATAGATTTTTTTTTAAATTAAATATTTAATATTTATTTGAAAAAATCTGGGAAAATATTTGAAACTAATGAATTTTCTTTCCAAACAATGGTTAAACTTTCACTTCAAATGAGACCACCATAATTTCAAATATTTTTCATTTAATTTCGAGTTGAAATAAATTTACTTTCAGTACAAATGTACAGATATTTGTATTAAATATCTTAGTTTTCAAATCAAATATTATTTGTATTAAAAATAAAAATAATTCAATTGAAATAAAAAATAAGAATATTAAAATTAAATGTAACGTAGCAATGTTGTCAAATTTAAAAATTTGCTTTCGTTTTAAATGTATATTGCTTTTTAAAATCAATTGCTACAAACATTAACTGAGTGAGTAAAATCAAATATTTGCACTTTTGTAAACTTCTCAACATTAGACGCTTTTGTTTCAAATGTACAGGACATTTGAAATAATTTTTTAAAACTTTTATTTTAAATGGTCATATTTATTATTTAATTTCTTTCGTCACATCAATTAACCACATATTTATGTTAATTGTACTATATTTTTGAACACAAAAATATTCATTTAATTTAAATTTAACAAAATGTTTTCTTTCAGTAAATATTCATACTAATGATTTCCTTTTCCAAACTAATGTTATATCTTTACCTTCAAATGAAATAACCATCATTTCGGAAAACCTTCCTATTATTCCCACTATTATTAATTGTTTCAATATTCGAAATAAATATCTTAGTTCTAAAAAACTACATTTATGCAGCCAATAAATATAGTTATCAATGAAAATAAAAAAAAAGAACATAATGAAATGTTTTGTTAGTCAAATATAAAATAATTATTTTGTTTTAAGTGTAAAGGTTTTTCTACCTCAGGGGTTAATTTATTAGATCATTACTAGAGTGAGCCAAAAAAAAAGTTTTTTTTATTTCGTTGAGACAAGAAAATTCTTCAGACATGAAATTTATTCAACGTAGTTTAAAGATTCAGCATTGGCCTTGAAGATGGTCTAAATTTAAATTCTTTTTTAATAATTTTTTCTCCAGAAAAAGACTGAATTTTTACAGTAGACTTTTTTCAACCCGTTCTTTGAACTCACGAAAATAGCAAGATCAGTTTCTCTAAATTTTGTTGACAATTCTTTTTTGGCCAAAAACACTTAGAATTTTTACCAAAAATTTACTTTTCCTCGACCCTGTTTTTGCATTAACCTAAATCACAAAAGCCTTTCCTACCGTCTAGGAGAAACAAAGAGACCCAATATTAGTAACGATTATGTTCCGAAATCCACCATCGAAACGAGGAGGATGCCAAATTTGTGGTTTTTTTCGAACTACAATATTTATGGTTTTACTTTTATTAATTTGGGATTCCCGAGATATTCCATTCACGCGTCTGTATAAAACACTATTGACTTTTATGTGATGTTCTTTATGAGCATTCGCCACAGAAATCCATCTCGACTGAAGTATACGTGTTAACTGTTAGACGAAACGGAGAAGTCTTTTAAATTACACAAATTTGTTCCCGACAATGGGAACAAAATGTCTATATTCGGCTACAGCTTTTAGGAACAAATTTATATAAAATGAAATCGACTCAAATTTGTAGATATTCCACCGTATCAAAACTGTTTCAAAAGAAAACTCCAAAAGAATTCTTAGTATATTTCGTAACAAAACTGTTAAAAAATAATTTGAACAAATAAATGTCTCTTGTAGGAACAGATTTGTTCAAAAAAATTTGTTCCAATATTTTGGTCAGTGTCCAAAAGTTTTTACCGTGCAGTTGAAAGGGTGTTGTTTGTTTACTAGGGGTGTCTCTTCTTTTGTCGGACTCTTATTGTAATTCTTTCTACAAGTTTATAATGACTATGAGCCCATAAACTTTATTCAATATTCGTATTTTATTTTATTAAAGAATCTAATAAAATATATTAAGACTGTATAAAATTGTATTAAATTTGTTTATATTTAACTCCCTTTTATAAATTTTTAAGCATCATATGAAAAATTAAGAATATGTAAAAATTTCTTATATCTTCACCAGAAATTCTTGCAGTAGTTTTTAAATATTTTTATTACTCCGCTATTTTTGAAGATAGAGACTACATGGAAAACAATTAACCTAAAATGCTGTCTTTAGATATTTCTCCATATATACGATATGGGGCAGAAAATGCTCCTTGGGTTGAATTTTAGACCCTAACAACTGCTCCAATCCACTCTGTAAGATTTGTGGTTGATGGTGAGAAAATTGATCTCAAAATCACGAACAAGTCCTTGCTGTTTGCCCATTGTCTTTCAATTAAATTTGCCGTTCCACCATCCACAAATTGCTTTAATGGATTACTTCTGATCCATTTCGCGTGGGTCGCTTTTTCGTCAAATCATCAGTATCATCCCGTTCCCTCGCAATTACTGGAAAGGGGTGCGTTTTAGCATCCTCTGGAGATGTCTCTGCTACGGATCAAAGGGTTGATGTTGAAAGTCCCACCCCTGGGATTCGTGACAGTTTCCAAAGTATACGGGAAAAACACGCGAATCATGTGGATGAAGTCATGAAAAAGGGGGTTCCACTGCTTACCAAAAGGAAACGTGACGGCTTTAATTTTAAATAGAAATTTAATCTGAGAGGTTTTCAATCTCCCCCAGTGAAATCCAAGTTTTTGAGAGCCAAAAGTTGAAAGTGGGTAAAGTGAGAGAGCGAAAAATTTTCAAGATACCCCATCTGATCTGTTTCAACTTGCTGCTACTCTTAGAATGAGAAAAAAAACCACCTTCCATCCAGAGAACCACCCACCGAAAAATTGTGTGAATGGGGTATATAGAGAGCTTTTGGGAAGCACACATCTTTCAGTCTTTGGTGCTCACCACCGATGAAAGCTCCAAACTGTATGTGATGTTGAAGACGAAATGTAAATAACCTATTTTCGAATTTTGTACAAATACCGGATTTATTCCACTCAACATAAATATTACATACACATCCTTTTTGGGAAAATGTAGAACACATATACGTACCATTCAGCAAAAAAAAAGGAATATCAACCCCTTCGTTTGTACTCACAAAAAATCCACGGTAAAAGCTCTTCAAATGGAAAATCACAGCAAGAAAAATATTTCGGTAATTTTTTTTTGGACCACTCGAACGGGTTTGTTTTTCCATCCCTCAGAAAAAATCCCTTACTTCCAAGAAATATATCGTGAGCGCAATTATCAAAAAAAAAATTGTCAGAAATGGAAGAACAGCATGAATATATTAAAATATTTATACGGGGGCAATTCACATTGAAAGGAAAGTTATACCCGTACCTTTTACCAACCCCAACTCAAACCCTTAGTATATCTTTTTCATTGCAATAATTGGGGACCTCATTGATAATTCAGTGACTTAAGGAAGCGCAACATGGAGTTTATTCCTTGAAACTTACTCTTTTGGAAGATCTTGGGACTTGGTTTTTGATTAAAAGTTGCATTTTTCTTGGGATTTTTTGGAGGTTGCAAATTTCTAAGATTGTAAACCTTGCATTTTCAATGCAAATTATCTTGCAAAACTGACATTCATAAACCTTTTTGCAACTTTTTAATGCCTAAGAGCCTAAATAGACTCTAGCTGATACTCGAGTGTATTTCGTCTTTGAAATTTGACAGTAGAGTTTTATTCTGGTGGCTTAGAATTATCGATTAGAGGCCCATTGTATAAATTTCCTGTGCAAAATCCTTTAGTGCCTAATTTTACAATCTAAATATTATCCAGGAGCAGTCTGAGGAGTCTGAGTCTATTTGGACTCGATCAACATCCGAAAGCCAAAATTCTGAAAGCCAAAATCCCGAATGTTCAAAATCCTGAAAGGGATGAGATTATGGAGGAAAATATTTAGAATGATTTCCCAAGACACAGAAAATTTCCCTTTGCAACACAAGCACAGATGCAAGAATGGGAAGAGCTACGACACTTTTAACAATTCGAAATTTTGACTTTTGAGGATTTTGGCTTTCGGGATTTTGGCATTTGGGATTTTAACTTTCGGGATTTTGAGCGGGACCCATTGAGACATATCTGGCCGTTGGTAAATTTCCAGAAATCGTCGGATATTCTCAAAAATCCTTGATATTTCTTGGGAATTACAGTGAACCCTCGTGAGTTCGCGCTTATGTGTGCGGTTTCAATGGTTTAAAATTATCTCATCGTGGTTTTCTATCACAAATTTTCACAAGGCAAATAACCTTTGCATGCATTACGAATTGCTAACGAGTCGAAATTTCCTATCAGTTGCCATTAGCCTATCTAGGCTTTTCATATTTGTACATGAACCAAATTTGCATTAATTTGTTTTCGTTTTTGCTAAAAAACCGAATTAGTAACGAAAAAATCACAGCCATAACATAACTTTATTTAAGCTTATATTGATTCTAAGAACGAATTTTATTTTAAATTTAATTTTTTGTAGAAAAAAATAATGAAATTTATCGCGCCAAAAATACTGAAACCAGGGGCCCATCAAGCCTAACAAAAAGTGAAGCTATTTTTCACTTTCCCTTGGAAAAATGTTGCAGATATTGCACCGCGACTTAAACAAATTTGTTCGTAATTCTTGTTGTTGTAATTTCGGCGAACATTTTAAAATATATATTTTTAGATAGCTTTTAATGTACGATTTCGAAATATATCAGACTGATAAGTCAATTCTCTTTAGGAAAAAACATGCCAATAGTCTTCAGTGCCTCTATGCAAAAACGTATGGAAAATGAAATGTCGAGAGGTTCCTGATTGAAACTTTAAAGTTGTTTTGTTATATTTGTTAAAGATTTACTTGGATTAAAAATATGAAAACACAAACAGTTTACTTTTTTTTATAATTTTCTCAACACAACAGAAAAATTATTTAATTCAAGCTCTTAACAAAAATACAACCAATATTTAAAGTATTTTCTGAAATTTGCATTCCAAAATTTTAAGAATTCAGCCGTTGGGATCTGATTTTTGGAGAGGTTTTTTCTTTGAATAAAAAAAATTACTTTACTGTGAACAAAAGGATAGGTTCATCTGAAGTTAAAAAACTAAATATTTCATGTTAGAAGATGAGTTAAACTCATACTAAAACGGTACATTTTTTAAAAATAAAATTTGGATTTGTGGTAGAAATTTAAACAAAAGAATTACAATTATCGTTGAACTTTACACCACGTTTAGTCTTGTAAAATAAGTTGTGAGAAAAGGAACAAAAAATCCACCATTTAAGTTCAGCTCATTAGCTAACAGGAAATATTTATTTTTTAAATATTAGTTCAATTAGTTTTAGGAAATATTTAGGTTAGAAAAATATTTGGTTTTTTGACTTCATATTAACTTATCCTATGTAATCTTATCCATAGTAAAGCAATTTTTTTATTAAAAAAAGATCCCTAGAAATTGGGTCCCAATGGCTGAAATTTTAAAATTTTAAAATTAATATTTCGGAAAATATGGTATAAATGTTGTATTTCTGTATACTTATAAGAGTTTGAATTTAACATTTTTTATTATGTTGTAAATAAGCCTCAGGAAACTATAGTGTTTTTTTTTTTAATCTGTGACCTTTAATCAAGAAAGCTGAAATTACTATAGAATAATAATATTAATAATAATGATAATGCTAGCACAACATTCCATGAAGGAACAAGGTCTTCCTGCAAGGGGATTTCTAGACATGTGTTATTATTTTTCTTGTACGGGATGAGGTTGTCAGTCCCATGCCCGTGGAATCAAGTTCAGTAAAGCTCACTGGATGCAATCCGAACACCTTTAACGCCAGAAAAATTCCTGGTGACCTAGAGGGGATTCGAATTCGGGATACTTGCATCATAGAGCGATTGCTCTACCACTTGACCCATTGAGTGACCTTACTATAGAATACGTAAAATAAATCTAATATTCAATAATTGAGTTTATTAACTGGAAACAAACTAACGAACTAACCAAAAATGCAAAATTTCACATTTTCCAAAATTTGAAATTCAGAAACAGAAATTATTTGCTTTTCCGTCGATTTTGTTTATCAACACGTGGAATAGTTCATTTTGTATAAACGCGGTTTTTCCGATTTTGCCAGCAAAGACACAGTAAAAATTATATATATTTAATTATCCTAAAATCATTCCATTTGGTTATGGAATGAAGCAGTTGATGTAAGATTAGCCTTCTGAATTTGCCCAATAAAAAGGTAAAAAATGTGATAAAATCACCAATTTTATGCCAATTTCGGCTAGAAGACAAAACATAAAAAGAACAATTTTATTGCTCAAAGTCAAAATAAAAGAGCAATATGTGTAAAACATTCTATTTTGTTGTCCCCTATGTTGTATATTTAGGATGCTTAGTATTGCAATACCCTTTCACAATATTAAAACTAATCTTCTTATTAGTCTCATAAAGACATCACTCAGACATCTGCCCCGTATGACCTTTCACCAATATTGAGGAAGTAATTAGCCCCTAAATTCTCAACCCCTTTGGCAAACCTCTTCATGTTCAGCATATGAAATTGGTTGATTGTTTGGTGAGTGCGCTGGGGCAAAGTCGGGCTTGTGTGAAGATAGTGCAGGAGTCAAACGGGAATACCTTGGTTTCTGACCTCAAAGTCTCTTGTAGCGGGGATGTTGAAAGAGATTGAGTCCATTTTGTCTATTTACCTTGGGTTCTCTATATATGGCGAAGTGTATTTGGCTCTTATTTGGCCTGGGTAGTATGTGGCATTGGTACCCATCAAACACTGTGTACAGAGAGAGTACACTTCTTTGTGGTCAAGCAACCAAAACGCAACAAAGGCTTTCCCACACCCACACTCACCACACTATTCGACATCCTAGAAGCAAGTGTGGTAGCCTGTGGTTCCTGTGGCATCAGTCTCGGGGATGGTATTGCGACAAACATTAAGTTATGATGGAAAAATCTTCCACCGCTCATTAGTGGTTGACTCTGGTAGGATGAATTTTACTGTGGCGGGAAACTCAGCGGAGAAAATATTAAATTATTCTGCTTATTTGACTCCATTTGAAGAGCTTTTCCGGAAGAGCAATTGTGACCGTTTTTTTTCTTCATCTTTGAGGGGGAATGGGAGCTTGATATTTTTATCTCAAGGAGGGTGGACTCTCCAACCTCAGTGGAGAAACTGGAAAAATTTGATTGTTGTCGCGAATGAGATGGAATTTATGAGTGATTTTTTTTTATTGGTTTCAGATTTAAAGCTCAATTGAGTCTTCAAGGAAGTGAATCAAGAGGGCAAACAAAGTGAAAGATTGAAAGCTCAACAGAGGATTTTGAGACATTGTGAGTGAGTATACTTATGATTGGTACTTTAAACTTCCCCTCCTTTCTCTTCAAAAAAATTCACTGTGACCATTGCAAGTAGCTTTTTAGATGACATTTGCAATCCTGTCAATCCTGTGAAAGCTTTTTTGATAATACAAAAATTTATTGGGAAAATATGTATGGTTATCATAAAGTTCCCTGTCACGTTTGAAGACCCAAGAGGACGTTGTTGAGCTTAGAGAATTCCATTGAATTTGGCATGTTTGGGGATTTAGCGCCTCGGCATCATCGACAAGAGGATGAAGGATAAAGCTCTAAGCACATATCCAAAAAGGGGTGTCGAAGTCGATGCTGCTCAAACGCTTTTGGGTGTACCATTTGGATTAATGGGCGTCTATGGGGATGATGATGTTTGAGCAGGAAATTGTTGATTTGTGTACACATATCAGTGTTCACACTCTCCGACGAATGTGATGACTTTATTGAAACTGAGCGATGATTAATTTGCCAGAGGTTAAAGTGATTTTCTGAATCTTATTTTCTTCTCCATGTTTTTTTTCGCTTCCCACAAAAGACTTTCCCATTCAACTAAAGAAAATTCATCTCTTTCCTCATGGACAATTGATTTTTTCCTCCCGCAAATATTTTGTCACTCACTTTTTCTTTAGCCGTAAGAGATGGATTTCCTCTGCCTGGCCATCCCATCCTCAAATACAAGACAATTCCAAACTCCTCTTCTCCCAGAAATCAATTGTTGAAATCAATAGTGGTGTTAGTTGGGAAAATTTCTTCGTGGGTGAATTGAGGAGTTTTGTGGTCGACTTGCCAAACGATGGAATGCTCTTTGTTATATTTCACGAGTCGTCTCATCTTTTGAGGACAAGACAGACGTCCAAAAGAAGAGGCTTTTAAGTAATCCGCAAAATGTCGCTTAAGATCATTTAGTGTTGAATTGCATTTTGACCGGAAATTATGCTTACGGGCACTATTAAATGAACACTATTTTTGACATCACGCTATTTGCTTGTTACTCCGTCTGTTCGACCGGCCTTTATTACGCATAGAAGCCAAACGGTTAGAGATAGAGTCTTCGAGAGACGCCCCCCCGCATAAATCAACTCAGACACCATCAACGTGCCTCTCATTTTTTCCACCTGTTCTCTTCTCCAACAAAATCATATTTTTTCCTGAGGTCGCTCGAAAACGCGTCATGAGATTTTTTTCATTTTTGAATATCTATGACAAGCCAGAGAATTCGTTCATATACGAAAATACGCCTCCGCCTGAATCATTCCTAATAACGGTCTTCATGATTATAGGGTAAAAACGCTCTAGAAGGTATGTTTCTCAACCGAATAGTGTCAATTCATGGCTCGTTAGAAAGGTCTTGAAATTTCTGAGAGGTGTGAACCGGTTCCAATCGGTTATAAACCGATTGTTAACCGATAAGTAATTTTTATCTGACAATCAATCCCATTACTCTAACAAGCCATTTTGGGTGATCTTTGAGTGATTTCTAAATCATTTCAAACCAATTGAGAAGCGGTTTTTAGAATGAGCATTTAAGTTATGAATTCGAGCATTACGCAAAATATGTTACCACTTTAATTTGAAGTAATTTATAATTGAAATCACACATTTCAATCACAATTTAATGTGCATCGCATTAAATTTTAAGAAGAATTTTGAGAATATGGTTAAAAAGTATGTCTATAAGTCAAGACAATAAATACGATTGGAAACTTTACGAGACTTTTTTCCAAGCTAACGATATTAAATAATTTTCAAAGTCAGCATATATGCTGACTTCGCATGATATATCATGCGAAGAACAGGGGTGATATGATAACTTATTTTCGATACTATCGACTGTCGATTCTGAAAATTTGAAATGATAGCTGTACTTCCTGCAACTAATACAGTTGTTTATTTATAGTCTCATTCTTTAAAGAATGTTGCACTGATTGGTCCAATAATCAGTTAAAAGTCGATATTCACTTAATCTAACAGATATAGATTTATCGATACTATCGATACGATAGTGTTGAAAAGTTATTATTCCACCCCAGGAAAAAAACATTTCAACCAAAACGAATCAATGTGTGTTCGATTTTGGTGAACTGAAGTCAAACAGACCGGGGAAACTACTCTGAAAAAAGTTTTGTTAAACGAGCAAATTGATTTTGTTCAAATTTTGTCAAAAGGATGTTATTTAACAATTTGACAAAACTTTTTCTCGCATTTTATATGGAAAAACACCCTTTTGACAAACTTTTAACAAAATCCAGTTGGCCGCCGATTTGACAAAACTGACAAAACTTTTCCATATTCTGTATAGAAGAACATCCTTTTGACAAACTTGTCTTGTTAATTTGACAAAACTTTTTTTTCTGAGTACGGGGAAATTAGGGAACTTAAGGAACCCATACATTTTCTCAAAGAATTCGGGAAGTCCATATTCTTTCAGGGGACTCTAGTAACTCAAATATTTTGTCAAGGAACCCCTGAAAACTTAGGGATCCCCGGATACCCTTTCATTTTTTCATGAATCTGGGAGCTTGAGCTACTGCAGTTATGATTGACCCATTGTAGGGTCAAAGAAATTCTTATTGACTTTATATTCTGTACCATTTGGGAAATCGGAACATCTATCAAAGGAAAACACGTCATATTATTTGCATTTTATTAGATACATTAAATAAATTTCAATATTTTTACGAAACTGCCAACAAGTGTGCTCCCTAACGAACAGGTTCGACGCTATTCAGAGGGAATTTTGAATATTAATTGTTTTTGAATTATGAAGCTAATTTTGAATTTATGTTTAAGAAGGGGAAATTGTTTAATGCAAGAGATATTTGGGATTGTACATGGCTAAATTATTGGTTGCGGAATAGTTGTCAACGAATTGAATATTTATCTAGATCTACATTATTATCTGTTCTTTCGTTTGGGAATTTGATACCTGTTTATTATTTCCTTTTAATTCTAATTAATTATTCATGACAAAATCCAATAATATACCTATAACACGGATTTCAAACTTAATGTCCTAGACACACTTACGACTTAAGCCGAGAGACTGCTTAACGTAATTATAATCAAAATAGTAAATCAGATTACATTATAATCAATTTTTAACTAATTTGCCTCTCGGCTAAAGTCGAGAAACGGCTTAGTAAGTGGGAAACTGTAGGGGAATCCAGTAAAATCATTACTTTGATTATAATTATGTCAAGCCGTTTCTCGGCTTAAGTCGCAAGTATGTATAGGGTATAAAGTTGAGCCACCCGGCTTAACTTCTCTAAATTCTTATCAATCAAGACTTTTTGAGAACTTCGGGAACTCTGCTGAACCTTTATGAGCTCTACACACTAGCGAAATTTATGTCCATATTGGAGAGTTTTTCCTACACAAGCGAAGGGAATTTGCTTCAATATGGACATAAAATTCTCTAGTGTGTAGAGGCCATTAGACTGAAGACTACGCAATAAATTATTTCCCCTTAATCCGAAACACTTAATTTTACTTCTAAACAGCAAAGAGAATTATCATCAAATGTTAAGAGATTACAATCATGAATGGCCTTTAATCACTCTCTTATAAATGTTAATAGAGTGGGGTCATCACTTATGGACGTTATACACTCAAAATCTCGAAATCTGTTTTATTTAAGAATTTAAGATATTTACAATCTGTCCATAAAAGTTTAACGTCCATAAGTGATGACTCCACCCTACTCATTTAAGATCATTGAAATATTCACGCAAACACACGAAATATTCACCCAGATGATAACCTATACTTTTACCAACATTTTCGGATAAGCAATTCCTAAGTGAATTGAGAATTGTGAAGTTCGTCAGATATTTAAAAGTTTATATGAAACATTAAAGATTTTCAATGCAGAGAAAAGCTTTGTAAAATGAGTTTTTTTTTAATACAATTAACAATATCCAAGCAGAATGGGTTAAAAGCCCATTTTTCCAGACTTTTAGCTCTTCTACCAAATTAAACGCAAAAATTATTTATGAAGCCACCCCTTAAGCATCAGAAAGCGTTAGAAAAGACGGAATGATCTCTTATCGTCATGCAACAATAAGTCTTGTGAATTTTTCCCCAAACTCTTCCAAAAGTTTGTCCAAAAGAAGTCCTTCGTTCATCTTTTTGGGTGGATGGACATGAGGAAAAGGGATAAAATTCTCATGAAAATATCTCGTGGAAAATTTTCTCTCTTCAAAAGACGATTGTATAGTTCACAAAATATTTCATTGTCGTTTGAAGAGATGAGTGGGGGGAGAGAGCACTTGCATTCCAATGTGCAAACACACATTTGGACAAAAGGCATCCATCCTATCTCAATCCATTTGTTAAATCAATAACTTTGAGTTGAGAATCTGGGAAAATGATGCAATAGAGGAAGAATTTTGAGAGACAAATATGATGGGATTAAATTGTCAAGGAAGCCAAAAAGGTGAGTGTTTGTCTGGGCGTTTTGCAGTCAAAGGGAAGTCTCTTCTGGAACTTCAGCAATCACATGCAATAATAAAAGTAATAGATATCAGTGATATGGGAATCCAATTACTATGGAAAAACTAACGATATGTCTGATCTTCCATGAGACATACGTACAACCCTTTCTCTCTCCGGAAATGCACCCAGAAACGTCGACAATGTGTAATGCCAGGAAGATCCATTTATTATCCTTATCGTCCATTCTATCGCAAGGTATTATCATTCATGCCTCTGCAGGAAGCTCACTCCACTCCAGCACCTTTTCCCCCCAGCTAGTTCCCCATAAAAGGGGATGGACGTCTCTGTATCATCAACTCATCCATTTCACCCACCATTTGGAGATTTTCACATGCACAACTCTTTTAAATTTACACCGCCCCCCATCCATCCCCCCATTTACTGCCATTCACGAGCAATTTTTCACATTTTACGACAATTTTATGCAACGATTTAGAAGGGAGACTTTGGAGCCCCTTGCAAGCGACTTCAAATGAATTATTAAAGAGAGGCAAAAGAGATGAAAGCAATTTGTTGATTTTCCGTCCAAACCACCACCCACTGAAAATGATTTAGCTCAGCCATTTGGAGGAAATCCCCCAATTTAATCCCAATGTGACAGAATTTCAAGAGATTTTTCAGGGAATAATTTTGTCATGTTGGACAAATAATGGGACAATTTTGAAAATAACTAATGGATTTAAATATTGTAGTAATAAGAAGATTGTGAATTCATAACTAATTCGATGAAACTGGAATGACCATAAAGTCTATAACTTGTAGATATTAGCTTAAAAAGCTATTTGTGAATCAACCAAATGCATAATTTTATTCTCCAAAAGTCTCTCTACAAATCACAAGTAACAAAAAAAATATGGCAAAAAACAAACGAGCAGTAAAAAATTCTAAGTGGGCAGTAAAAAATTAAAAATTAGCAGTAAAATAACTAATTGTGATCAGTAAAAAACTTAAATCCTTACAGAAATGGATGTAATTTATATATTTAACATTTAAAATAGTTCCATATAGAGTGAAAAGCTCTTTATTTTCCCTTTGCCAAAATTTGGACGAGAATATCACTGTTTCAAATTTTTTTGTTACTGATCAATTTTAACTTTTTACTGCTCATTTATTCAATGGCAAAAAATATTATTGGAATGTAGACATGGTTCGCACACAGTGAACTTTCAAACGATGCGAATTTTCTCTTCGGTTGCAAAGAGCTAGCTTGTTATTTATTAACCGTAAGATAGATAATTATTAACCTCATGGTACGAGATGAGAAATGTAAAACCAATAGTGAAATTCTGTAACAATATGACAATGTCATATGACAAATTTTCGTGGTAAGTTAGACCGTAGAATAACATAAAAGCCCAGTGTTCATCAATTAATCATTAGAAACGGTTCTATAAAGCTCTTAGTGACTGAATATTCGAGTAATTCTTCCGATTTTACTATTTGAAAAGTTTAAAATTTTCCATGTGACAAACATGGTAAGGCAATCAATGATAAGGCTTAACTTTATTTAAAACTAAGTAAAAAATCCCAATTTCAAAGGTGCTCCACTCTCCCCGACATTTTCTTGTATTTTCCGATATGTTTTGAGGGTAACCCAAACGAAGATTTCGCCCATACATACCTATGATCAAAAAAATGTTCTACGTAGAATTTTCGAAGGTCAAAGTTTAACCGTTCCGGAAGGTTCATTTTCAACCGACTTGCTTAAATGTGGATTTTTGGAAAGGTCTGGAAAATTTCAATACGGCCGTATTGGTCCCAATCGAAAATGAATCTATAAACTACCCGTAATTGGTTCATCTACGGTTTCTTTTATTTTCGAATGCATTATGGAGGTCCAAGGTGAAAATTTCGTCCATACATATCCATGACCGAACAGATTTTTGATATCGAATTTTCGAGGGTTAAATGTTTAAAGTTCAGAATTATATCAGAACTTAAAAAAGGAATAAAGTTCAAAGGTCAAATTCTTAAAAAAAATACAATTTATTAATATATTATAAATTTTGGAATGATTTCATTGTAATTTTTAAGCCAGTTTTAATCAATAGTCAACCTCCATGAACACAAAACTTATGAGAAAAATATAACTCACGGAGAGCCTTATCTTTTGAGTTCAAAAACTCAGCAAAAGCGCTTTGCAATCTTTTTTTTTTGTGAATAAGTAGTAAAATGTCTGACAGAATGTAATTTGTAAGTTGCATTTGTTCCATTTAAATTAATTTAATCCTATAAATTATGTTAAACCCGTCGAGTCCTCTGGTTGGTATAAACCTTCAGTATTTTGGATTCCTACTTTAAAGTTCTGCCCAATCAGAAAAAGATTTGAAATAAAATATTTTTTATTGGAATTAAATTTTTGAATTTTTATAACCCAAATATTTAAGTCTTCACTTCGAAAGGGCGTAGATGATACTCTGGACTTATATAAGATCCATAGAAGATACTCCTATCTGTCCTCTCTAAATTCCTTGTTCATTTATTTTTCTAAAAGCCAAACACTATATCTTTAGATAATTTTCTTGAGATTTCTGAAGCATTTATTTTGAATTTAATGGTATAAAAAATTACTATAAAAAAATATTTTTGCATTCTAAATATATTTGTGACTAAAGATTAGTAGGCAAGTTAGTTCGATTTGACAGTATCAAAAAGTTTTCATTCCACCCCAGGTAACTTTCGTGAAATCAAAATTCACATTCCCTTATTCTCAAACGTGTTCCATTTAACTATCCTAATTTTTCGCACTCAAAATTAGATTGAACAAAATTAAATTTGTTGTGACGTTCAAGAGAAGAACAAGAAGACGGCGACAGAGCATGAAAACCAAATGCAAAACTTTTGGGAACACTGTGAGAGAAATCCGAAAAAGTCAAAATAATATTCCGGAAATGTTAATTTTACCCTGCAGTATTGATCCGAAATCGGTGTAAATATTACCCTTTGTAGGTGTATTATGGGCTAAAGTTACCCTTTTTTCATGTTGATTTTACCCTCAAAAAGTGTAAAATTAATATTAAAAAATGTTGATTTGTTTTTATACCCGAAAAGTGTTAAAGTTATGACGAAAAAAAGTTAATCGTAGCCTCTTTTTTTCTCATGGAAGGAAAGGAAAGTGAATTTTGGTTTCATGAAATTTTCCTAATCTAAAAGTTGTGTCATACACATTGAATTAATTTAGTGAACAAAAAATATTCTAATAAATGTACTAGGCTTTAGTTTTACGTAGACGCTTCGTAAAACTTACACCTTTGAAGTTGGGGTTAATATGAATACTTTAAGTTTGTTTTTGAAGATAATCAGAAAGGGTACCAGTTCATCGTTTTGCTCTTTTATCTGTTTAACAAGAATTTTGAAATATTGAATTCAAATAGAAATTGTATTACATAGGATACAATGGGTAAGAGCAGAATTACATTGACAGTAAAATGCTCACCGTCACCGCGTTAAATTCTCATCGTATTTCGTTAATTTACGCATTTTCATTGCAATTCTTACGCAAATTCTCAATTACCGTATTATCTCATACTCGATGGCACTAGGTGAAAATAGTACAAGAAAATTGAATAAATAAAACGAAAATGCGATAAACGGTAAGCAAAAAAAACTGTAGGTTTTTTTTGCTACAGTTTTTCGTACAGTTTTTTTGCTCACCATTTATCGCTTTTTCGTTTTATTTCTTCAGCTTTTTTATATTATTTTCACCTAGTGTCACCGAGTATGAGATAATGTAACACGGTAATTGAGAATTTGCGTAAGAATTACAATGAAAATGCGTAAATTAACGAAATACGTTGAAGGCTTTGACGGTGACGGTGAGCATTTTACTGTCAATGTGATTCTGCCCTAATTTGGAATCAAATCGAATTTGAAAATTTGAAATTGTCTTTTTGTTTGAGAAAAGGGAAAAGGAAGACAATGACAATATACGTTCTACACAATAGAGTACTTTTTTGAGTTTTTGTTTTGCTTTAGCCCATTTAAAACAGTGAAGATATCACAAGATTCCAAAGATTACCTCATTGTACTTAACACACCCTAAAGTTGGAAGACGATCGTAAAAAACTAAAACTCAAACCTTTATTAATGATGCAACTTTTCATTCTAGGTATTAAGAGAATCGAAATTATCGATGACAATGATCTAGTATAAAAACAGGATGTGAAGTATTTACAAATCGTTATCCACAAATAACCAACTGTATTTTATGAAATACATTCTATTTTAAATTAAATATTTACACACTTCCTGTCTTTTAAAATAGATCCAGAACTCTTTCAAGAAAATCACTTTTGTGAGCTAACAAAAGGATTGTATGCAGACTATGTTTCATCCTTCTAGCCAAGACGAACCAAGAATCAATTATGCATGATGGTTCTCTTCACATGTCCATCAAGGCGAGTCCTTTCCCAGTTGCTTGGGGAACAAAAAGGGAGGGAAATGATGACATGTGTCAAGACGAGTCCATAACTTTCACATTTCACAACACAACATTACTCATGAAGGCATTTTATCACCCCAAACCACCTCCTCCAAAAACTTTCAAACGACTATATAGTTTGCCGCAGAAGGCGAAAGGGGGAGAGAAAGCTAATCCAGAAGAGTGTCTGCTATTTTCATAACTTAACAGCTTCTTCACACATTTCCCCCCAAACCAAATCCAAATCAACAGAAAGGAGACACACACCCAACCCTAGAAAAGTTGAGAAACAATTTAGTTTTTAGGGGTAGTTGGGAAAAGAGCTTTTCCAAGACTTTAGGGGGGGGGGGCGGGGGTTCAAATATGAGTGCACAATTATTATCACAATCGCACTGCCATCCATCAATTTGACTTTATGCAACATTAATTTTCAAAACACAGCCATGGAAGACAAGTTTCCCGAAAGGAGTATGAACAATAAAGTCTCCATGGATGGTTTTTAGGTCTTCTTCTCAATTGCTGGGTTCTTTTAGGGGAAAATCCCTTAAAAGCTTCTAAAAATAAAAGTTTTGTGCAACTGTGAAGCAATTCGCTCAACAAATTGTTTCACAGCTTTTTGCTTGAGCTTCAAGGGAAAAACTGAGAGAGAAAAAAACCCTAAATACAACTAATAGAGTGTTGCATTTTTCCTTTAAACCGCAAGAAAAATATGGCAATAAGAATAAAATTTCTTGCCCATTTTATTTTTTGTTGGTTTTTTTGTTTATTCTTTTATTCAACAAACAACAAATCAGCCCAACAAATCCACCAACAAAATTTCAAAACTGAGGGAAAAGTTGCAGAGGATTGTTGGTGAGGGAAATTGCCACAGCAAAAATTACTCCTATCTCTCCTCCACAAGGCTTGAGACTGTGTGAAAAGTTTTTCATAAATAATTAGACACAATGTACACATGGGTGCAAAAAAAGGCGCAAGTTTCCACTCTTTAGCATTGAGGATAACACAAGGAAGAGAATTGCAGAAAAAAAGGGATAACCACAGAGAAAAAAATTAAACTTTCCTTCTGGCATTTGAGACTGATGAAATATGAAATAACTTTTCACTATGTTGAGAGTTAAACAAGAAAATTGTCTTTCTTATTCTTTGCTTTTTTCCATGGCTTTGAACAGTAGAAAAAAAAAGCTCAGGTTCTTCGCGAACTTGGGCGATTTTTTCTCATTTTGCATCTTTTCTGCCTTGCACCAAAAGTACACACACAAAAAAAAGTCCAAAATGCACAAATTATACATAAATACTGTACAATTCTTTATTAGTTTTTCTCCGTATCTCGTACCAAGTTTTCCTTCTTCATCCCTAAATACTTTTCACAGTTTGTTTAATCAACAATAACGTTCCTTTTTTCATGCCCGTGAAACTTAAAACATTTTTCTTTTTATTTTTATTTCAAACCACAAAATGTACTAGAAGATTGTCACCAGAAGGCGAAAACAGTGAATAAAGGGCTTAAGAAGGTAAGTCTGAGAAACTCCTTCCACTTGGTACATTTCTTATTCCACTCACGTTTCCCATGACATTTACCTAACACCGATACATAGTGTTGTATTCCAACCTAAATCTTGCAAATTGAACAAATTACACCCAATAGTAGTGACAAATCCCAAAGATATCACCATGTCGCACCCAGATTGCAAATAATTGAGTCTCAACTTGTCCCGAATGCCGTTGGGATAGGAAAAAGTCTGCGAATGTTATTAGTTTCTATTAGATTAATGAAAGGCGATGAAAATCGATAATAGAGTGTGGGGAACAGGAATTTATTTATGATGTATGTTAGCGAAACAATTCACTTAACACGGGGAAAAATATAGGGGAGAATGAAGCAGTATCATATAGCTGAATTTTTAATTTCCAAGGCGAATCTGCCAAAGAACATGAAATATATTCAAGCTTTTTAAAAAGAACTAGGGTAAATGTCGGACTTTGACAGAAGATTCAACACATTAAGTTCATATTTTTTCTGAAGAGAATTACATAAATTTGCTCCTTGACTCTTTTAGAATGTTACTCTTTAGTGAAAATTCTTTAGATATAATTTGAAAACTTCTTAAATACAAGAAAAATTCGAGAGCGTAAAATATTTCTATTGGAGACAAATTAATCCAAATGGAGACAAGGGACAGTTTCTAATTGGAGACAAACAGTGTAAGTGAAACCGCGTCGAAAGGCTTCCAAAACCTTGTTGAATTAATCTTGAGTGCAGAATTTGTTTTTATTCCTGGTCTTTTCTCCTTTCCCATCTAAAACAATAAGAAAATCTCTCCAAAAAATCATATTTTCTTGGTTTCCTATTGAAGCATTTGCACACACTTCAGAAAAACACTTTTTGTTCACGAAATAGGTAATTATTTCATTTGAAAACCTGACGTACCGTTAACAATAAAGATTAACAATTAATTTAACTAAAATTATCCAGAAATATGACATAAATGTTAAAAAAAACGAATAAACAACAGTCACATCATTGTGTTTTTCATTGGGAAATATGGTCGATCGATGAAAATTCGACGGTGAAAAGGTACACTTTTAATTTTCCTGAGAAATTAACAAAAATAAAATTTGTGAACATGAATGAATTGTCGCTTCATTTGGAGCAAAATTAACTAAATAATGAAACTGTGGTATAGAAAATATATAAATATAATAATTTAGTACTGTATTTATCATGAAAACAATGACGTTTCCATTTAGAGTAGCGAAAAATTTCCATTTGGAGCAGGTTTTGAATTAGCTTAATTTACCCTAACTTATCTCGGGCATTGGCTATTTGATATAGCACAATTTCGAAATTTATTGACCCCATTAAAGTCATGAACTCGTGACCTGCCCCACACTCCTGTAGTTCCCAAAAAGACACAGTTGTTGTTGTTGATATTATTGATTTTTAAAAAGTTGATACGGTTACAAGAAATGGTCTAAGGGGTCTAATACGAGCTTCAGACCTAAGGCTTAGCCATATGGTTTAACTTATCTAATTTCTTATCAATCAAGATTTTTTGGAAAATTATCACTTACGATTGGATAACATGGGTAAGTGATCAATTAAATTTTTGAAAAAGCAAAAAGGTTGCTATTTTGAATTTCTAGATAATCGAAAACTGGGCTAAACCTTAGGTCTTAAGCCGGCCTAAGCATATGTTCTAAAATCTTAATAGGATTTTTTTTAGTTGTATTCCCAACCGAATAGATACGATAGATACATAAAGTAAGAGAAGCACATATCAACCGTGCAGCTCGGATCGATCTGTTTGTAAGATGGATCACCTCGCCAAGGAAAAATGGATTTTTAAACATTACTAGCGTCTTACTAATCAATTGTTCAAAATAAATTTCATTTATTTTTATTTAATTTACAGGATCAATTCTTTTTGTTGACTTTTTAAGAAAATTATAGGGAAAAGTACTCTTCCTTCGAACGTTCATACCTTCGAATAATGTGAATTTCTCTTACTTTTCTTAAAAGATTTCCACATGATTATCACATAATTACACTGGTAAAAATAATAGGGTCAAATTGACGCTTTTCCGAAAAAATGGATCATATTTGATCCTTTGAAAAGAAAGTGCATAACGTCCATAAGTGATGACTCCGTCCACACTATACGATCTGAATTTTAAAAGTAAATAGCTGTAAGACTGTTCTAAAATTCTTCGAAATGCCATAGTCAATGGCCGATATCTCTCAAAAATAGAGAAAGTTCTAATTTTTTCATTATGAAAAATTTACTGACACATCAGCTTCTGTTTTGATTGGCAAGATAAGAAACCAAAAAAGTATTGCAAGAAGGAAATGAAATTTAACATTTTATTTTATACGAAGAATAACCGATTATGATTTGATATAATTGGATGAAGAACTGGCGTGATATGTATCGATAGGAGACTCCCCGGTGATGGCCAGTGGATTGAAAGTCACTTCACAAGGAAAAACATTTCTTCAATCCTGCCCAGAGCTTTCGGTCTTGCATATGTATTTTATTTATTTTATTTTGTATGTATTTATACACTCTATTTATGTTGTTATTGGTAAAATCAATGTACAAATACTTGTAGCCACTGAAGAAGGTCCATACCCAGGACCGAAAGCTCTGGACAAGATTGAAGAAGTGCTTTACTTTGTGAAGTGACTTCAAATTCATTGGCCATCACCGTAGAGTCTTCTATCGATCGATTATGATTTGTTTTACTCTACATGCCTTTCTCCGGAATTTCCTGGTAATCTGTAATTACGCTCGTGATTTTAATCCTAAAAGGAGTTATTCTACAGTAAAACGGATGGACGTCGAAAATCTCTTTTAAGCGAGTATCGGGTATCATATTTGTAATCTAAATGTCAATGACATTTCATACAAAGTTTATAGTGTCTTTCCACCACAAAATACTGAGTCACATACAATCCTCAATTTCTGTTCACTTTCCTAAAATTCTATTCCAAAATCTAACCTGAAACATATTCATACCACATTACATTTGTTAGCCTATAACTGTGCGAAATATCCCTGGAGGATTCTCATATGGCGTCTCTGGTAAATGGTAATTAGATGTCAGGATGATGAGGTGTTGTCAGACATGTGCTAACAATTATCCATGAGGTCCAGAGGATGCATTCAATTACTCAAAATATGGGTGACAATCGAAAATTAATGTCAACGAGATGGCACAATTTGACGGAATATTGTGTGTACAACTAATTAAGCAATTACCAGGGCACTGTGGCTTTGAGCATCTTCAGCTACTCAAGTGTCACGGGCTTTGTGTTTTATTGCACACTGTATTATCATGATTATCGTGCGAGACACTTGGATGGCAGACGCCAAATAGGGGGGAGGCATTTTAATGGGCGCCCATTGATGCCCATAAAGATCTACCCTCCCTGAATCTTCTGTACTTTCCCTATATCCAACATTCCTCTCATCATTTTCCTTAGCCGCACTAACGAGAAATCCCATTCGCCTTGGTTCATCTCTTCGCACAGGATATTTCGAAGGATCATGTGACAGAATGTGGCGCAAATTTTCTAGCAATGGAGAGACATCTGAGAATTGCCAAAGAGGCCAGAAGGAGGAATGAGAATGTCAGCAAAGAGGAGCGTAATTTGGCTGTTTTTCATTTTTACGACTCCCATGGAATCTCATATAGACGTGCATCAAAAAACATCCAATTCAATTTACACTCTTTCCTCGCCAATTCCTCCTAAGCCCCCCCCATCTAACGCCCCCCATCGTCCTCTCATGCAATGTGAGACAGTCAATATGAGAACTCTGGCGCATAAATTTCCCATCCACACTCCTTCGACTTCCACACTCACAAACCCAATCCCTCGAGTAGCAATTGAATTTAATTTGAGACCATTGGTTCTCTTCCTCTTTTGCAGACTTGCTGCCCGGAAGAATGTTGCGTGACCCAAGATGATCATCATGAACTTGGTTGGCCACGCGTATTCTTGGGTTATTAACACACTATTTATGTTGTTATTGCTTGAGAATACACGTAGTTGACAAGTGCTAAACAGCGAATACAACCTATAACCTCAACCCAGGCCATCCATTGAAGATAACCTCCTATCTCAAGTGGGAGGCAACGCATCGATTCATTTGCACCTGAATATTTTATGTTATATTTTTATTGAGTGCTTTATGAAATTTTTATCTTTTCCAGGGTATTTTCTTGAGAATTTCTTTTTTTTTTCAAATTAAAATATAAATGTGATTACCTAAATTTGTGTTTTAATTGAAATTCCTTAATAAAGCCAAGAATTGATTAATTTGATCGACCGTATCTTTAACAAAATCGCAAGAGAAATTGATAATAATTATTTTTTGGAATTAACTATGGCTATTAAATAGAATCTTGACTTAAAATCATTAAAAAAAATTAGAGTAATTTAAACCAATTTAGGGTTCGGATAACTCCTTAAATTTTAATTCAACAAATAAAAATATTTAAAATATGCCTTCCGAATTGGCTTGTCTTGAATTCCAAATTTTCCACTACTAAAGAAATATTTAACTCCCAGATTCAGTTTAGTTTCTTAGAATTTCATCATGATGTTCCGAATTAGAATTTTTATTGTTCGAATCTGACAAAACAAAATGTTAATGGCTCTAATCCACACCATTCTAAATCAATTTAGATTTCATGTGTAGTAAACCCTATTTTCAATAATCGGTTTAATATATGGTACAAATTTGGTGTTCATTATTTCAATTTTAATTTATTAAAATCAATTGCTTTTGAACATAGGCTCTTGAAACAGATCTTAAATATACACGTACAATCATAAAATCAGAAAGCGATAATTTGCGCCCACCGGCGTCTTAGCGTAGGTGACCAACATCCAGAGTAAAAACGGTCGAAAACTCTATCACAGGTTGTGTATGACATCTGCATCATTTGTAAAAAGGCTTTCTCACTGAGAAAAATAAAAAATAAGAAAATAAAAGCAAACTAAGACGCCAAAAAGGTTTGGATAAGCCCCCGTTTCTGATCTCTAAGATTTTTCTTTTACGAGATGTTCATTTTTTACTGCTCGAACTCAAAGAGAGAGCAATTTATAATCGTCTTTTTTTCAACTTGTCACCGTCCTAGAGATTAAATGGTAAAAGACATCGACTTCCGGTCATCGATGGCCTCCAATAAAAAAAAGCAATATCTCCAGACATTTTTTATTTTTTCTCAAAATTGGCCCGAGCTTTTTCAATGATTTTCGGATATGTTTTAGAGGTAGGGGAGACTGGAGCAAAACTTGTCAAAATGCATATTTAATTCTTTCACGGGCTCTGAGAAAACTTAAACGTTTTATAGTGAGTATATTTTCTTATAGGAAATTTACTGCTCTACAACATTGCTGAAGACCATTTTTCCCTATCTCGAACGAAATGTGATTTTCGAATCTTTTTCTAAAAGTCGATTTTGCGGAGATTCTCAAAATTGCTGGGGAAAATTTTGTCAATCTTCGGATAATTTGTGACGTTTTTTGAAGGTCAAAAGTTCAACAATATTGCAGGGCTACTTTTTTGACCGATTTGCCTAAATTTCCCAATGGGAAAAATAGGGTAAGTGTGCCAAATTCCGGCCAGCTTGCAATTCAGGCCACATTTTTTGTTCCTCGAATTTCCATGAATTTTTAGTTTTTACATACTCTAGAGATTATACAATGCAAAAGAATAACAAAAAATGTAGCTTCGACAAACGAGATAACGTGAAAAAGGCATTGGAAGAATTCCCGAAGGACAAGGAACTATGAGAATGAAGGTGGCCGAAATAGGGCACCAAAGCCATGTCTACATTTTTATTCATTTTAAAATGTATTTAAGGTAAAGTACCCTGTAGTCGGCCGGTTTCTCAACTCGACCAGTGCGACTATTTATTCAATTTACCTAGATTTGTTATAATATGGTCTTACCGATTTAACATCATAAGATGTATTATATTATATATAACGTAAATCAGTGAAAATTTCATAGAAGTTGACTATAAAACGTTAAAAAATTGGTTAAATAATTCAACTGGCCGAGTTAAGAAACCGGCCGACTAGAGGGTACTTTACCTTAGAACGATTTTAAAGTAAATAAAGACGATAAACTGTCTACAAGGTTCTAAGCAACACTCCTTAAGTAGAAGGAATGAAAAAACCAATTTCTATTAAAGATATTACATTTCAAACTTGAGACTATGACGCTTGCATGCAACTATGCCGAAATTTGGCACACTTACCCAATTACTCTGACTCAAAAATGACTGGGTTTTGTTCTATAAGGAATGGTCAAAAAATTACTACTAGGATAAAGGCTCATAATTTTGTACAATCGGCTTATAAGCATCGATGTTCCAAGTTTGAAGTGCGATATTTTCAATACTAACTGACTTTTTTTGTTACTCTCTTTCAATTAGGGTTGTTTAGAAACGTGGCAAGGGTTTATTGTCTTTGTTTTTACTAAAATTAGTCTTAATACGGTTACAATGAATTGATATGTAGAGGTGAATTTGACTCTTATTTTGGACAACTTGGTTATTAATTTGGACAACTTGGCTGTAAATTTAGACAGCTAATCCGCCTCAACAGGATGCCCATTGTTTTTCATTTCATAAACCAATCTTACCAAGTCCTCTTCCTGTTCATATAAGGGAAACGTAGAATGTCACAAGAAGCCCGGAAACTTTCCATATCATTCATTAAAGTGAGTTAACTTTGGTACTCCAAGTACGTACGGATTCGCTCATTCCCTGGCCTTTCCGGGAGCCTTTCAAGGCTTTTCTCGCTACATCTCTTTCGTAGAGATGATGCTCCTTTGTTTCTCCAAGCATTTGTCCAACCTAGTCATCACAAAGGCTAAAACTTCACGAAATTTCGTTAGAAATACACCTGTCCAAAATAAGGTGATACTCCTGGTACTGGTAAATTTCTTAAAAAAAATTCCCATTTTTCACACAAAAAATGTAATTCGCAAGGCAAATCTCACTTCAAGCCAAATGTACAAATCACCACTAACGTGAATCAACACAATTTTTAGTGAATATTCAATAATATCACTCAAAAAAAAGCGAAGAAACATTGTCAGTACTTCACCACAGCTAAATAAGACTGAAGTAAGCCACGAAGTTCTGTCATATTTCTCGTAAGCAATTGCTCACACTGAATTTTCAACAAAGCAATTTCAACTCAAATCATATTCAAAATTTAACGTATTTAGTGTTAAAATCTTCCGAAAAGAACAAATATTTAGATAGAATTCATTATTCATCAAATATTGAAATAAAAATTCATCATTTTAATCAATTTATTTTTAGTGTCCAATTTTATCCTCAAAGTGTCCAAAATAAGAAACTGGACAAAATTATGAGCCTTTCCCCTACCCTACGTACAATCCCTTTTTATGAATTTGAAAGATGTTCAAATAGTAATTACGAAGATATAAAAAATGGCAAGGAAATGAAGAGATAAAGATGGTTTGTTCTAGGAAGATCTATTTTGAACCCTACTTTATAAATTGTTCTTTTAAACGACCAACATAATATAAACCGTCATTTTTTAAAAGGAGTTTTGTAAAAAAAATCGTCACATTTATTAAACATATGTTTTACGCTCTAATGCTTTTCCTACTTTTGGGATTTGTCCCGAAATGAAAGTTGTTATCTTTGGTAATACCTATTCTATGGTACAGGTTTCATTCGTGGCGAAAGGTTGGACTATTTTTCCCATTATACTTTCAAGTTTTAATGATTGTATCCATTTGCGTGAATCTAAAATTTAAGTAAATTCCAAATAGTTTCATCCGGAAATCCAAAAAAAAAAACCTAATCCTGTCATCTAAAAACGAAGGAAAATTCATGGAAGGATCACATTATTTTATATTAAGTGAAATCTTTACCTATTCTCTGTACCATAAAAAATTGGAGTTGAGATAGGATTTAAAAGAAATATTACCCAGAAATAAAATTCTTTATGACCCCATAGAACCTTTTAATGAAGTTAAAAGTTTTCGTATTTTCGGAAAGAAATTAATTGAAAAAAAAAGTGTAAACAGTTTTACTTTTTTAAAGACCGTGATAAATATAAATTGTTGATGAAAAAGGGACAGATAATCCTAACCGGCTTATGTAGGTGAGATTCTTAACGTGAGCTAACTCGGAGTGCATGCAAATTCGATTTAGAGCTGAAGTTGGGAGACGCCATTCAGTTATCTTGTATCAAATTCGTGAAATTATATAAATTTTGTATTTAAACCAAAATATCAAGGATTTGGATGAACTGGCACAAAAGTAATATATGGGTGAAATGTAGACCAGAATGTTCTCTATAATTTTCCCATTGAACATGATCTCATCGATTACTCAGAAGCCAAGATAAGCGAGGTTTTTTGTTTCTTAACTCGTTTTTTCATCCATCAGAGTGCCCCAAGTAGTCATTTGTTGAACTTCAACTATATCAAAGAATTGTTGTATTTTGTGGAACTTTCCATTTAAACCCCTATTTTAAGTGTCTTGGTGGAGTAGAGGCAGTCAAATTGGCATCTGAGTGATTTCAAAGCGTTATTATGGGAAAAATCAATTTTTTCACACTTAAACGGCAAAATCCGAGTGATAGCGTAGTCTTAGTGGAAAATAATGTATGGACGAAATGTAGAGACAAATGTCCTCTACAATTATGTCGAAGTAATCATCAAAATCGGTTAAGCACGTGACGAGATAATTGAGGTTATGCGATATTGAAATTGGTTTTTCGACTGTGGCGCCCCTGGTGTTGGTCCCACGAAGTTTAAATATTCTAGAAAGTTGTAGCATTTGGTGAGATCTTTCGTTTAAGCCCTCATTCATCAAAATCGGTAACATAGAACCGGAGATATGATTTTTTGAATTTCGTGAACTTTGACCCCTCATATCTCCGGTTCTATTGAAACCACAGCGCACATACGCACCATTTTGGAAACGTCCTAGACTGGACTACAACATACTAAAATTTCATTAACTTGCACAATGCCGTTTTTGAGAAAAGTGACTTTGAATTTCGATGAATTTTGACGCTATCACAGCGCCACCTATGGTGACTTTTTGAACTTCCATCTGAAAGTGCTCATCGAGACGAAACCAAAAAGGTAAAATTTAGGTCGCTATGTTAGTTAGAACCGGAGATAGTGGCCGGTCAATATTCGAACTTTGACCCCTTATAGCTCGGGTCAGGGGTTTTAGATCGACTTAAGGTTTTTTTTGTTTGATAGGTATAATCAACGGGTACAACATACTAAAATTTCAGCCCGATGCACAATGGAATTTTTGAGTTATTTAACTTATAAGATTTGAAAATCTTCTTTTTATTAATAGCGCCCCTAGCGGTGGTTTTATGAACTTGCGATGTTAGAAGGGGAAGTGGCATTTCACGAGAGCTTTCCAAAAAGCCCTCACTTTTTAAATTCTGACAATTAGAACCGGAGTTATGGCCATTTTAAGAAATTTTTTTTGGACCCTTATAGCTCGGGTCAGGGGGGTCGGGGGACCTTAAGTTTGGTATTGATGGAAAGCTCTAAGGCCCAGCTATAACATACTAAAATTTGAGCCCGCTCGATGCCATAGGGGCGGAGCTATTGAGAAAACAAAAAAAGGGGGGTCTTCAAAATGGCGGAAGGAGGGGTGGGGGGTGGGGGGTCTATGCACCAAGTTGCAATTTTCACCCGATATATAACCTTTGCCGAAAACCGCAAGTCGATATCTTTTTTAGTTTAGGAGCTATTAAGCTCCAAAGAGCGGCCGGCCGGCCGGCCGGCCGGCCAGCCGGCCGGCCGGCCGGGAACGTAAATTAGCCACATATATATTCGTGATCAGGAAGTGCTGAAACACGTTTTGGCCAAGTTTGAGCTCGATCGGACGACATGAAATTTTGTTAGGATTATAGTAGGTGAGATTGTTAAGAATCTCACCTAATATTATCTTCCAGTGGGGATTTTCCCATTCTTGCAATAAACTGTCTTTTGGAATTCCTTAAGAAGAAAATTGCATAAAAGTCTTCCGTTCAACGCTAAAACGATTCTCCCAAAGTGTATATATGGCACTTCGTCGAAATAATTACCAAAGCGAGTGACATAAAATGCCGAGTGGGTGGTTTCGTAGAAACTTCTTCCATGGTGCATTTTTAACAGGCACCCCAATGAAAAATTCCTTATTGTCAATTTACCACAATTGACTACGCACTGTCCATACGGAATTTTCTCTCACCCAAACCACCCGAGTTTCTTATTCTGGTTCCAGGAAACACGAAGTATCCGGATGGGTGGAAAGTGGCAAAAAATATTTTTATTCTAAACGACTGTCGATTGGGGCCTTTTTTTCCTCCCTTCTCAAGACACTCCAACTCCTCCAGAAGCAGTTCTTCACTGCCACCCACTCTATAGAGATTCTCCCATCTTCATTATCATAATTTTATATTCACGAGATTCCAGCGTAAACAGCTCGAAAACCATGTTCGCCCTCTCTCAACCTCCATACCATATTTATATAATGTTGTATTATACGAAAATATTTTAAGATTCAATTTGAATACATTACAGACGAAGAAGCTCCCGAGGAATGATTTTGTGAAACACTAGCTGCAGCTTTTTGGTGTGGCAGAATTTTTTTTATCCCCATCCATTGGGGATGGGGAGCCTTGAATGAAGAGATGGTTAGGAATATTTATGCCTCGGAAAATCTGTTTCGTGTTTTCTGCACAAAAACATAACGCAGACATAAGGTATCAAGAATCAGGAGGATTTTGGGTTTGAGATACAAAAGCAAAGGTTCCGTGATTGTACATCTTCATCAACTCTTCTTCAAAATGTAATCCCCCCGAGGCTCCAAGGTGTAGCTCCCAGAGACTATTATCAGAAACAAGTGGCCCTGAAATCTTCTGTACCGAATGAGATCTTTAAAGGAGCTAAAAGATTTTACAATTCTTGAATTTTTTGGGACATTACAAATAAAAAAAAACAAATAAACTGTATCATAAAGCCAGAATAATAATGTTTGTAGCTCTATATAAGTATTTAAGCAATAATTTTGTCAAGAAATACAAAAATTGTAAATAAAAAAGGCTTTTCATAACTCAATTAAGATTTTTTAAATTAGTTATAGAAATATTGTCACAGTTATTTCATTTTGGAAAAAAAATTGAAAAAAAACATTTTTGATCAGTAAATTACAAAATTTTTCAAAAATAAAGATTTTTGGGACGAAAAATAATTATTAGGGATTTGTCCTGTGTACTTTCAGATAGTAAATACCCATGAGAAACTAATGGCCTATACACACTAGGAGCAAGTTCTTTAAAAAATGCCTTTTTAAAGAAAATTTCCGCTAGGCTTGTAGGTAGAAAAGTCAGAATTTTCTTAAAGAAAAATACAATTTTTGACGAAAATTGCTTCTAGTGTGTAGACACCATAACGGTACATATTTATTTTGAATACGGTTCTTATTTGTTTAGCAAATGTCTCCTGAAAAACTACCCCATCCTCCCCTAAGTAAGAAATTCAAATCGGTTAGTAAAAATATCAATTTTGACTTATTATCAATATATTGCCAATATATTGAAAAACCATATCAAAAAAAGCTCGCTTTTTTAAAAGCAATGATGATTCCGGATGAGGATCTACAAAGCGGGTTAAACTGTGGGAAAACCAAGGATTGACTTTAGATCTATCAGAAATATTTTGTTGTAGGTTTGAAAAGAGTGAAACGGAATCATCTACCATGAGATACTCTATCAGGATTAAGACTGAACTTTGAGCGAAACATTAAATAAGTTATCGTTTGAAGGAAGATGTAAATCAGTACCGCCCAGAGTTGGCGACTATAAAGGTTACTATAGGGGAGACATAGGATGCATAGGATACAATTTGTCAAATTGAAAATTTCAAAATTCCATATTGTCCAAAATAAAAGAGACTAAAATGGGTGGGGTAGGAGTTGTATTGCATGAATAAAAAGTTTAGGTAACGCACTGACTCTATATTTTTCAAGATCACTTCACCGGTTCTTGCGTAATTCGTTGTCAAAATATCGATTTTTCGGAACGAAAAAGGCTTTTTTTTTTCAAGGACTCCCATCAGTACCTACAAAATGCATCTCTGCTCTCTTTTGTGGCGATTCTGGGACCAGTGGCCATATGGAAAAGCACTCTACCTTAGAATGACTTAAACTTCGAACATTTCTTTCCTTTCAATATATTTTTAATAAATTTAAACCATTTTATTAATATTTTATTTTAATAGCTAAACTGATGATTCAAATTTCCTGATAAGATTCAATGCGTAAAATTCACTGGGAAAATAGAAAAGGATTGATTTGTTTGAATTTTATGCCATCAGAAGGTAACGCGCTTTCCCCTAGAGTTTTAACCATTTGCTTTTTTATCATAGATATTTAGGCTTCATAAACCGTCTTAAACCTAAAGATTAAAAGAATTAGAACATGAAATATAGGGAAAAAATCAATTAAAATGTTGAGCTCTATTTTTGGAATATTCGTCTTTCAGAAAACATCAATAAATAGCGATTGACTTAATTAAAACACATTTTTCATTGAAATTGAGTAAAATGACCTTTGATAAAGTGATATTGAAGAATAATTATTTTTACAAAAAATGTCAGATTTTTTCCGTCTGCGATAGTGAAACGTCACAAATTATCCCATTCATGACAAAATTTTCCTCAATATTTTTGATATCTTCAGAATATCCACTTATAGAACATAACTTTTGGACAAAACACCATAGACTCCAGGAATTTACAGATAATCCGATTGAGTGATCTACTCAATTTCTGGATCAGAGCAATAAATGAAATTGAGATTAGGGATTAAACTTCTAGAAATGCAGAGCTCATTACCTGCTCAACATAGCTGCATCCCATCCTAGGACACTTATCTACAATCTACAATCTATAGAACATAGCTCGAAAAGCACATTTTCTTTCAACAACAAATTTTCTTATTATTATAAGTCGATTAAATTTCTTGAATGCTGTTGAAAAATAAATAAATATCCGTTTTGATAAATTTTGCACTACTTCACCCTATTTCATCAGAACAAATTCACCACAAAGATTTTTAAAATGCTATTTAAAGCTTCGGAAATTTGGTTTGAACGTTTTGATATATGAGGTGTGTTCAAAAAGTAAGTCCTTATTTTTCTCTAAAAATATTAATCTATTCTTAATTATAATTTTATTTTCTTTAAAATAGTCGAAATCCTTCTGGTATGCGCTTTTTGATATGGTTACAATCAGTTCCGGCGATAGGGTCTTTATCCCCTTAATCGTTCCAAAACGTGATCTTTTGATGGGGTTTCTTTTTATTTCTTGGGATAGAAAAATAACCCTATAGGGATCAATTCTAAATGGTAAGTCGAGGAATGCGTAAAGCCTTGTTTTTGACAAATAATCACGAACAAACAAGGATGAGTGAAGAAGCTTTCCGAGAAAACTTCGCTAGTACATGTATCTTGCCCAAAATATCTTAAAAGAATTGCATCTCATGAACGATGGCAGCCAAAATCCCGAACTCCAAAATCCCGAACGCCAAAATCCCGAAAACCAAAATTCCGAATTCTTAAAAGTGTCACAGCTACTCCCACCATTGTACCCGCGCTTGCTGGAAGTAAAGGGAAATCTTCTGTGTCTTGGGAAATTATTCTAAACATTTTCCTCCATATAATTTCATCCCTTTCAGGATTTTGAACATTCGGGATTTTATCTTTCGGGATTTTGGCCTTTACGGATGTTGATGTTCGGGTTTTTGGCCGCCACCGATTTTCCATATGTACTCAAGATTGATAAAGAGATCATCTGCAGTGAAAAAATTGTCCTTGTACAGTAGCAAAGTGACGCTGGAGCTGATAAAGTTTTTTGGAAAATGTATAGAATTTCCATTCTATAAGACCTCTTAAAAATAAGAGACAAAAGACGGTTGGATTTTGAATATGCATGGAGGGAGAGAGAAGGAGGAAAAAGTGGTGAATAAGATCAGCTGGAAAGAAAGTAGGGGAATGAGGGGGAACGAGTCAGAGAGTTACGTAAGAGACTTGATTTGACAAAGAGACGTGAGGAGAAAAGTGTATTAAATTTATTTGTGAATTATAATTAAAATATTAAAGTAAAATTGCTTAAAAAACGACAGTGACGTAGAGTTAAACTGTGTTCAGTCTAGTAGTGGAGAAATTGTGGAAATAAATAATTGGTGAAGGTGAAAAGTGTGTTTCACTGCCTCAGTGGATTTAGAGAAGGGCATTTGGCGGTCATCGAGGAAACGTCTTCTGGAAAATCCAGCCGCCTACGTTCCGGATCACTGTTGAAGATATTTAATAAAGGAATATATATTTCCAGGTACGTGAATATCACAAACGGTAGAAGGAAGCCCAAGAAACACACAGTCCCTGACAGATTTATAACACCACAATATATTTATAGGTAAACTGGGCAGGAAGAAGAGGGTATTAGATATCACAGAATCCTATCACAGAGAAATTATTGTTTACCACAGGTAATTCTCCACAGAAAATATATTGGAGGTTAATGAAAGTGTTAAGGGTTTCATTCCGGTCATGGAGAAAAGCTTTTTTAACCCTTCTCACCGGGATGTAACTAAAGAACCAAGATACAAAAAAAAATCCAGTCGCCTTATTTTTTAAGTACAGCTCGGCCCTGTTTTAAAGACCTACTATTTCATCGGATTTGGGGGGGGGGGGGGTGGGGCACACTTGAAATTGGGCTTTTCTCTCGCATTCTTAAAAGGAATTGAGCCTTATCGCAATACGATTTAGCTTCACAATTGCTTTATCGAGCTAAATAATATCATGGTAAAGTCCATGTCTACTTAAAAATAGGACAAAAAGCTATATTTTATACCCCAAACCAAAGGTACCCAATCGCCCTAACCTTGTGTCTAGTTTCAAAAGTGCTTTGTATGTTAAGATCAACAAAATAAAATCACCTGATTTCCTGACAGTAAAGTGATAATGAAATTATATTGACGATAAATTATCGAAAAAAGTCGCGTTAATTTCACATTAAAATTTTAATACGAGTATTGCTCATTAAAGGTGCTAAATTCTACATATAACTACTTAAAATTTATCACTGCCATGATACACTGCAGGAATTTGCTTAATTCAAATGTCCAGCAGGATTTTTTATTGTGAAATAGGAAAGACCGGACCAAAATCAGTCAGAAAATCTAATTTTCCTTATGCATAATTTGTGAAAAAAAATTGAAACAGACTAATAAATATTTGAATGAATAAGAAAAGGAGTGTGAATTCTGAATTTAATAATATCTAAACAATATTCTAATGTCTAATTCTACTAAGGTTTCTCTTACTCCGCAAAAATATATGATATTACTGAAACAGAAGAAATCCGTTTCTTATAAAGCACTTATGCATCTTTTATGCAAAGGGACTCCATGCTAGATTTATAGGCCAAGAAGTAGCTTTCGAGGCGATCTTGTTTACGATTTTATTAAAAATCAGAACATTTTCTGACAAAAAGAATACCCTGTGCGTGCATACCTTCGGAGAATCTTGGTGGTTTACTCCCATTAATGGATCCTCACTTCTAACAAGTTTGTCACTAATTCATAGCAATAAAATCTACTTTTTTACTACAATTTTTTTAGTTAAGAATAAATAAATTTTGTGGAAACAATTTAGTTCAAAAGATTACCTGATTGACCACAATAAAATTGTGAAAGTCATAAAATACTACTGTAATGCGTTGTTGCGTTCAATTCAAATAAATTTTTAAAATTAATCAACAACCATATTTTTTTAATGTAGTTTTAGCATATTTAAGCGTATTTTAGTAAGCCAAATCTATCATTTTATCACTAATTTACAAAAAACATTTTACAGGATTAAATATTTAATTGCAAATACTTAAAGCTAAGTTTTAATTAAATACATTTCAGATTTATTAATGCAGATAAATTAATCTGTTTACGTAAATAATATACCAGTGTAGGCAATAAAATGTGTAGCTTAACAATGCTATGTATGAAATTTCAAGCATATAAGATAAACAAATAATTTGGTTTAAAAAAAAAAGTTGAAAAACTTTCCACGAACGGAATATTATCGAGACCTGAGGGACGTGAAAAACACATTTAGGGCACATTTAAAACAAGAGCAGTTCCCTATTCTGCGAACTCTATAGCTTTCCCCTCATTAATTCATGGCCAAAAGTAAGAGCGAATGTTTAGCACAACAAGAAAGCATCCTTCCAAATAAACGAATAAATTATAAGGAAATTTTCTTAGATATACCAAAACATGTAAAGAGATATGGCGGAAAAAATATTTTGCAAGAAGTTAGGGAAAGTAAAGGGAATATATAAAATATGATAAATGTGTTTATTCAAGAATCTAATTAAAATTTAAGCACTTTTTAAAAGCATATTGCTTTCTCGCAAAAATCTATGTGTATATACGGAAATGCCATTCTCAACCCACAATTCACGTGCAGAATTTCTCCAAGGATCTGGAACGTGAAAAAAAACCCACCGGACACAACCCATCGACGTTGCACACTGAATTTCCTTCATCTTCCAATTTTTTTTCCTCCACTCCAACCCCCTCCTTAGCCTTCTATCCTTATTTCGTATAATGGAAAATAATTTCAATTCATAAAAGTCATTTCCTTCCCTTCTTTCCCACTAACTTCATCCACCTTGAAGCCTTTGCTTTTCAGATTCGCATCTTCTTTCTCACCAACTCCTTGGGATTGTGGAATCTCCAATCTCACAGATTCTTTAACCTCTGCCCAGAAAGTTCTCTCATTCTTTTTTTTTATTATTATTTTTTTGAGAGCTGGACCACTGTCAACAACGCCGGAAGGAGTTGAAAATAAGACCAACATCTAAGGCACATGGACGATAAAAAATAGAAGGAAAAAAGTCCATTGAGCCAACTTTTAATCACTGTCAAATGAAAAGGTGTGCTAATTAATAATTAACAATCCGTTCCCCGGGTAGACGAAAATCGTAATCAGGATGCCAGCAGGAGGGAAAATCAACCAGATTTTTCTTTCAAGGAGACCCCAATGTGTAATAGTCTAAGTGGATGTTTTTGCAAGAAAAATAGTCTAGAGGGTAAATGAGTTGTATAAATGTTTGACTTACCTTTCTGATGATGAAACCGACCCCTTTGAAGCCTTAGGACGATAAAAAAATAAATAAAAAGGATTACGCAAGGAAATTAAAAGCAATATGTGTGAAACTATGAGATTATTAGGAGACGTTTAAAATCAATTTGGAGTATTTAATGTCACAATATCTATAAAAGTTTGATTAAAAAAAATAATGTTCTCTGATTGGCTCAAGCTTGAACACTTATAAAACTTTATCCAATCAGAGAAAAGTATGAGTCTAAAATATTTTATGCTATCAAATATACTTAAATACATATAAGAGGCACCTTTAAGCTAAACAGCCGTATTTCATTGAATTTAAAATTAAGTTTAGTAGTTTCTCGACATTTCTTAAAATTTTCCTAATTGGGATGCGGACGTATGGGGCGCTTCTAAGTTTAGCGATTTTTCCATAGCCCTTTTAAAATAATGAGCATAAAAACCTTTGTTACTAAAGCAACATAAGCGTAACTGTGTTATCACACTTGCACATTAAAATTTTAATATGATTCACATTAATTGTCGCTGGTGAGAGTCCAAATGTCTAATTTGTGTGTTTGAATCATTTTATATTCAAAATTTGATCTATTTGTTGATAAAAAGGTAGACTTGGCCCGCAAAATTTGATATAAATTGATTTATAGCATTAATGCGAAAAATTAATGCGATTTTCTCTAGGTAAATTTAAACTTATTTTTGCAGGCCAAGTCCACTTCTTTATCAATAAATAGAAAAACTCCAAATATTAAGTGACTCAAAGACACAAATAACATATTTGGACGCTCACAAGCGACAATTAATGTGAATCACATTAAAATTTTAATGTGCAAGCGTGATAACGCCGTTAGTTTGTTGCATTTTTTTCAGCGACCCTGTATTATAAAAATCATTGATAATTTCTTGCTCTCAAAGCCTCAAAACTCTGACAGAAAAACTCTTACCTTTCCTTCTAATACTTCTAATAACTAATTCAATTCTCAATTTAACGGTGACAAGCATTAACCGGCAAATAACCTTTAATATTTTTTCAATTTGTATTTTAAAATCTTAAAATCTCTAATTTTCGGAGACTTTCTTTTGAAAAAACATATGTTTCGCATAAGTAGGAGTTTAAATAATCAGACAACAGTTTTTCAGTTTCGGTTTTTTCTTTCAAAAAACCGTATCCAAAAAACAATTCCAAATGGTTGAATTTTTAAAATTTTGTAATGAGAACTTCATAAAGTAGGGGAGACTGGGGCAAAGAGTGACAAATCGAAAAATTCAAAATTCAATATCTTCCAAGGTAAAAAAGATATCGGCTCAAATTTTTTTCTATAGATAGCCTCCATAGACCTTCTTCAATGTCATAAGTTTGTTAGAATTCGAACAAAGATTTTGAAAATAAAAAATATCGAAAATTTTAACCCTATTTTTGAAATATTTTCCTTGCAGAAGATAACAATTATTACCTACTTATTTCCCAAAATTGATTCACTGGTGAATATTTTCTAAATAATTTAGATTTTTTGAATTGGAAGCAGATATCTATTTTAGAATTTCACAAAAGTTCTTTTTTCCAGAAATCCTTTTATTAAATATGGCCATTTGGGGTAAAAAGTAACAAAATTTATAGAGCAAAAAGTAACAAAAAAGCGAAGCAATTTCTGATGTCTCACGGCGAAAAGAAACGTCATTATTATGTCTCGTCGCTTGTTGTTTGGATTGGTCAAACGATTTGCAGTCTTTGTGTGTTTTTTCTAAAATAGCTTGAAAAGCGATTTTCTCGTTTTCTCACTTTTCTCGCAGAGAAAACGGTGTTTTACAAAGGTGTAGATGAATAAATTTTCTATGAAAATGTGTCCTCTAGGTATTTTTTCAAATTTACGGAAGCCCGTAACGAAGCGAATCAAAATATGATAATACCCAATGTCATCATTTTTGAGAATAGTCACAAAATTACCTTTTAGAAATTGGCTTACAAAACAGAGGAAAATTACTTTCACAAAGTTGTAGAGCGGTAAATTTCCTATAAAACTGCGCTAATTAGAAATTTTTGAAGCGCTCGAGTAGTTTGTAAAAAAATAAAATATCCGTTGTGACTTTTTGCCCCAGTCTCCCGTATATTTAAAATATTGTACTTTTATATGCTTAAAAGCTCGAATTGGCTCGAATTAAACATTTTTTATTACCTTACAAAGTATGTCAAGGACATACTGCTTTATGGTCTGCATGACCCACATAACCCCTTAATTCATCAACTTAAATTTGTCTTAGTATTTCAAGCTCCAAACTATTTTTTTTAGAACTTGTCCGTTTAGACATGAAATTGCTTAGTTATTTGGGGACTTTCACGCATAGTATTATTCATGTGAAATCGTTCCTCATTATAAACCAACAAGATTTAAAAGTTCTTGTTGCTAATCTTATTAACCTAAACCTTACTGCAACTCACAAGATGTGTTAAGCTCAATTCAAAAATTGTTGAATTCTGGTTTATGTTGAATTTTCATTTCATTTCGAAGATTTTGATTTTTTTGTCTTTTAAGACATTTTTTGGTTTTTCCTATACTCGGGTCCCCCCTAATGCGAAATGATTACATCTGGTGCTCGGATCTTCACGATATACTTATTATGCATATAAATATTTGAGGTTCTATATGACTTTTGCCCAATGAAAAGCATCTCGACTGAAGTATAAGTCTTAATTGGAAATTCAACAATTTTTACACAACTTTTGTTTAAAAATTCAACAAATTTGTTTGCAATATACAAGGCTTCACACTATAATAGTGTTAAAAATTATGATCAAACTATAATAGTGTTAATTTTTGAACATGTGACAAAAAATACCATAAAGTTGTGTATTTTTTCACACTATAATAATGTGAAAACTGTAATCATACTATAATAGTGGTAATTTTTAGAATTTGTTAAACAGTTTTAAATCACGAAACATTGTTGAAAAATTTTTATGATTATAACAGTGAGAAATTTTAGACAGATCGCAATTAAATAATTAATTTATCCGATTTCGCATTATTATAGTGTTAAAATTTTACACATTTTCAAATTACACAACATTGTTGAAAATTTTTCAACTACAATAGTGGTAATTTTCAATCGCGTGACAATAAATTACCAAAATGTTGTGCATTTTTTAAACATTTTAAAATAAACAACTAAAATGGTCGATTTTGCATTATTATAGTAGTAAAATTTTACATATTTTTTTACTGTGTAGTAGTAAATATTATGTATAGAGAAATTAGTATTTTTAATTGTTGGTACAGAAGCAAATTAATGTACCTTTGCCGTATGAGACGATTGACTTTAAATGTTAGTTAAAAATCAGTACTATAAAGAATTAATTAAAATTGTTCTAAAATGTCCTGGGTAATTAATTTTTCAAAAATATTTTTGTGTAATTAAGGATGTAAATTAAAAAAAGAAAAAAAAACATTTCCAACAAAAATGTGAAATTACTCTTTTTCGCAGCATCATTAAAAAAATCAAAGTTGAGCTAATTGTATTTATGAGAAAAATATTGAATAAAGAATTCTGCAAAAATCATTAAATTCTTACTCACTTTGTTGTTGATTTGTTGATTTTTGAGCAGGTATTTTCTGTTGAATTATTGGAACATAACTTTACAATTTTTTCACTTAACTTTTTTTTCTGAATAAAAACTGTATCACTTTAATGATTTTTTTTCAACATTTTCACAGTGTCTGAAATAAAATAAATTTCATGTAGCATATTTTCCTGTCTTTTCACTTTAAAAAAACAATCACTTAACATTATTTTCAGATAATTTATCAAAATCACTGCGGAAAAAAAGTGAGAGAGGTTACACCGTGCATGCAATTTTGTGAAAATCCCGTCAGTATTGAGAGCAAAATTGTAAAGTACAGTTAGTCAAATCCAACAGGTTTCCCCCCGTTAAACAATTAAAAGACTTTCAATCCATTTATTGACACTTCTTATTTCTGCTTTTCAAGTATAATCATTACAGAATAATTCATTTACAAACTATTATCATAAATATAATTTTACACAATTCCTATCTCTCTATCTTTTTGCATTATAGTTTCTTTCTTTTCTCTAAAAATCGATTTTTTTTTAGAAGAAATCGCCATGAAGTGATCCCAAAGTGATTGACGAGAAAACTCTTCCACATACCAAAAGAAAATTCCCACGGAAAAGAACATCGGGCAGTTAGAGAGATTTTTTTTAAACCTTTTTTTTTGCAAAGTTAGCCGAAGAAATTATGTACAAAAGAGGTAAAAATCGTGAGAAAACAACTTTATTTTAAATGTTTGAAGTTCTTTTCTTCTTCTTCGCTCTCAAATAAATGTGGAAAGTGTGGAAAAAACCCAAAGAAAATCAACAATCTTCCCACATCAACAGAAAATAAATGATCACAAATTTATCAATATCAGCTTGGAGGATTTGTTTTTGCAACTTCTCCCATTTATAATTCCCTCGAAGCTCTCTATCTCTAAGAACTTTTTTTTCTTTTTTGATTTTTCTTTTTGTCCATCAACCCATATCCGTT
This sequence comes from Phlebotomus papatasi, assembly GCF_024763615.1. Taxonomy (NCBI): domain Eukaryota; kingdom Metazoa; phylum Arthropoda; class Insecta; order Diptera; family Psychodidae; genus Phlebotomus; species Phlebotomus papatasi. The sequence continues at coordinate 35,452,632 of NC_077222.1, forward strand.
TGTAAACAAAATTAGACAATCATCTACTCATCAGATCATTCAAAAAAAAATCATTCACTCCATTTCCACAGTCATTAGTATATGTACAAGAAAATAAAGAGTTTTTGTTTTCTTCAAATATATATATATATGTATATAGCAAATTAAGGTAAATGATCAAAAGTGCATTACTCACTCACACTCACACTTTCCACGGGATGACTTTGCGCGCACCTACCTCACAGCTGCAACCCTTAGGGCTGATCCCTGGGTGGGTCACCGGGTGGATGTTGCTCGTGAAAATGCTCACTCCTGTGTCCCCGATCCGCATCATCACTCCCACCGGGAACCATGGCGTCCGTTTTGCCGGAATCATAATTTCCCGAAACATCATTATTTGCACTATAAATTTCCGCATGGGAATTCCCTTCCGTGGAATTTAATTTGGCGCCCGGACTGGCTGAATGTGAATTTGAGGCATCAGCACACGTCTTTGCAATCGATTGTGCCACATAGAAAGTACCATCACCACTACCCTCATCCGGATTGCCCATAGTGCTACTGGCAATTTTTTCCACCTGACTCATCCCCCCCACCACCAATGCATTCACCCCCTCCTGCACATCCACCTGATTTTGTGAATTGGACGCCACGGGACTCTCCACCGTGGACGTCTCAGTGGGAAAAATGTAATTATTCTCCTCGAAGTTCCGCTGAAAATTACTCCTTGAACCACCCTCACTGGCCACAGCCGGATCGGCTGAAGTTGCACTCAACGGAGTCGTCGTCGTTGAGCTGTGAAAAAGAAATTTAATGCGATAGGAATACCTAAGTAGGATATTCAGACAAACTTTGAATGACAGCAAAATAAAAAGGAAGAAATGTGATCAATATAGTTCCAATACGGTTTACAGACTAGATGAATCTCTGAGCTGAAGTTTAAATCCACAAATCAGTCTTCAAATATTGATTCATATTCCCCTATTAAAATCTTCAATATAAAAGTATAAAATTTCCTTTAAAAGCCAAAATAATACTCGACAAATATTTCATTAAATAATCTAGAATAGAAGTGTCAAACTTAAAACAAGTAGCCTGAATTAGAAGTTCCATAAAATCCATGATTAGTTTTTTTCAGCTTAGCTTAACTTAAAAGCTCAATGACAAATGTGAATCATCTTTTAAAGACTGACTCAAAAAGTTTAAAGATTTATTTGTACAGTAGGTGTCAATAGTTTGTTGCCTCATGTATGTTCGAGAAACCGGTGCAAAAAACGATAGAAAAAAAAACTTTTTAATTTTTTTTCGCAAATTAGTTGCCTGTAATCTATCTTATTTGAATCTCGGAAAAATTATTTAATTTTATTTCATATAAAAAATTATTGTTTTCCAAAAGTTGTTAATTCTTCATGCGTCAAAAGTTTGTTGCCTCACTTGAAAAGTTACTCAAAATGGTCAAAAACATGCAACTAACTTAGAATTAACCAGCTATATATTGAGTTTATGACATTTGAGATGCCAATGGTGCGTTTGGACATTTCTAAAGTTGTATATGATAAATAAATGTGTTTAAAAGTGAACAAGAAATAATCTGTTTTTCGATAATTCATAATTTAGTTTAAAATGGCAAGATAAAAGAAGCTAAAGAGTATGAAATCGTCCAGAGATACTGCCGAAATGAATCTTCGTCGTTAGTTACTAGATTTTATGAAAAATCACGAAAGATTATACATAAAATATTCAAATATTATAGTAATGAGATACGAGTACATCTGGAAAACGCTACTGGCAGACCTAGGCTATCGACTCTGAGGGTTGATAACAGCAATGTAACTATCTCTGATACCCAGCAACGAAAAGATTCACGGTTGAATAGGCTGCGACGGTGGCGGCCTCCTAATTTGTTCGGAGCGTGGTGGCCACCATGATAAACTTTTTCTAGTTCAGAGCGGTGGCCACCGCTCTAGCGTCACTGACTGTACATTGACTAGTAGTCACAAAGAGGCACGCTATGTTAAATTCCCATAAAGTGACTGATAGTTGTTCAGGTATTCTTGTACTGTGGTACCAACCGTGAACTTTCGTTGCTGGGTAGTGACCCTATGATGTCTGCTTCATAAATTGAAAGACAGTTGGTTGCTGAAGGAACACAGGTCCTTACTGTTACAAAAACAAGCCCATATTGAAAGAAAATAGTAAGAATGTTTGGGTGGCTCGCATTATTCCATTGGTAAACAAGATCAATCTGAATAAAAGGTTGTAGATTTACTTGAAACATGTTAAACAAGTAAAACTACAACCATTTATTCAGATTAGACTAGCTAACCAATGGAATATTGGGAATATTGCTTGTCTCCCAAATATTCTGACCATTTTCAGTTGATTTTTATAACATTAGGGACTTGTGTCCTTTCAGTAACCAACTGACTGCAAATTTTTGAAGCAGACATCATAGAGTCACTATCAGTGATACTTATAATGCTGTTATCGACCTTCTGAGTCGAAACCTTTGGTCGTCCAGTAACGTTTTTTTAGATGTGGCCGTACCCTATCACCATATATTTTGGCGATTTTATGTATATTTTGTAGATTTTCCATAAAATTAAACAATTGACGACGAAGATTCATTCCGGCAATATAGCTGGACAATTTCCCTCCTTTTAACTTTTTGTAATTTGCAATTTTTAACCTAAATTATAAATTATCAAAAAATAGATTATTTCTTGCTATTTATCAATACTTTTATATACATGTATTTACCATAGACAACTTTAGCAACGTACAAACCCAACATTTGCCTTTAAAATGACATAAACTTAAAATGTAACCGGTTAACATTAAGTTGGTTGTATGTTTTGACCATTTTAAATTAGTTCTTTAAATGAGGCAACAAACTTCTGATTTTTCAAAGATGACTAACTTTTAGAAAACAATAATTTTTTATATGAAATAAAATTAAATAATTTTTCCAAAATACATAAATAAGATCTACGGATTACAGGCAACTAATTTTCAAAAAAAAAAATCGAAAAAGTAATTTTTTCTATCATTTTTGCACCTGGTTTCCCGATTATACGAGAGGCAAAAAACTTTTGATAGCTACTGTAGATTGAGGGAAAATAAATATTAAAAAATTTTGATGCGTTAAATGTGTAAATCGAACTTTAATAGCTGATTAACAATCTTTGATAAATTGTCGGTAATTCCAAGACCTTTCCAACGACCCCAAACATGACCCGATTTGCTTGATAAATGCGCTCTCTAGTGTTTTTTTTTAATCTTTGACCTTGAAAACCGTTATTAGGAATGTTTCAACGCTATTTTCGTCTAAGAACGAAATGTTCGCCTGGGTAATCCATAAAACATATCCAAAAATGACAAAAATCGCACGACGCGTTTTTGAGCAATCCCAAAAAACATAGTTTTGGAGGGGAAGGGGAGGGGTGGGCAAAAAATGAGGGGCATGAAGACATTTCTCAGAAATCGCCTGAAACGCGAAAATTTGTCAACAAAAGTAGTCTCCGGGCGATGGAAGGTGGAAATTTTGGGGGGTGAAGAAATCGAGGAATTATATATACTGCTCTCTTCGTGGAGTTCGAGCAGTAAAATCATTAAATCTGAGCATATTGCTGCTCGAACTTAAAGAGAGCAGAATTTTCAACTTGTAAAACGGCTAGAGGCCAAGCGGTATAAGGAAATCGACATCTGATCTTCGACGACCACCCCCCATAAATCAATATTGGCTCCGTTCAGTAATAACCTTTCGAAGAGACAGAAGCACTCTAAAGCCAAGCCAAACCTATTCGCAAATCTACCGGAAGCCTAAAGTGCAAGTTCACGTACTCGTCGCTTTAGCGCTGTTTGTTTTGCCATTTCGAATTTCGGTATTCTTGACACTTTAATTGTCAATAACAACAATGTTAACAACTGTACGCATACGTTTGCTACAAAAAAAATGAATTTTTGTGTACTTTTGTGGAATTTCAGGATGGCAGAAAGTTTTATTCGTAATTTTATTACACTCGACTCTTCGTTATCCGGCTGACTGGGGGACAAAATGACATTAAGGTTTTTTGAATGATCAACGGTTTTTATGATTTTGTGCTGTGTGAATTTATTTTCTGTCCGTCAAATACACAAGAGAATTTTCTTCATGGTGTGCTTATGCTTAATTTTTTATCATAATTATGTATTTAAAACTTCGATACAATGATAATAATTCTTTAATTCACACTGGAGAAACTTCATGTTTAGTAAAAATAATTTTGAATACATCAACCGCCAGCGTTTGGAAGCTGTCCCCGGATAACGAAGTGCCGGAGAACAAAGAGCACTGTGTAATATAAATGTTCTTTCCATGAATTTTCTCACTTTTGTGTAACTTGTCGGTTTAAACGTTCGAACTTCCAACGGGTTTTTGCGTAAGTTCTCTCTGATATAGGGGGAAGCTTTGATGTTTCACATATACGCTACCATCAAACACTTCGTATTTCTTCCGTATTCCTTTATGAATCTCACATATGGCTATATATTTTAATAGCTACTCTTAAATCCCACCTCTCCTGAAAAAATTGGGTGTCTAATTCTTTTTTCCTAGTTTCAGGAAACAAAAATTAAAAACAGGTGCAAAACTGTAATTTTAATGTGTAATATTTTGTACAATTTTGCACAATTGATATCACTTTTTTTGGAAAACTACTATCACAGGATGTAGAGGGCTTATTAGGGTTTAAATTTGTATAAAAACCTCTTGGAATGAAGAAGGCCGTTTTTGTGGGTGGAAAAAAATTCGCAAACTTGACCCATATTCATCGATCGGATATTAAGAATTATTATGTATCGCATAGTGAATCTGGCAACACTATAATTTTAATGTTCTAACATAACCTCACTTGTGTGTTGCGGACGTCAATGCAACATAACCTTCAAATTTCCACATACATTTTGGGGTTGCCAAAGTGACATTTTCATGGAATTTGAAAATCAAAGAAAGAAAATGGATTCCTCAGTGTATAAAATTATGCCTTTTACAAATCTTCATAAAAGTAATATTAAAAGATATTATTCCTCACATAAACTATTTAATCAGATAGACTAGAGTTCCGTCTAAACAATGATGTGTAACTTTTAATGTCGGGTGCAAAATTTACGGTGAAAATGGGACGTTTTTGAGTGATGTAAATTATATGCGAAAATAGAAACTTGATTGAACTATCGGACAAATCGCCATTAAATTTTCATTTTCTTCTAGAGAAAAATGTGAGGATTTCCCAGGATTTTGTGAGATAGGATTTTGAACCTAGTAAGTAAGAGGTTTTTTTGGCATAGTTGGTGAATTGATACGGTTCGTGTTGTAGTCAGAAAAAATTACTTAACTTGGACATCATTTTTGTATGCGAAACATCAAAGCCTCCCCCTACCTTCGAATCGGTAAACGAAAAACCTCAACCGGAGAGAGCTCGCAAATCGGGAAGGTTATTACTGAACGAGAGGATTATCAAATAAGATCTTTTTTCTTACCCCTCCCCACCCACCTCTTTCCCACAAAAACCATATTTGAAATATATATATATATATATTTGAAAAACGGATCCTGGGATTTTTTTCATTTTCGAATATGTTTTAGAGTTATTCAAGGTGAATATTTGGACCTTAGACACATATGTTTGAAAAAATTTCGATATAAAATTTTCGAAGAACAAAGTTAAACTTCTGGAAGGTCTATTATTCAATCGATTTGCTTAAAATTGGATTTTTTGAAAAATTTTGAAACTTCCTATAAGACTGCAGCGGACCTAAACGGTAATGTATAATTGATATACCTTTCTCAGACTTAGTTTTTCATCTTTCTGTATGCTTGTTATTCATGCTAAGATATATTCTAAAATATGTTTTACTTAAACAATTTTTTATTTCGGAATGGTTTTTAAAAATTTATCAATTTAATCGGTATCGGTATTAAACCGATATGCACCCAGTTTCGAACTAGTAGGGCGGCATTTCTTGGATGAAAAGGCCCTAATTAAATCTTAGTGTTTTCGAATTATTTACCATTTCACGTTTTTCTTTAATTTTGGAAAATATCGCGTGGGGGTAGGGGGGGGGGAGCAAAAGCTTCTCCTTGTCTATTCTTCACTTTGCCTTTACTTTTCATTCAGATTATGAAATTTTTAATTTTGACATCAGGTTCACTCGGAGCAAAAATGGGCTATTTCGGTTTTGAATTTTGTAAATTTTGTGAGTTTGAAGATTCTGGAGATCCGTCCCAGTTTGTCCATTCGGCCCTCAGTAATTAAAACCCATATGGACTCCGGGAGTAATATGCTTTGTTTTCAAATTTTTGAAAAGCTTTAAAAATGATAAATTTTAGAACTTTCTTGGTTTAAAGATGATGATGAATAATTTTTAATTTTCCCTCTGCAAACTGATGCTTAGAGAATTGGTTTAAAAAATTCTTTGTTTTTCACAAATAGGTTAAATTAAGCTAATTCAAAACCTGCTCCAAATGGATTTTTTTCGCTACACCAAATGGAAACATCATTGTTTTCATGATACAGTACTAAATTATTATATTTATATATTTTCTATACCACAGTTTCATTATTTAGTTAATTTTGCTCAAAAATAAAGCGAAAATCCATTCATATTCACAAACTTTAATTTGTTAATTTCTCAGAAAAATTAAAAGTGTACCTTTTCACCATCAAATTTTTCATCGATCGACCATGTTTTCCAATGAAAAACATAATGATTTGTTTAACATTTATGTAATATTTCTGGCTAATTTTAGTTAAATTAAGTGCTAATCTCTATTGTTAAAAGTTCGTGAAGTTTTCAAATGAAATAATTACATCGTGAACAAAAAGGATTTTTCTGAAGTGTCTGCAAATGCTTCAATAGGAAACCCTGGAAATATGATTTTTTTAGAGAGATTTTCTTATGGTTTTTGAAGGGAAAGGAGAAAACACCAGGAATAAGAACAAATCCTGCGCTCAGGAGCAACTCAGCAAGGTTTTGGAAGCCTTTCGTCGCGGTATCACTTACATTGTTTGTCTCCAATTAGAAACATTCCCTTGTCTCCATTTGGATCAATATGTTTCCAATAGAAGCATTTTACGCTCGAGTATTTTTCTTGTATTTAAGAAGTTTTCAAATTATATTTAAAGAATTTTCACTAAACAGTAACATTCTGGAAGAGTCAAGGAACAAATTTATGTAATTCTCTTCAGAAAAAATATAAACTTAATGTGTTGAATGTTCTATCAAAGTTGAAGCGTCTGGAAATGGTTTTGAATTAGGACATTTACCCTACAACTTTTTTCAAATTTTAAAATGTCAATATTTTGTAATAATACTTTATAATATAATATTTTATAAATAATACAGAAGCAAGTTATTTTTCTTCAGAAAAAAAATTAGTGCAAAAAATAAGCTTGTGTAATTTTATCTCATAGAGCTCTTCTTACTCCACAAAAACATGATAAACGCGCAAACAATCCGTGACTTCTACAAACATCCCGCGAGAAAATAAACATCACAAAATCTCACCTGTTGGCATTCTCAGCAGCTGCCTCTGTATCACCCCCAGTTGTCTGAGTCTCACTCTGCACTGTTGTGGGAGTTATGGCAATCCTGCCCAGAGATATTCTCTGCAAATTGCCAAGATTAACCACGCGGATCCGTGGATTGTTGTTGTTTTCGTTGTTATTGATGAGGCCGCCCAGCACTGTGTTGGCCATTAAGTTTCTAATGCTCCGCATCAGAGGCGTATCTTCGCGATTTCTTAGGCCGGGCACAGGAAGTCTCCTGGCCAGGTAGGTAACATTTGTGAAGAAATTGTGGTTATTGTTGTTGTTGTCATTCTGACGATTTCCCCCCTCCCCCGGACGCCTTGCCTCCCCCGTTGCCGGTCTAGGGGCATTATTGTTGGGCCCTTGAACTGTTCCATTGGTCGCTGCATTGCTAGGATTTGCCCCAGCATTCCCCTGTTGGCCATTCTGGTGATTCTGATGGCGAGATCGCATCAAGAGTTGCTGTAACTGAGCTTGGTGAATAATCACAGGCAGCTCGTAGTGATGGAAAAAGTACACCATCGAGTGCTGCAAATAAGCGAGAATTGTGCCACAAGTTACAGAATTGCAGATGAGTTGCCAGAGTTTTTTGCTTAGATCACAAAAATGTGATATATTCATCGGTCGCTTTGATGAGCTTTCCGTCATCTAAGTCAGCAAGTCTTTTAACGGGCCCCTATCAAAATCCCGAGAGCTAAAATCCCGAAAGATAAAATCTTATGGGTCGAAATTCCGAATAGCCAAAATCCCGAAAGCTAAAATCTCGAAAACCAAAATTGCGAAAAGTTAAAATTCCAAAAAGCCAAAATCCCGAATGGCTAAAATGTAGGATAGCCAAAATCTCAAAATTCTCCGTATATTGTCGTCCCTTTCACGATTTTGACCATTTGAGATTTTGGCTTTCGGGATTTTGATTTTAGGGATTTTGGCTTTAAGAAATTTTGGCTTTCGAGATTTTTGCTTTCGGGATTTTGGCTTCTGGGATTTTGGCTATTGGCGTTCGGGTTCGAGATATTGGCTTTTGGGGTTTTGGCCGGTACCGCTTGTAACAATATGAAAATACACAGAATATGCAAGAATTGCTAATTAGGAGTAATTTAAGTGAATTCGTAGGTAGGTTCAGCAACTGGGTAATTAGTACCGTTTACAGCAAATAATTATGATTTCCGAGCGGAGAAATCAAAATGTTGAGAAATAAAGAAGACGTGTTGCTTCTTTCGATGTTCACTTTATTCTCCTTTCTTTATTCTGATACATGATATTTATATGATTGCTCTCCCTTAGATCTTCTTTGTCTTTTTTCAAATAATCTATTTTTAGAATTTTATGATCTTATGACGATTTGAATTTCGCAAGAAGTACATTCCTATTCAAGGTAATATAAACATTGATTTTTTGTCAATTAAACATCAAAGAGTGATCCATATAAGTCGAAACTGTGAAAGATAAATATTCTCAGAAAAATGAATTCTCAGAAAAAATAATATTAAACATTTCCACATTCTTATGTCGCGTCGATTCAAAAATGAGGACACTTAATATATGATTTATGATCGTGAGATCTAACTAAATGCACTGAGAGAAATCCGAAAAAGTTAAAATAATATTCCGGAAATGTTTAGTTTATTTTACCCTGCAGTATTGATGCGAAATCCGTGTAAATATTATGCTTTTAGGTGTATTAGGGGTTAAAGTTACCCTTTTTCATGTTAATTTTACCCTTAAAAAGGTGTAAAATTAACATTAAAAAATGTTGATATATTTTTACACCTAAAAGATGTTAAAGTTATGAGTAAAAAAAAAGTTAATCGCACCCCCGTTTTTTCTCAGTGTGAAGATAGCTGTTTTTCCAAGCGTCGATTATCGGGAAAAATTGATAGGTATAGAGAGATTACTTGTTGATCGCTTCAAAGTTCATGGAATTCAAATGCATGTGGCTCATTAAACAGATGCAATATTACAACAACAAAAACCAAAGCTGTGACAAAGTATCACAGCTTTGGTGAATGCCCGTCTTTCTAACTTAAATGCCTATACCTATAAAGTACTTTTGAGCTATTTGTCAAGAATCACGAGTAAAATCACTAAGTCCACGAGTTTAAGCATTTCAAAGGTTTTTTTTACTTAATATTATTTACTATTCACCTGTTCGCAACCAAAATAACAATTTATAAAACACTCTAAAGATCACTTAAAGTAACTAACCGAATTTAATTCCTGTGGCATACCTTTTAGCTCGGTATAATTTAATAAAATTAAAATTCGCATTCCTTTCTTTCTCAAAAGATTTGTATAAGTCTACCTCTAGAGCTCTAGACCCTTTCGGTCTCAAAATTAGGTTGATATAAATTGAATTTGTTGTGACGTTCAAAAGAAGAAGAGACCGAAAGAGAAGAACAGATATATGCAAAGCTTTTAATAAAAAAAGGCATTTGAAGTTCGATTACATGAAATTTTCCTGATCTAAAAGATGTGTCAGGGCCATAACCGACCAAAATTAATTTAGTTTCGTCAGGGATTCCAAGATCTTTCCAACAAACCGAAACTTGCCTCAATCCGTTGATAAATACCTTCTCCAGAGTCTATTTAAAGTAAGAATTTGGAAAAGAATGATTCAATGAAAATACCCATGAATCATTCCTAATAACGGTTTTTCAAGGTCAAAGGTTAAAAAGGCTCTAGATAGCGTTTATCTGAACCGAATGGAGTCATGTTTAGGCACGTTTGAAAGGCCTTTGAATTCCTGACAAGCCTGAATCAATTTCAATCGGGTATGTATCGATAATTAACCGATATTGCCCTGGACCCCGAAATAAATAATTATTAGGGTGTTTCAATAAGGTAAATTTTTTTGTCACTATTCTCGGGGTGCTCTACATGATGAGACAAGAAAGTTTTTCTTCGACGACCATATGATCAGACGCTGTTTAGAGGTGGCTGGAAGACCCTCTCTGTAGAATATTTTTTTGATTTTACACTACAGAGAGGGTTTTCCAGCCACCTCTAAACGGCGTCTGATCATAATGGTCGTCGAAGAAAAACTTTCTTGTCTCATCATATAGAGCACCCTGAGAATAGTGCCAAAATTTTTTTTCCTTGTTGAAACACCCTAATAAGACTCTCTGTAGACTCTGAATAAGGATGTCGTTGAACCCCATTTCGTGGTTCTTCCAAAACTGTCTCGCTCTCTACACGAAAACTCTGTGATTCCACTCAGCTGAGGAAAATTGCTTCGAGAATTTAAAATTATGCCCGTTACAATTTAATAGAAGAACTGACTTCTACACCGATTTATAACCGATAAGTAATTTTATCAGAAAGTAAATAGTATTTCACCTGAGCTATTTTAGACAATCTTCTGAGTGGTTCACTCCGTTCAATAAATCGGTTACGAACTGATAAATGATGCCAAAGTAATTTTTGAGGTATAGCGTCTAAGTCATAAGTTCGAGAACTTAGCAAAGTCTAGGACGCCTGCCACCCCTTTTCCTTTACAAGTGTAGGCAATTTTCTCCATTATGGACATAATTTTTTTTTCGTGTGTAGTGGCCATAAATCTTCTACATTACAAGAAATTTACTTCAAAATAGCATTGATTTGAGATTTGTCGAAAACGTACTGCAGCCATAAAGAAGCAATAGGAACGATTACTAAGATATCTGCCGTTTGGTTTAATTTGATTTAATTTACTGCTATATGCATTAGGGGATTTCCAATGGATTAGGTTGGTACTTCCATTAGACCACATATTTCTATTTCGGTGGCAGCCAAAATCCCGAAAGCCAAAATTCCGAACGCCATAACCCCGAAAGCCAAAATTCCAAATTCTTAAGTGTCATAGCTACTCCCACGATTGTACCCGCGCTTGCTGGAAGCAAAGGGAAATCTTCTGTGTCTTAGGAATTATTCTAAACATTTTCCTCCATATAATTTCATTCCAATCAGGATTTTGAAAATTCGGGAATTTGGCTTTCTGGATTATGGCGTTTTCGGGATTTTTGTGTTCGGGAGTTTGGCGTTCGGGATTTTGACCGGGATCCTTTTATTTATAGTTCAAATCGGTTGAAATACGTCTGGGTATATTCAAATTTCGAGCTTGACAAATTCATTGACAAGAAGACATACTAAATGCGATTGTTGAACTGAGAATATTGTTGACGAGTAGATATGAAGACATCCCTAGCATTGCTTTCTTAATTAGAATTTTACATTAAGAACAACAAGACAAACATATCCCAGAATTTATTTTAAATGTTCCCAAAACTTTTGAATAACTTGTCCCACAACCTTTCTTTGAGTATAATTAAAAATCCACCCGAAAGAGCTTTTGCAGTGAAATCTTTTTGTGGATTTTTTTTTCGTCTCATGTATGGGATAATAAATTTAGTGCACGACACACAGATTGTAATGGGAATCTCATGTTCTCACATTCCATCTATGGATTTTCTCCAAGGGACCTCATTCGAATTCTCCTGACTTTTCTTTTCATACCCACCAACCCCTAAGCCCCATACTTGCCCCGTCCATCTTTCACCAAGTGTTCATGTGCAATTCAATGAACTTGGATCACCATTTCCACGCGATTGTGCAAATTAATCAAATCCTCCAGGGACTCCACAAAGAATGGGCAATAAGGAGAACATTCCTGTACTTAGGCCAGCAGAGTGGGTGTAAAATCTAAGAGAGCAAATTTTCACAATTTGTGTGCTCATTTTCCAATCTATATGTCCATACTATACAGTATACTTTGGGTACTGTGCAAAATTGCCAAATGATCATTGTGATTTAATCTTGCAAACTATTTCGAGCAGAAATTAAATAGAAATCTGTCGATGGTGTGAGAGAATGGACGAGATGGCAAATTGTATGTACTGTTCATTAAATCCCCCTTTTTTCATGCTTCATCAATTTACATGACAGCTGTGTCAGGCAAGTGTCAATACCAAAACAAATAAGCTCTCCTAAGATTATTCGATTTTTCATAGGATATTGTTTGTTTGAGCCAATTGTGGCAATCATTTCAGGCTTCTAAAGTCCACAGATATTGTCAGAATTGCTGGCTCATTTTTCTGTGGACTGAGAAGGGAAAAAAATTGAAAAAGCCTCCAACCCAGGCGCGCCTGTATAGGCCGCGAAGGTGGTGTGTCAAATCAGACTAGCGAAAAAAGTAGTCTGTGAGTCACATAATGCCTTCTCCTGGCGAGGACATGGATTTTGGTGAGACTTCAGGATCCACCACTCTCCCTAATGCTACAATCAGCAATGAATCTGAGAACCTACCAGAGAGAGGCACCCCTGCAGCGACGGGTGCAGACATCTACAGAAACTTTCAAGCTGTCAAAAGGAAGAGGAGCCCAAAAAAGACTCTAGTAGATTACCATCGTGTACAAAACAACGCAGTTCCCACTCGCAATCGATTCGGTGCCCTTCCTGTGGACGATGAAAATCCCACCGAACGTCCTGAGAAGCCTACACCCATGTATGTACGTGGTGCAACTAACATTGCTAACCTCCCTAGAGTTATGGTTGGTCAGGGAATTCAGCGATATGATATTAAGATCCTTAAGAGAGGTCTGGAAGCCAAGCTTCAGCTTTTTGATGTATCAGAATATAGAAAGGTGCAAGAGATTTTCATAAGTACAAAAATTCCTTTCTACACATACCAATTAAAAAGTGAGAAACCTCTCCGTGTAGCTATTAAGGGCCTTCTCCCGGACACGGGTACTGATATTATTAAGAGGGAACTACAGGTGCTGAACTACCAGATTAGAAATGTGTCAGAAACTACTAACTATAGGGGTGAAAAAACCGGTGTTTTCATAGTTGATCTCGAACCTGGTTATGTGGGGTCTGGGGGTCACCACCCAATTTATGATTTGAAGAGATTTATGCATTTGGTTGTCTCCGTCGAGGAGCCACGTAGTAAGAAAGAACCTATTAGATGCTTTAATTGCCAAGAATTTGGCCACACTAAGAATAGATGTGGATTACTCGCGATTTGTGCTGTATGCGCCCAAAATCATAAGACGGAATTATGTTCAGTGAGCAGAGATAATATGAGCATGAAGAAATGTAACAATTGTGGCGGGAATCACTCTGCTAGCTGGAAGGGCTGTGGTGTATACAAGGAGTTTCTCGAAAAAATAAACCCCAGACAGCGTAGGGAGTTCAGAAATGCAAGAAATAACGCTAGAAGCACTGTACGGGACAACAACGATAGAATCGTGAGAAACATCTTAAGACGTAATCAAAATCAAAACAACCAGCCAATTAACAGAGTGAGGTTAGATCGCTCCTATGCAAATGTCACTGCTAATGGTGGCACCGGTAACTCTGACTCTACTAACCTGAATACGCCTCTGAGGCGTAGTGATGACATGATACAAATCATATTTATGATGCAATCCAACATCAATGCAATGCAGACCAACATGTCTGAAATGCTGAAGAAGCAGAATGCTATGGAAGAGAGCATTAAAGCTCTCTCCAACGCGGTGAACCAACTTTTGCATAGAAAATGAATCTCAACATAGCCATTTGGAACGCTAACGGGCTCAGTCAACATAAGCCGGAAATCCAAAAATTTTTGCTCGAACATAGCATCGACGTTATGTTGATTGCTGAGACTCACTTCACTACTAAAAACTTTTTTTGTATACGTGGTTATATCACATATGACACGAAGCATCCGGACGGTAAAGCTCACGGTGGAACGGCAATACTTGTTAGAAGAGGAATAATGCATCACGAGCTCCCAAAACATAGTTTTAGACATCTCCAAGCCACCAATATCGCAGTGAAAACGCGCTCTGGTATGATTACAATATCATCCATTTATTGCCCGCCAAGATTTTCTATAAATGAGCAGGAATTCACGGATTTCTTCACATCCCTCGGTGAAAAGTTTTTTGTCGGTGGCGATTTCAATTCAAAACACACCTTCTGGGGCTCTCGGCTCATTAATCCAAAGGGAAAACACCTTCTGGAATCCATAAGAAGAAACAACTTGACACCATTATCTACAGGACAACCTACTTACTGGCCTACGGACCTTAAGAAAACCCCAGATCTGATTGACTTTGCCATTGTGAAAAACGTAAACAATAATTGTGTGACCATCAAATCGTGCTTCGACCTTTCATCGGATCATTCGCCACTTCTCGCCTCCATCAGCCTGAAGCCTGTCAAGGTTGCCCCTAATAAAAAGCTTACTAATCGCAAAACTGACTGGAAGTTCTATAACGATTTTCTTCGTATGAATTGTAATTTGAATATTCCTCTTAAAACAGACAATGACATAGACAAAGCCGTTGCAGATTTTTCAAATTTATTGAAAGAAGCTGCATTGAAATCTACACCTACACCGTCTAGTCCATGGAGCAACAAATCTACGCAATATATTTCCTCAGATGCGATTAGAGAGTTGATTCTTGAAAAAAGAGCAGCAAGGAAAAAATTTCAAGAGACGAGATCCCCGCTTGTGAAAAGGCTCTATAACCATTTATGCCGCAAATTAAAAAATCTATTGAAAATCGAACAAGACGAAAACCTTCAGAAATTTTTAAGCCAACTGGCTCCAACTGCTGAAACTAACTATTCACTTTGGAAAACTATTAAAGGATCTAAAAAACCGAAAATTTCTGAACCTCCAATCAGAAACGATAAAAAATGGGCTAGAAGCGATGCTGAAAAGGCAAACTCATTTGCTATGCATTTAGCCAAAGTATTTACACCCAACGAGTCAGACAGTGTAGCGACACTCCCACCTTCAGGATATCTGAATACGTCACCTACAATTAAGGTCTCAGAGGTTTCGTCCGTAATTCGAAGGGAAATTAACCCTAAAAAAGCTCCAGGCCACGATCTCATTAATGGAATGATGCTGAAAAAAATGCCCCCCATCTGCGTTAGACTCATCACCTATATAATTAATGCAATTCTGAGGATCGGATATTTCCCATCTGCTTGGAAGAAATCTACCATTATCATGGTTCCAAAACCTGGCAAAGATAATACGAAAGTCGCATCTTATCGCCCAATAAGCCTGCTTCCAATCCTTTCCAAATTATGTGAGAAACTCATCTTGAAAAAACTTAGACCTCTACTCACAAAACTCAAAATTATCCCGGATCATCAGTTCGGTTGCAGATCGGGTCATTCCACCGTAGAACAAGTTCACAGAGTCGTTGCAGAAATTCAGTCGTCTCTCGAAGAAAAAAAGTTTTGTAGCGCAGTTTTTCTGGATATCGCACAGGCTTTTGATAAAGTGTGGCACGAGGGATTACTCATAAAAATTCGGCACCTTCTTCCTGATGAGTACTATGTGTTCTTTAAGTCCTATTTGGAAAACAGAACATTTAGGGTGAGACACAAAAGTGCAGTTTCGGACGAACATGGAATTGGTTCTGGCGTCCCTCAAGGCAGTGTTCTTGGGCCTGTCCTCTACCAAATTTTTACTGGGGATATTCCAAAATCTGATCAGGTGGTTATGGCAACATTCGTCGATGATACGGCTTTGCTCTCAAAGCATATTAATCCCAACACTGCAAGTAGAGAACTTCAGGAACATCTTCATCAGATTGAGAATTGGCTCAAAACATGGCGTATTAGGGTTAATGAATCCAAATCCTCACATGTCACGTTTACTCTAAAGAAGAGGCAGTGTCCTGCAGTATTTTTAAACGGTATTCAAATTCCAAGAAGCGATAGTGTAAGATACTTGGGTATGCATCTGGACAAAAAATTGAATTGGAGGCACCACTTGCAGTGCAAAATCTCGCAGCTTAAGTTGCGATATCGTGGACTATACTGGATGTTGGGCAGACACTCAAGATTATCAACTTTCGCAAAAGTTCTCATATACAAAGCGGTGCTTATGCCTATTTGGAGTTACGGTATCCAGCTTTGGGGCTCGACCAGCAACTCAAACTTGAGCGTTCTTCAGAACTTTCAATCTAAGGTATTGCGGAATATAGTCAATGCTCCGTGGTACATTAGAAATATCGCTATTCACAACGACTTGGGTGTGAGAATGGTTAGAAATGAAATCGAGGAAGCTAGTCGTCGATACAAGGAGAGGATTGGGAGTCATCCTAATAGTCTCGCCAGAAACCTATTTAATAGGACCACTTATCGTCGCCTGAAAAGGACCGATCCTGTTGACCTTTCTCGTAGATGGGGTTTTTGTTCCTAATTATTTGATATTATCATTTAATTAGTTGTGTTTTCCGGGGTTTGAAGCGGACAGGTGTTTGATCTGTTCCTTCGTTGTCTATGTGGTTTTTAAAAAACACTCTTGCAATGGAGTACAAATTAATTTTGAATTTACTTATTGTCATGTATAATTGACAGATTGTAAATAAAAGCCGAAAGGTAGTTAAAAAAAAAAAAAAAAAAAAAAAATCAATTTACATTTTGTGTTTGTACGTTTTTAAGGTGAGCTTTAGCCCTCAGTGTGTGAGAGAATATATGTATGGATATGTATATGGAGGAGGGGTTGTTCTACCATGCTAAAAGCGTTCAGTATTTTCCACTAATTGGTTCAAAATCTCTTTTTCCATTTCACTCTTTCACATATATGCATTTTCATTTTCATTTTGTGTTGTGCTTCTCCACCAAATATTTCCCGTATGTTGCAATCAATGTCAATTTCCCCACTTTTAAGCCCCAAAACACTCTTTTTCCTATTATACGGCATTAGCCACACCGGAAATCTCAATAATTCTCCACAAGAAACTATGCCAACATGTTAATAGAGACCTAATAGACACAGGTGTGACAAAGCTTCTCAGCTTTGCATGATACTCAAAGTTGTGATTTTGATATTGTATGCCTTTTAAATTGTTTGCTCACTAATTATGTATGTATCACTAATTATGCATAATCCTATATGTATCCAATACGAACTTTGGGCATAAAACAATAAATAATATTATTATTATTTCGATGAAGAAAATGTTTAGTAATTTCATGGGAAAATTATCCTGTGTTCGAACGTTTGATAAAGTTTTCTTCAAATAGGCTTTTTAAAGTTTACCGGTTCAGAATCGATTCACAATCCACCTTCAAATTAAAAAAAAAAAAACTTAGTGAATCAACTAAAATTGAACAAAAATTGTTCAACTTAACCGGATCCCAATTCAAAGACCTTTCAAATGTTTCCAAAATTGTTTCAATCACTTCAGCCATAAATCTGTGACATTTAAAATTCGTTGACACAAAATATTGTCGTATACGTAAGTCCTAGAAAAAATATGTAACATACAAAATTAAAAAATAAACATGTTTTATTTTTAACATTTTCAATAACCAACAAGTTGTGGAAGGGAAGGAAATGAACCTTGAGTATAATATGAGAGATTTTCCTGAAAACCTCAAGTGGCTATCTCAAACCGTTTGGCCTATAAATCCACTCATGGTCAGATGGACTGCCGAAAACCCAGTGTGACATATTTTTTCAGACATTTTCTGAAACGCAAAGATATGGGAAAAATTGACCCCTGAGGCTGAAAGGTTGATCTTTCGAAATGTCCAAAAATCAAGATATTACATGCTTTGTAATATTCTCTCTATGGATTTTGTGAAATAAGAAACCTCCAAATAAATTTCTCTATTCCATAATACAGGTAAATTTATTTCATTAAATGACAAGTAAGATTATTGAATGCACTACTGATAAGTGCATCAGTATTCAATTAAAATGATGTAATCTGAGAGAACGGGAGAAAGTTCAATGTTGCATTCTATTAAATGCTCATAGATGCGTCACACAGTATTATTTCCATTAACAATGACAGGTACTTATACTAAAATTCAACCTCACTCCATTTACTCCCCATCGACCAAATCACCATGCATTCACCTAATCTGTGAAATTCCATTTCATACAATATAAGGGGTGCGCAAATTCACAAAAATTGTTAAAATTACTAAAATGTTTATACAAAAATACTTCATACAATTGACAATAATAAAAATTTGCTGTCAATTTGAACTTAATCTTAAATTATTTTAAAAAAATCCTAAAATAAAAAGAAACTAAATAAAACTTCTTTCAAATTTAATTGTCATCCGAACTAAAAAGTAGCCCGATACTAAAAAAAACTGAGTTAGCGAGAGTCTACTGTAAGGGCCTTGACAGACCTGAGGATTATCCGAGAGACGGCTTAGCATAATTATATTGGAAATAATGATTAAACTACATTTCCGTCATTTCCCACTAAGTCGTCTCTCGGCTTAAGTCGTAAGTGTGTCCAGGGCATAATAATAATATAGCAACTTTGATTTAAATATGTTCACATCGTTCACATCTTTTAATCTAAAAGGCACTCAATGGGTTAAGTGGTAGAATACTCGCTCTATTATGTAAGAACCGCGGCTTTGAATCTTCATTGGATCACCTGGAATTATTTTTACTGTTCCCACTAGAGATCAAACGGTTAGAGATAGACACTTGGGACTATCGGGAGACCCCCATACATAAATCAGCCTCCGTAACTTTAATATGTTTCTCATTTTCCTCCTACACCCATTCTCTTCCAAAACCATGTTTTTTTCTTTTTGAGATTACCTAAAACCTTCACTTCGAAAACACCATAGAACCTCTTCTAATAACAGTTGGGTTATGAAGGTTCTACGTCTAGGGTGCATTCTTATCACCCGAATGGGCCCATATTTGAGTTTGTTAGAAAGGTCTAGGAAATTCTGATAAGTCTAAACCGATTCCCTCCGAACCGAACGGTAATGAATCAGGAATGAGCCCATACATAATTTTTATTCGAAAATCAATTGTATTTTTTCTAAGCTTTTTTGGTCGACTTTTTGCGTACTTAATCAGTTGTAAACCGGTTAATGATGCGAAAGTATTTTTGAAATATAGTAACTAGGTCACGAGTATGAGCATTTCCCAAAGCATGGGACGCTTAGCCAACCCTTTTCCAATTAAAGATGTTCGAATTGTCCCTTATTAAGTAAGGGCCCTTATTAAGTAAGGGACTATGAATTCTATTACTTATGCTTAAGAAAGACTAATAATGCATGCCTAGGAAATTTCGCTTGTATAAAGGCCTAGTGCTAGTTTTTCTATGGGATATTGCATCATTATTATTATTATGGTATTAATATAATGCAGAAGATTGGACAGTAGATTAGTAAAATTGGTCAGTAAATATCAATTTACAAACTTAAATGCATTTTAAGTGCAAAAAGATATCAAAATATTGTTGAAAAAGAGACAAATTGGAAATTACGAATCATCTGGACATCTCAGATATGTTTCCGTCTGATCTGACTAAAATAGAATATTTTACTAATCACAAATGTTTGTTCTCTTAATATTAAAGTGATGGCCTCTACAACACTACAAAAATTTATATACATATTGAACAGTTTTCCTACACAAACGTGGGGAATTTGCTTTCATATGGACATAAATTTCTTTAGTGTGTAGAGGTCATAAGTCTACAGCTACAATTTTAAATCAAAGTTCAATTTAATTTCAAACTTGTTTTCAAAATTATTTTTTCTAATTTTTCTTTGATTCTTCAAAAATTCCTAAGTCATCATCTAAAATTACGTTTTCGATTGGTTGCCAAAAATAATAAAATTCAACACCCCTAAAATTTATACCACAAATGCAAATAACTATTGTAAAATCCCCTTATCGATTTATTTTCCATTTTCCCAATAGAATTACAAAACGAATCTGTGATTTTTTCCCAAAGCCGAAAATAAACCAATTTAAAAGCATCTTTTTGGTGTAATGAAGTCTCTATGGTAGGGATTTTTGTAGAAAAGAAAAAAAAAACGTAGAGTAAATTTTCATTTTGCACTGTGGTATACATAAACCCGAACACGGTATGTATTTAATATCCAATAGAGTGCTGAAGATATATTTTATGCTTGAAATGATTTTCCAATAAATGCTGATGATGGGCCACGTGAATCGTGCTCTGCATCCGATTCATACCTTTTCTGCCATCCACCTCGAACACATCATTCAATCTCAGTCACGTGGATCCCAGAGTTATCCACGTGATGGGGATTTTCATGAAACAAAGACACACATTTTGCACAGCTTTTCCATCCCCCCATCGGTACCTGTCTCACCTCTCCCCCCTTTCCATCACCTAACAGTGTCAATGTGTTTGTGTTTTGCGTATTAACCCTCATGTCGTCATTCTGAAGAAAATGTGCAATTCTCCAGCCATTGAGATGACTGCACACTGACTGTCGAGAATAACGTCAGAGCAGGTTTTTCCAAGCTTAAATACATACATATGCCCTGTCAACCCCATACAAATGTTAGAGTATTGCGTAAAGTATATTTCGAAACCTATATAAACACACAATTAAGTTATTGAAACTTTCGAAAGTTCCACTTTTTGCAAACCCCTTTTGTGTCGTAATTGAGAATCACACCCAACTGAAAACTTTTCAATGAGGCAAATTTACACAGCTCCAATGTCAAAAGAAATAATATGTACAACTTATAAATAAAAAAAAAAGATTACAGAAACAGCTTAAATGCCTAATAATTCTTTATGGTTTTGATTATATTTATACAAATCCTTAATTATATCAGATATACTATTTGTGTAGTCTATTTCAGGAATACGATAATATTTATAAAGAATATCGCACGAATAAAAAAAGAAAATTCTGCTTAAAGAGTTTACAATACAATTTTGATAAAACATAGTCAAAATGTAAAATTAAATGAGAAAATAAAAGGATAAATATTTATATTCCAAATACCATTGAATCATTCCTAATAACGATTTTACAATATCAAAAGTCAAAAAAGATCTACGCCGCGTATTTTTCAATTGAATAGGTTATAACCTATTCATGATTGGGCTTGTTGGAAAGGTCTTGGAAATTCTAAAAAGGCAGAACCAATTCCTTTCGGTTATGAACCGGGAGAAAACAGATTTATTAACTGATAATTTTTTATCAGAATTTTTAATTCAATTCTAAGCTATATTGAGAGAACTTTTGAGTGAATTATTAATAAATAGGTACAAATGGGTTGTGAATTTGTTTATGGTAAATAATACTAAAGTTATTTTTTAGGTGTAGGGGGAAGTGGGGCTACTTTGAGCTGTGGGGCTATATTGTTATACGATTTCTTCGCATATTTGTAAAGGAAATTGGGTTTTAACATGATGTAATTTGAATAGATAAAGCAATTGTGGATCTAAATAAAATAATTGTAAGGACCAGCTTGATTTAGAAATAGGCAAAAAATTCGTACTCTGAAAACAATATCTCGTAAACAATCTCGTAAAAAAATTGTAAAATAAATCGATTTATATGGAAAAGTAACAAAATGTTTGCCTACCCCTGTCGCCATAGGAATTCTCGAAAAATCTTTTAATTTTCAACAAGATATCTTGTTACAACCGAATCTACCACAATTAATTAACAAAATTCTTGTAGAAGTTTTCTCAAAATCTGGTTTTCTTGGGAACTTCTCAATAGATGGCACCGCAAAATATATCGTTTTCTCTTTAATATTTATCTCTTTCTCTTAAAATGGTCTTGGAAAATTTTCTGTCAAATTATTCATCAATTTGGTGGAAATAATAATCACGATTTTCATGCTTTATGTTATATTTATCTATTAAACGCCGGTATGCTATCTGCAGGAAATGGTTAAATAGGACTTTAGAGACCATTTCCGACTACAAAATCGTCATTTTTTGGTGAATAAAAAATAGAATACTGACAAAACTCTTACAAGATTTTGTATATTATTAGTAAGAAATGTGGAGTATCCGGTATCAGCAAGATATCTTGTTGAAAATGAAAAGATTTTACAAAAGTTCCTATGGCGACAGAGGTAGCCAAACATCTTGTTACTTTTCTATATGGGGCAACGAGATTTTACAAAATTTTTACAAGCGATTTTTTTCAGAGTATAACAATCTAGCCCCACAGCTCAAAGTAGCCCCACCTCTCCCTAACGATCAAGTCATGAGTTTCAAGACTTTTCATGCATGGGACTTTTGTGTTCCGTGTGTTTCGTGAATATAATAGTTATATAACATTTTTTTTTTGAAAAATATCATAAAATTTTCAAGTTGCGATGTCGATGTCTTGAATGGATATTTTTAATTTTTTGTCTATTTGATAATCAAGATTTATTCTAACTCTTCCTAAAAATACTTTAGTTATTTTTTTAAGTATCCCCTTCCGACCTATATATACATTGGATTTCTCATATTCTTGTCCACGTAAGAAACATTATACCTGAAGGTTTGCAATCTAATAAAAATCAAACATAAAGTAGGATAGCATTTCTCACTTAAATCTGTCTTTTCACTCTGAAAAGTCAATCTTTCAGCCGTGTTTTTCATTCTTCCTCAGTCCATAAGAGCTTTTCTAAAGGGTTGAAATGTCACATATATCTTTTAGAGCTACCATAAATTTTTCACTCATTGAATATTGCAGCATTTTGCGGAACTGGTTGGAAGAAATACCGAATCTGTCTACATACTGCCGAGTAGTTGTGAAAACTTTTGCAAGAAGTTTAGTGTGAACTTTCGAGTGTTAGATGTTGTAGGTAAAGAATGAAAAAAAAAAAAAACAACAGTCCCTCGAGAGTCACACAAACTTCCTTTTAGTGGGTTATAATTCTTTTATTACCTGTATAAAAAGCCATGAAGTGACGAGCGCCAGACTGCTGTATTGTCCATTAAATCGATAGTGATAGGCATAGAAGGAGAATTGGTAGAGGTAGAAGAATCTGAAAGTAGGAAGAGAAGGTATACCCAACTTAATAAATCTATCAAAATTTTTTTGACATTAATCTTACATGTAACAATATGGAAGTGTTATATGAGACATTTTCTTCCCCATTCTAATATGTTCTAGGGCTTGAAAATATATAGGACAAGAGCAAATCGTCATAGATTTTCCATTTGATGACGTGAATTCGATTTTTTTCATAAGCGCAATAGATTTTGTGACATTTTCAGTTGATGGCACATTCATACAGAAAAAAAGAGCTTCTACCCCAAATGATGACGAAGGCGACAAGCCGAAAAAGCTCCCCAAAGAGGATGAAAAAGTGGGTGAGTTAACTCGTCAGAAAAAAAAATCACACGATGCGGGAAATTATTAGAAGTTTTATTCCGCAGAAATGAACTTTATTGGAAATTGCTATGGGAAATATACTTTAAAATATGATAAAAAAAACGTTGTAATGATTTTTTTTCAGCTGGAGAAAACATTGGTTGAGTTTTTATTAGGCTCCTAAAAAAATTGAAAAGTTGCGGGTGATTTTTGAAGGGGAGAAACAAATTATTGATGCTGTAATTTTTACTGAAACTTTCTTTTGAACAGTATGTAGGGTAAGTGTGCCAAATTTCGACATAGTTGCATGCAAGCGTTAAAGTCTCAAGTTTGAAATGTAATATTTTAAATTCAAATTGATTTTTTTATTCTTTCTTCTGAAAGAGTGTTGCTTGGAACCTTGTAAAGAGTTTACCGTCTTTATTTACTCTATAATCATTCTTAAGACATTTTAAAATGAATAAAAATATAGACATAGCTTTGGTTCCCTATTTCGGCCACCTTCATTCTCATAGTTTCTTGCCCTTCGGGAATTCCTCTAAAGTCTTTTTCACATCATATCGTTCGTCAAAGCTACATTTTTTGTTATTTTTTGCATTGTATAATCTCTAGAGTACGTAAAATCTAAAAGTTCATGGAAATTTGAGGAACAAAAAGGTGGCCGAAATTGCAAGCTGGCCGGAATTTGGCACACTTACCCTACCTAATGATGAAAAAATACATTAGAAAAAAATGATATTCAATATACATATTTTTTATGATATTGAAATTACCAGGAGTAAGTAAAATGTAGAACTCATTTTTAAGTTTTAACTCATAAAATTAATCTGTAATATAGAGATTCCATAGTAATAAATACATTTATTAATTTATCGAAAGCCAATGAGAGAGAACAGTAATATAAACTTTTTTTTTATATTACAACAAAATTTCCGTTTCCGAAACTCAGGGGGTGTCTTATTTTGATATTTTTTTTTGTTAATCGAAATTTAATGGAATGCTATTTGTCCTGTTTGCCTATTGGTCTGCACTTTCATCTGTTTATTATTATGAGATATCAAGGAATCAGATAGAATTATTAATATGGCCATAATTCTAACTCTTTCTTTAAATTAATTTCCCAAAGATTAGAACCAGTTGTTCAGACTTATCCTTTCAGATTCCCAAACCTTTAAAATACACCAAAACTTGCAGCAATCGATTGATAAATCGACCGCTCAGAATAAGAAAAGAATAACTCGCAGTAGGAAAATTTTACAAGAGAGCGATTTGCAGTTGAGATTTTAAATGCAGAGTATAGGATTTTTGAGATTTTATAATTTTAATATAATTTTAAAAATTATATTATTTTAATTTTAAATTTTAATTTTAAAATTTAAAATTAAAATTAATTTTAAAACTGTATAATTTTAAAAATAATTAACTTTCAAGTATAATATTCACAAGGAATGTAGATGGTATAATGAAGTATCCAAAAAGGTAATAAATTGATTTTTGTAAAAACTCGAGTTGTTCGACTTATATTTTGACAAGTTGAAATACAATCACTACAGAACTTTAACTCTTGATTTTCAAAAAAAATATAAAATTATATAAAAAAAACATAAAATTTGATATATGATATTGGAAATAAATATTATTACTATTATTATTTCAAAAATATTTTCGTGTATGACCAAAAGATTCCCCTATACAACTTCGAAAATGACGGAATAATGTTAATAAAGCGAAATTAAACTATAATAGGAGTGCCCTCCAAAGACTATAAGCCGCTATCTGAAAACGTTTGAATTTTAGCTCTGGTAACGTGCAGTCCAAAAATGAGATAGACTGAAAACATCATTTGCGAAAAATTCTCTGATTTTTTATGACAGGAATTAGGGATAGGGTTTCGGGCTTCGCACACACTCTGGCTTTGAACACTTCATGTATTTCCCGTATTCCTTTAATGATTGTTACCTATCTTTGTCTTCTTAAGTCACACATTTCCTGAAAAACTGAGGTCAGATGCATAAAAGAAACATAAGAAAAACGTACAATGTACGAAGCTAGAGTATGTGCGAAGCCTAAAAGCCTTCCCCTAATTACACGGAACATTTTTGGGGGTGAAAAAGGCAGAGGTTCTACATTGTTCTCATGGTAAGTTCGAGCAATTTTACGTTTTTACCATTAATTTTTTATTTATTTTTATTTGGTTTCAAAACTATTACGCAACTATATTAGTGCAATTTAATAAGCCATACCTTCACCCTTTCCTCAATATAACCATTAATTGTATTAACCCCAGTAAATATTTTCGCATATCAAACACGAGCTTTCCATTTCAATTTTCTTCTGTTCTATAGCAATTATTTCCTCTATTTTCTTTTTACTTCATATTGCTGCCTGATTTGTGTGTGCTTTTTACATACATAAAAAGCAATCTCTCTAATTGTTTATCGTGAAATAGTAAATCCTTTAAAATCATTTGAGTAATTTTGCAGCAATTGAAGGTATAGAGAAGTGAATTTTACAAATTTAAATTCCTAAGCCACCAATGAGCATGTTTTTTCCATTTACTTTATTATATTTCCTCTTTCTCTAGAAAGTTCCAGACGAGGAAGGGCAAAAAACACCCATGGAAAAATTGGCAAAATGGGAATTGAGAATACCAAATGTTGGAAAGAGAAAAAAAGTTGCCAAGAAATAATAAACGATTTCGATAAAATTTTCACGCCTATTTTCATTCTTTATTTAAGAACAAACAGGAAGAAGCACAAAAATTCATCATTTCATGTCTTCTCCTTTTTTTTGCTCCAAAAAAAAAACATGTGTAAGACTTTTGTTCAAGATGGTGATGAGGGCAAAGAAAAAATTTACGTACACTGAATAGCAATTGGAAGGAAATCTATGAAATTTTAATGGTGTTTTTGCATCTTGGATTTTTTTTTTATCTCTCTCTGATACTTCACCCCAAAGCCACAGTGGATAAAAGCTCTCTATCTGTTGGAGAACCTCAAAACGGGATGGTAAAAAGCACAAAACTCACGCATGAGGAAAAAAATAAAAATCGCATATAAATTTGTGCGTTACAATAAAATTTATTAGCTTCCCCATCCTTTAAAACGTCTGCAACGAACAAAAATTTCACACATCGCCAAAGTGTCTGGTGAAGAGAGTAATTTTCATGGTTGAGTGACAATACAGGGGTTTAATGAATTTTTTGTGCAATATAATTAATAAGATTTACACAAGAAAATTTTTTCAAAGTAATTTGGCCTAATATCATTTTGGCAAAATTTACGTTTTTTTCTTATTTACAAAAAAATGTTGATATATTCAAATTTGATTTAATTTGACAGCTGTCAGTTCTGAATTAGTTCAGCTGTCAGGTGTGACATGTGTAAGTACTTATATTTCAGATCATATCTAGCAGCTGTCAGTTCTGACAAACTATTTGCAAAATATGTAATAATATATTTTAAATTTAATAATATTTTGATTTATGACATATAATTGGGATAAATGAAAAATAAGTTATTCACAGTGAAAAATTTGATTAGAAAAAATAGTTAGCGTTTCCTACTTCATACTAGTTCATGGATTTCTGAACTTCAGCTGTTTCTGTTATTAACTTCACTTTAATTAATATCTTTAAATTATTGAACCGATTAAGTCTATGAATTCTGTGTTCTCAATTCTTATTCTATTTCCCAAATTTACCACCTTAGTGCAAATAATTTCCTTACAGTCTGTATATATTTTTCACTCCTCCACACATTCGTGACACACCCGCAAGAAGGACCAGGAGTGGGTGAAAAATTGTTTGTATGCTGGTAAGTCCCAATAATAACCATCAGATATGAGTGTCATAATTTTTCTCGCTTGTTTCCGGGAAAAATTCAGCCACTATTGGTGGTAAAAAATATTCCTTCTACAGGCAATTGGGGTATCTGTGTGTGTTTGTGTGGACAGTGCGTCGGACAATAAAGTAATTAATTTCCTTATTGCTGCCTATTCACAATTTTATAATTGTTTCATCCATTGCGGACAACTTGGTTCCCACTAGGATATTCATTCAACTGGGAATTTTTCGTTGGTTTTTTTTTATCACCGTATATATAAGAGGAACGGGCAAAAATTTATGTTGTGACGTATGATGAATTCAGAAATTTATCTGTGTATCATTAAATCGACGTTTGCATTAGTTAATGTCGTACCTTCATCATCACACTTTAAATTTTACTTTTAGAAATTTTGATGACTTATACTAACGAATAATACATAATTATACATATTTTGTTCACAAATATTGTTGAAAGCTTCTACAAATTTGAGTAATTTTAAACCATAGTGTTAAGTCTAAAGATGTGTTTTATTAGCTGAGATTCTTTACAATCTCATTATCTGTGGTCCAAGGTGAAATGCACAACTTCATCAGATCGGGCTTAAAATTTGCATGTAAACGTTTTGACTGTCGTAGATGTCATAGATCTACAGACAAAAACCAATTTTCGTTTACGCCTGTCCGTTTCTATGTAGTATCCAAACGATTATAGCGAGAGAACAAAGAGATGTCGATAAGCAGTTTTCAGCAAAGGTTAAATTTCGGTTTGACGACAGTAGATGGTGATATCAGATCAAGCGCCTGGCAAGTTGGCCTTTTTATATGGAGCTATTTGAAGCCAATTCCTAAATTGATCTCGGACTCAGCTCACAGTGCTCCAAGGAAAAAATTTATTTAAACAAAAATTTAGTATATTTATTCCTCCATACGGAAAGGTATCTTATAATACGGAAAAACTTCTCACTTTTTAAATATTTAGCATAACGATCACGAGTGCAGAAAAATTCCCATACGCATTTGTATGTGAAAGTAAGAAATTGGCTTAAACTTTGAAGGCAACTCGCCGGGGACAAGTATCAGATCCATTCCCCCTTTGGCCATTTTGTAACGCTCACAAATTTCGTTTTTCTCAATAACTCAGGCCCATTCGGCATGGATCGTTACCAATCAAAATGGCAATATCTCCGGTTCTAACTATCAAGATTTGAAAAATTTTGTGTGATTTGGAAAGCTCTTGTTAACCCTCTAAAGACGAGTAATTCCAAAAACAAGACAACCTTATAGTAACTAAGATTCTGGTAGCTTCCAGAAGCTTAAATTTTTATGAAACACATTTCCAAGTGAATCAAACAATTTGTCTGTGAATTTTCACCACTCAGTAGGTAAAATGCAAAACCGATCAGTAAATTTTTAATTTAAAAACTAAAGTTCGATAAAAAAGAATTTGTTTTGAAAATTTAGTATCTTAAAAGATAAAAACTAATGGCGCTGGCACACCTTTTTAATTGAGAGAAAATTCAATCGATTGAAATTTTACTTCTTACTCTTTCAAACTGAAATCAGTTATAGCTGTCTCTTTCTGTCAAATGAAAATTATGGTGCTGGCACACCTTTTCAATTGAGTGAATTTCAATCGATTGAAATTTTACCTCTTACTTTTTCAAAGTGAAATCAGATATAGGTGTCTCTTTTTGTCTAATGAAATTTTAATTTGAAATTGGAATTTAAATTTAAATTTAAATTTTCATTTGATAGAAAGAGACACATATATCCTACTTTACTTTGAAAGAGTAAGAGGTAAAATTTCAATCGGTTGAAATTCACTCAATTGAAAAGATCTGCCAGCGCCATTAAAATTGAAAATGAAAATTAAATTAAAATTTCAATTTTCATTTGACAGAAAGAGACAAACCTATTTTATTTCAGTTTGAAAGAGGAAGAGGTAAAATTTCAATCGATTGAATTTCACTAAATTGAAAAGTTATGCCAGTGCCATAAAATTTTCTTAATTTTCTCTTTAATCAAAATTGCAGTAATATACCCTGTAGCAATTTTCGTCAAAAATTGCTTTTTGAAGGAAATAGCCAGCAGTATTGTAGGTAGAAACGTCAAAATTCTGTCAAAAATGTAATTTTTACGAAAATTGCTTCCAATTTGTACAGGCCTTAAATAAATATTTTTTATTTTAGTAGACATTTTGTAATATAATATGGTTAGAAAAATACTCAAAAGTATTGTAAATTCTTTTTGACTATTGTAATCAATTCCAATAAAGTGACCAAGCTAAATCGTCATGTACTTTCAAAATATCTAAGATCTCTTCTTTGTTTCTTTTATTACTGAAGTTGTATTAATTTAATTTTTGAAATTTTGTTATTAAAAATTTAGTTTTTACCAATTAAACTTAACAAAAATCTTATTAATATGGCAATTTTCGTTTATAGAATAGAAAACCATCAATCAAATTATTATATTTATAAACAATTTATTCATTTATTTATTTTTAGGTTAACTGCATTTGAAAAATTTTGAAAAATTATGGTACGACACTTGCTAATGAGAGCGACAATATATCTTGGTTTTTCCACCATTTTGTATGTCTAAAATATTCAATTGCAGCTTGAGGGGAAGTTGGGTAAATTGGGAGATGAATTGTTTGCTGAAGAAAAGGACATACACTGGGAATATTTAAAATTTCACAATAAGCTTTTTGGGGGGATGAATTGTTTATCTTCCTTAGCGGAAATGTCCTCTCCCCCCATTCACAAAGATTGACAGGGGCAAAAGGGATGTTGAAATAGATAGAACCAATATACCTAAGAGAGACTAATAATTCACTCAAATGATATATTTGAATAGCAGAATCCTTTGGAAGTCTCTAGCATCAAGACAGAGAATTTACGACAATAAAATAGAGAAATTTCTTCCCAGGAATGCTGTATCAAATGGTTGTCTTCCAATTTAGACTGTCTCCTAGACATTTTCCTTTTTTCATGAGGATAGCCCATCCCTTTACTTTTGTTGGCGCATATAAACAATCGTAATTGAATTTCCACCTCAATTGCCATTTTCAATTATTTACAGCGAATTTTCACATTGAGGAAAAGTGGCTTTTGCCACCCTTATTTCGGTTTGGCTGAGTTTTGGAACAATAACCTGTAGCTGTATTTCTTTCTCCTGTTGCTTCAACTCTCGCACCTCCTGAGCACCAATTCCTTGGTACACCAAGTCAATTCTCACCCCCCCCCTCCCGTTAAAACTCCTCGACGTTGTTTTTTTTCACCCCTTTTGTTGTCCACCATCCTCTTGCATGATATTTGTTCCGAATACAGGAGAAAAGCGTCCGTATATCCCCCGCAACCCCCTTCGCATGCAAGTATACTGTGTGGCCGGTGTTTATAGCAATAGTTGAACCAAAGAATCATATAAATAACCCTAGCTTACCACCCTCAGTCCACTCCTGAAAATGGTGTGTATTGGTTGGCCGGTACTGGAACGTGAATTATAGTGTTGAATTAACTTAACCCCTTTTCCGATTATTAAGGCAAACTCTAATTCAAATGATTTCAATTCGTTTATCAAACCACCCACACCCCCCAATACCTTGCCATCCAACAACCCTCTGGGACTTTTAGTGATGGCGACAGGACATAAGAGTAGGGGGTTCACCGGGGGTTGGTTCTCTGGTAAAAGTGTGAGACTGAACATACACAGGGTGTGCCACCATCTATAATATGTTTACAGAGCTTCAATGGTTATGAGGTCGGGAGGTAACAGTGCGGTGGATACACTCATCGACTTAATTAAATTTCCCCATAGTATATTAGGTTTGTTTTACACATACAAACTAACACACATACACAATGGAAACACTACAATTCCATTTTTTCTTCTCGCTTGATATGATAAATTAATTCATTGAAAAACAACTAAGCTGTCCTACAGAAACCTTATGATGGTACTATTAAATTCCTGGACCTGACATTCCGATATATGTCTAACTCCAAGATGACAGATTCAAAAGTTAGGATTTAACCGATTTAACCCTTTAACGACGAGACAGTTTTTGCTGACCGAAAATCAACAATAAAAAAGAAACCAATAAACAAAACTTGTGAAACGTCTTACATCTAACCTTGGAAAAGCCAACAGTCTGATTTGGTATATTTTTGTGTCTATGAACGATAGGGACAAAAATAGCTCAAAAGTCTAAGTATTTTTTCTGACGATACCAATGATACACACAGAAAAATGGAAAATTCTTAAATAGAAACACCCAGGAATTTAATTTCAAATCCCATGGAATGAATGCCAATTCCATAATCCTAAATCCTTGATCATTTAGTTTTAATTGTAATTTGTAAAGCTCAAGACATTTTTAATTTTTCAGCTAATGCTGAACTTAAACTCCCGATTTCTTAACGTGAATGAGGTAGGGATTCTAGCCCATTTCATTCGCTCAGAGCTTCTAAACTTAAACGCCTCGGAGATTCACGTCCAATTTAAGTTTCCGAAGTCTTATATATTCTTAAATTTAGAGTCAAACTTTTTCTGTGTGTAGATAATTTTCACTCTAATGAAAAATATTATGTTTGAGTATTATAGTTTTTATTCCCAAAACGGTTTTACTTAAAAAAAAATTGGAAGTATAAAAAATAATTAAAATCAATTTTCAATATGAGAATTGAAAAAAATTGTTATTTTTGAGCTTAAAAATTTACTAGGGGAAATTACTCTCCCAGCAAACGTTCGTACCTTCGAATAGTTTCCAAAGAAACTTACACATTTGCATTAAATATTAGTTAGCTTATCATCAATTGTTGATAATTCCGCGATAATTTAGTGTAAATCTCTTACGAAAAACAAAAGAAATTCACATTATTCAAAGGCAAGAAATTAAAGTTTTATTCTGAAGAAGAAGCACAGTGTTTACAAATTTCCCGCGTCGTGAAATAGTATACATTCAGGCGTATTTCGAAAATGATTTAATAAATTGACTCCCAATGGTAGACAAACCTGCATAATTGTATGTGTCTAATTCCGTCAGGTGCATACTCCCGAAGTGCAAAATGCCGGGACTGAGTATATTGAGAAAACAAAATTTAAGGGTGCTCCAAAATGGCGGAAGGGGAAGTGGGTCTGACATCACCAACTTTTAGCCACCTATCGACATTTAATCTTTGCCGGAAACTACTTGTCGATATCTCTTTGCGTTCTCTCTCTAGAAGCATTGTACTCCGAACAGGGCGGACGAGTGGGACGTCCATGAAACTAGATTTGTAACACATACGATTTTCATGATCTATGAGTGTCAAAACGCGTAAATCCAATACTGGTAAAAATAAAAGGATCAAATTGAACCAAATTTGATTCTTTTGCAAAGGTTGTATCAAATTATCATATTCTATTATGATAAATGTACGTTCAACGTTTGACATTTGATCCATCCTTTGCAAAATGATCAAACATGGATAAATTTGATCCTTTTATTTTTACCAGTGAACGCAGTGAACATTTAGGCATGAGATCTGACAAGGTCGGATTTCATCTCGGATCACAAAAGGTGAGATTGTAAAGAATCTCAGCTAAAACACTTTTAAACACAAATTAGGGACAATTAATATGAATGAGAATATCATTTGAATATTTTAATGTGTAATGTGTAGTGTAATGTCAGGGTAAATAAATTCCATGATAAACACGTAATTTCTTAATGCTTTAGTGTCTCATTTTTTTTTAAATAAAATATGAAAATGTAAAAACTTACTAAAAACAGACTAGAAGAAAGTTTAAATGGTTTTAAAGAATTCTAGCAAAACTTTTTTTTATGGCTTCTACCAGCTTCTAGTGTTATTTTGAATTTTTTCTTTTTTCGTAATTTTTTCGTTTTCGTAATTCGATACACTGCATTTTTGATACAATTAAGCGATGAAATGTATTCATAATATTTAATAAATTAATTTTAATTATTTTGATGTACCGGGTCATGTAGGTCATTTCAAGTGTCCATTCGGCTTACAATGATTATGCGAAAAATGTGTTTTTAACGTTTTTAAAGACGTTTTAAGGTTTTACGTCGGGCAGGATTCTAACTCACAACTGCAGATGTTGAATCAAGGGGGGTCTCATTGTTTTAGATTCGAAAGATCTTACAATTCACAACACAAGATCCTATTTTATCATTACAGAATTTTATCATTTATGGAAGTTTGTAAATTTTTATTACATAAATATAATCCTTGAGTTTCAAAAACAGTTTAAAATAATAACAATAATCCTTCTGTAGGCATGGATTGCATAAGTGAGCGGTCAAACGATGTGAATTTTCTTTTTGGGAATGACCTCTAGATAGTCATTTCTGAGCAATTAAGGGCTATAAAATATATCAAATCAAAATTGTAAATCTGTGTTATTAATAGAATATCAACTTTCCAAATATAACTTTTAAGTCAAATCACAAAAATTGCTCTTTTTTCAAGAAATGTAAAATTTGTTATTTTAGGACGGTATTAAATGCATTCAGATTCTCCTATGAGTGTTTATCGGCTCAACCACAATTTCTCAACCGATTCAGAAGATTTTTCCTTGGACATATTGTGAAATGTATTGGGCGTAACGATTCTTCATAGGGGGAAGTGGGGCACCTTTGAATTGGGGTACTTTTGAAAATAGACTTTTTTGTATTTTCAAAAGGAAATTCCTATTATAATGTGATATAGTTTCATAATCGGTTTGTAGAACTAAATTATATCACGGTAAGGTTCAATTCCGTTTAAAAATAGGAGAAAAAAGCTCATTTTTAAAACTGCCCTAATTCAAAGGTGCCCTACTTCCCCCTATACCTATTTTTAATAAGCTTATACTCATATTCCTTGTGTATTTTCACTTTCAATACTTTATGATTATTGAGTAAGGTTGAGTGATAATTTCTCATAAACATGCCTTTCATGTTTATCAAGCATTTTTATTTATTTATATAAAAATGTCTCATTGACAACTTTTTCCAATTCACAAGTTTTCATTTAAGACTAATCTTAAATTTACGGATTTAATTAAACTTAAGGATCTCTCCCATCATGTCACTTCAATTAAGCTTTGTCTATTATAAAATGTTAGACAATTGAGTAAATTGTCCCAATAAGACACCCAATATGGTTGGCAGAAAGTAAATTAATTTGTTTTGGATCCCATGGAGATCAACATCACAGCATCCCAACTCAAATACAAAAAAAAAGACTTCAGTTCATTTGAGTCACCCTCAACGGATAGTGCTAATGTTGTCTCTTTCAATTGATTTAATTTATTTGATCTGACACCCTCTAATTGATATTGATTTTAAAGTTTTTTTTATTTGTATTTCTCTGACATAAAGTTCAAATTAAAGAATTTTCCTCTTGAACTTTGAGGAAAGGGTAAATGTGGGTATGGTAGGGATATATTTATAAAAAAAAGGAATTGGATGGGCAGTGAAGAAATAAAAATATTATTGATATCGGATATTTCAACCCAAACAGTCCTCAATTAGAAATTGATTACGGTTGAATGTTTTGTCTTCAGTCCCTAATAATACTAAAACCCAATAAGATTTCTTCAATGGAAAATATAATTTTATCTCTTTAGATATGCCCATAAGGCATGAGAATATCTTCGAGCAAAACCAATGAAAATCTCGAGGGCGGAAAAATGGATATATCGAGTATATATATTAATTTATATGCACGGCAGAATCAAATAACAGAGGTGGATTGTGTGTATAAAAATTTTATTATGTGTGGAAAATACGAGTGAAATAGAGTGTTTTGCCAATAAAACCAAAAGTCATATTTTCCAATTTCTTAAATTGCATTCCAAACGCACATGGATATAAAAAGAATCTCCCCCATATGCATACGCCGGATGATCAATAACGTGGAAAAATTTTGTACATACATTTGGTTGAATAGAAATTTAGTATATATAAACCAAAACTGATATTTTGTCCTGATTTTCAAGTTTATAATATGGACATCCCGTGAGAACAAAGATAAATGTTTCCAATTTTGCAAAACTTTCACCATCAAGACGAACAAGTAAATTCTTCCGTTCAATGTTAAAGGTATATGTATATATATAAAGAAGGGATGTTTGAAGCTGAATTATAAAGCAATGTATCCTAATTATACAATAAAACAAATCAATGTTTTGCTGGGGTAATATGAATAAAATGTAAACGAAGGGTGTGAGCCTGAAGATGAAAATGATGATGATGACTTGAATATAATGATGGTAACAAGAGGGTATATCCCTTCAACAATCTCTCAGACCATTCTTAGAAGGAAACTCTTCATGATCTAATTAGTTTGGTACATTATATAAAGTTTTCTGTATACTTATTAGCATGTATGGGGCGCGAAAGGATTCAATTTCCCTCCTCTCATGTGTATTCTTCCTCCAACCATCCCCCTCCTATTTCTGAAACTCATAAATTGTTGAGAAAATGACGTAGGGGGTAACTTTATAATCCCTACAAGACACCAATTGAGTCTTTTGAAGATTTCAACTACAAACAACAAGCATTTAAACCAGGTATTACTCAACAGACAGTTAAAGTGACTTTCCTATTCATTTTTCATTAACCAAGTAATTGAAGCAGCAAACATATTTTATAAGACAGCAAAAAAAAAGAAATAAAATTTGAGTGCCCAAGCGGTGTCCAATTTCAATAAAAACCCCATATCCACATAGTTGGAAAATGACCCATCGAGTGGACCCATTAATAGTTTCGTCGCCAATTCCATCATTGAATCAGTTGGGGGGTTTGTTTTCCCTCCACAACGCAACAAAATATCCCATCCACACAGGAAAATATATTTATACAGATCCCACCCATTTGCCTGGGTACCACGTGGTGCAAAGGATGTGAGGTAGGTGGTGAAACTAGCAAAATTGATGAAAGTTAAGTCAATTTGATGTCAACTCAACATACAGTGAAGTAACACAATCGGCTTCATGTGCACCCTCGGAAAAATAGAAGTCACAGCGGGTGGTTGAAAATATACTTTGGCTTCCAGCAGCATGCTTTAACAGCATATTGATGTACATCAAACTGTGTATGGATGCCCAATCATCATGCTCAATCCACAGAAAAACATCCTCATATATTGGCAACTTTTTACGCAAAAGAAGGAACAAAGTTGGAGGGTATAGAGTAGGAAAAATATTCCAATTGATTGCCACTTATTCTATGATTAATAAATGATGTCCAATGACTCACCACGGCTGAGAAAGTTCAGTTGTTTTGGACAATACCCATGATAAAAAGCTAAGACATCTTTACAATGCTGTAACCTCTTTTGAAAATCTCCTATTTTGGAAATAGAATACTAGTTCCACAATATGTTCCACGCACAAATAACTTTAGGCTACGCCCCTTTCAATTAAGGCAGTAATTTTTGAAGGCGATAGCTGATTGGGCAATACTTTAGTATAAATGAAAATTGGTAGATAATGCAGTATTTAACATAGAGAAAATTAAGAAATACTGCTTCCCACACCTGTGTGGTTGGAGTACCCATAGGGCACGTTTAAGGTGACCGATAGGGAATGCTCTAGTTTATTCTAGAACCGGCTATAGTTTATTTGAAAATACCTACAGGCACGTATCACAACCTTTGCGTCTACGAAAAGTCCTTATAGTAAATTATAAACAGCTGATTACCCCAAAACCCGTGTCTCCTGGGTAAGGAGGCCTGTGACCTCAGGCTTGTACCCTGTTTCACAGTATTCTGCTCGCAAAAAAAACACAACAAAGAGCCTCAAATGACGGATAGATTGCACTGGAAAAGATCAGCGTGAGATAACGGACAAGCCCTTGAATCAAAAACGCTGATCCTGGGGTCGGGTCGGAGGGCACCAGAGTAACAGAACAGGCTCTGCAGTGACACCGGCTTTTGCAAACCTACCACGATGACAACGACACTTGAAAATGGCTAAACCGTGGTTAAGTCGGAGGCAACAGTAATCTCCAAACAGCCTGTGCAATATACTCTACATGTTAGTGGCATCCCACTGAAACAGGTGACGAAGTGCAAGTAGGGTGGCGGCATTACTTGTGGCCTCTGTCTTTTCTTATGGGCTCCTCTCAAAAAACTTTGTATATCACAAAACGGTTTCGAAAAACCTCAAAATTGAAAATATTTGATGTATTATAATAACACATCAATTTCTTTTGGTTTTCGGGATCATTTTCTAACAAAAATTTGCACTAGGCCATAAGTAAAGACAGGCCACAAGTAATGCCGTCACTCTATGTCGGGGTAGCTTGATAGAAGTGTGGTGAGGAAGGCCGAGTTTAGTCGTTCGGCTTTCAAAGCTGTGTTCATTCCTAATCTAACCTTATTGTTATGATATCTGGGTAATGACCATTAAGGTAAGATCGCAAAGGGTAATGACCGAAAAGGAATCAGTCGTTGAGATTGAGTGAGGAACGTAGACATTCGTGAGGAGCCAAGGAATATGAATTTTGTTTTCATTAGGGGAAGTGTGCCAAATTTCGGCCAGCTTCTAATTTCGGCCACTTTGTGTGTAATTTCGGCCATGGAAATAAATTAATTAAAATTATGTATGTTATCTTCGAATAGTCTATGAATTCACTTTGCTTTTAAATATTTATTCATTTTAGGATGTATTAACACAAAGACCGTTAAATTTTAGGTATAATTTGAATTTAAATTGCATGGTAAAAACTAAGTGTAGAAAGAGTCTTACAAAAGAATCTTGACAGATCGATTGTGTTTCTAGCAGTCTTACGATTTGTGGTGAAGTGCAAGAGGTTTTCCTTCGGAGTTTTTCATGAAAATTGATAAGTTTTCATTAAAGATTGTTTCTTTTTATGTTAATAGTGAATCCATCTTTAAATTTCTGGTGAAATTTCCCAGCTCAATCCTGTATTTCGCGTAAAAAAGTGTATACTATGTGAGCGTCTCTCCGGTGAGGTAGTGTTGCCTTTTCCGGCAACATCTTTTGCTTTCCTAAATTTCTTATTCATTTTATGTGTTTTTTCAATTTCTGAGTTCTACAATGTCCAGAGAAAAAAACCATAGCTTCTATGAAAAAGATGATGTGGAAAAGGCATTGGAAGAGTTCAGGAAGAGCAAATTGCTACGGGAATCTGTGCGTAAATTTGAGATGCTACTCTTCAGGTCTTCAGGACAAATTACACGGAAGATCTCAGGGTTTGTGGGTCATATAAACGTATTAAACTAAATATTAAACTCGCTCCGTTTCACGTTTTGAAATTTTCTATCTGTTGCGTCACAAAAGGTGGTCAGAAAAAAGGTGGCCAAAATTTCACTCAAAGTGGCCGAAATACTACCCAAAGCAATGTCCATATTATTATTAATTTTTCAATATTTTAGGAAGGGATTTAAAGAAAACAAAGATGATAAACTAGTTTTCAAGCTTCCACACAACCCTCCCGAAAAGGAAGTAATAAATAATATCAATATGAATTAAAAATATTGTATTTCAAACTTAGGATTTCGGTGCTTATATGCAACTATGCCGAAATTTGGCACACTTACTCTAAACGTTTCTGAAAATGGATTATTTCATTTATGAAAATTACTGTTTTTACTGGGCATTTTGCGTAATTTACTGTCCAATTTTTTTTTAAGGTGCTAGCACACTATTTCAATTTAGTGAAATTCAATCTAATGAAATTTTACCTCTTACTTTTTCAAACTGAAATCAGATAAAATTGTCTCTTTCTGTCAAATGAGTATTTAAATTCAATTTCGATTTCACTTTCAAATTGAATTTCCATTTGACAGAAAGAGAGAATTATATCGGATTTCATGTTAAAAGAGTAAGAGGTAAAATTTCAATCGAGAGTATTTCGCTAAATTGAAGAGGTATACCATTGCTATTATTTTTGAATTGTCATTGTTCAATAAAATAGTCTTCTTTTGTTCAATTGACAACTCTCCTGATAAAATATCAACTGTGGGAATGACCTAAAACGTCTTAGTTACATTTAAGTGAAATAAAAAAAATATTACTAGTTTAATTCACCTTAAAAATAGACATAATTTGAGAACTGCAAAATTCTCCCTCTTTTCATCCAACCTTTGAATACTTTCAAAATATTCATGCGATTCATGCGATTTCTACAATTGGTTATATGATAAGTATTAGTGTAACAAAAGCGTTACAATCCCTGTTACAAGTCATTCAAAGAGAAACAAATCATGATATAAAATCTGGGACCCCTATTCATTTTAACCCATATATTTACCACAAAAACTAGGTCAAATAAACACACTATACAGGATTGTCCATTCACCTAAAATCCCTATAAATATTAATCTGATGACTTTGTCCCTGGATAAAGTGTTTAGTTTACCTGAAACTTTC
Source organism: Phlebotomus papatasi (assembly GCF_024763615.1). Classification (NCBI taxonomy): domain Eukaryota; kingdom Metazoa; phylum Arthropoda; class Insecta; order Diptera; family Psychodidae; genus Phlebotomus; species Phlebotomus papatasi. The sequence continues at coordinate 35,492,478 of NC_077222.1, forward strand.
AGTTATATATGATTCAACCATGAGATATATATGGAAATTAATTCAATAATCATTCCGAGGATTTCCATCGGATTTCCCCTACAAAATCATTTCATATAACATGGGCCAATTAGCTGGTGATGATGGTGTAACAAATGCCAGTAATTTGAAACTAATTTGAATAACTTTGAATTTTGCGAAATTCATGAGAATATCTGTTAAAACTCTTGTGATGACCTTCCTTTGGGAATTTTCTCCTGAATTATTTGTTTAGTAAGATTTTACGGTTCAAATCCTCACTTCTTCAGTCCATTATTGTTGAAAAATATTGAAAATCTACAGTAAAATGTAAAAGCATTGGTTTGGATAAAAGCTTTCGCATGAATCAATTATTCACATGGATACAAATTGTGATTTAGGAGCCTATTCAGGGATATTCTGAAAAACAAATTTTACTTAAATAAGATAGGGGAAAGTGGGGTACTTTGATATTGAAGCATTTCTGTCACATAGTAAATTTTAAGGGAATCTTATGGTAAAGGGGGTAAGAGAGCCAAAGGCGTCAAATGTTTGGCGGAGAGATCATTAGATCGACTTGTGAAAGTGGAAGTTCAAGTGTCGCTCAGAGCAAAGATCTGAATATTTGCCAAAGGAGCCAATAATGTGATTAAAAAAAAAAGTTGCACAAAATTTAATGTTAAAAACTTCAAAATGGATATTTGACAGTACTTTCTGTAAGGGCCAATCCATCTCAAGACGACCGAAAAAATCGCAAATCGCGGGGTCATGGTCTTATATGTTTCTGAATTTTACATATGTTAAAATACCCGATAAAATAATATACCTCTATTTTTTTTCGCCCAAAAAAAATTCCTGGCCGAAGATACATGGCGCCAAAAATGGCGTATCGCACTTCATTCGTCAATTGAGATTTTTGGCCAATATTTCAAAATGATTTATCTCGCAAACGGGTTGAGATTTCTTCTTACTCTTTTTTTATTTGAAAGTTAATTTTATACTCTTTAAAACGATATCCTAGTTTTCGTATTATCTGCTCAAGTTTTTTTGTAACGGTCTTTTGAATTTTTTTTGAAAAAATTTAAAAATTAATTTTGCTGAAAACCCCATTCTCAAAAATTTTCATTTTTTTTACTGTTGATCAGTAACATTGAGTACTACATTTTCCCTGAAAAGGCGAGCTTCCACTTTTGCGCTTATTTAAAAAAAAAATTCAAATTTTTACAACATTTTCAAAAAAGAAAAAATACCAGTTAAACTCAAAATTTTGAGTTCAACTTTTCAGGGAATACAGTACTCCACAATACTTATAAACAGTTAAAAAATCAAAATTTTTCGATTTCCCGTTTTTGAAATTTTTTTTTTTTTTGATTTTCAAATAAAAATGCCTAGATAAAGATTGAGACCATTTTATTCGTCCGCCATTTCAGTACAAGAATAAATCCAGTTAATTAAGGGCTATTGTTCAAATCGTAACATTAAAGCCTTATAAAATATCTATAGCGGGATATTAATCAATACGATCAAAACCTTAATGCTGATAGCTTCCCTTACCTTCCGTTGAACGGATTGTTATGACATATATCGTGTAGCAGTCAATTTTTTCTATTACGATTGCAACGGTCATTATTTGAAAGTCGTGAGTTACTTCCCATCTGTAAAACGGTACCGCAACAGGGTGTTCTTGGGGAGAGGAAGTCAGTCGGGATTTGACCGTACATACGGAAGGATGGGACTTTGTGTTCTGGGCCCGGATGAATGGATATTATCCTAGAGCTCAGGACAATTATCATTTGTAAGTGTCTACGGAGTTTCCTTGTACGCTTCTCTTCCCCGTGAGGCCCGTACGGCACCACGGGGAATCCAAAGACATTTCCAAACTGGGCTTGACCCTTGACCAGTGATTTTTTTTCTTAAGTTTTCTTTTCTATTTTTTTTCTTGCCGTTTTTCTTTTTCTAATTTTTTCTGTTTATGTATTCATTTGCTTACCACGCATTTGTAAGAGGGTTGTACTCTGAGTGGGTTTTATTTTTAAATAAATTGAAATAGAAAATAAAGTTTGTCAATAGCAGCCCCATCTGTGTGCCACCATAGGGACATCATGAATAATATGTTATACCTGTTATACCGCTCATTCAGAAACCCCAGTCAAGTATAATACAAACGACCCTATCCTCCCCTATAGTATATAGATTTGGCTTTATATATTCGTTTCATTGGATGATGTTTCAATGTTTAGATGTTTTATTGTTTGTTGGAGCCTGGGAAGAAATGTCAGGATAAATGATGAGGAAATGTATCTTGTATTTTGTGTTTTTTAAACCATCATGGGAGAGGGAAAAAACAGAGCTTTCATCCTGGAAGCGACAGCTAAGTATGGAATTTACGCACAGCAAGTGGCACATGAAGGCACAGAAAAAAAAAACATCAAGTGAGTGGAAAAAGAAAAAAAAATTAACGATCTGCAAAAGACGACATACCATTGTTTGGCAAATAGATACTGAATGCATTATTGTGTCTGTTCGCAACAGATAATAACAATAATATGTAATAAAAATGAATCAATTTGACATTTTGTAACAATGCGGCGCCCCGTAAAACAACTACGGCCGTAGTATGGGGATAGGAAAACAGCAAAAGAAAATTTTCCTCCAGGAGATGGAAAATCGGTATATATATAAATAGTATAAAGGAAAAAGGTGCACTGTTGCGAAATCACAGGAAAATTAAATGAAAGACGACAGTGGATGATGGGAATGGTGTGGTTCGAAAAGGAATGACGAGGAAATTGAGTGGATTGAAAGGTATATTGTTGCAGAAATTTGTCTGTTTATCGAAGGGTTTACTCAATGTTATTTTGTCTTGATTCAATCACACAAAAATTTCCCAATACACTGATTTTCAATCAAATCATTCATGAAATTTCATATGCTATATATACATTTTTTTTAGTGATGATACCCTGCTCTGATGTATAGTCCATCGGAAAAAAGAGATGTCGAAGAAAAATATTCATAGACTATTTTCAATCATATAAAATCCGATGAGGGTTTGTATCAATCAAAGTTTAAGGAGAAATATCTAAAGAATTCTCAATAGGATTTATGTTTGATTTATCTTTGTTAAATTTTTCTCCCCATCCCATCCCAATTGTCCACATTTTCATCTTCTTATATAGGAAGAGAGGCGGTATTGGAAATAATAAGGGTACAAGAGGATTATTTTTCTTCTTGTTGATTTCCTTCCATCGAAGAATCTCATGGTGAAATACTGCAAAGTTTTAAGTTGTTTTAGTAAACAATATTTTCTTCTAAGTTTCTTCACAAAAATTGATTTTGGTTGAAAATAAGTTTCAGTTTGTTGCTTTAAATTCTTATTATTTTTATGTAGTGTAATTTTTATCATCGTATCAAGCAACACTGTCAGCACAGGGATCAGAGTATACATTAAAAGAGAATGCTAAATAAACAACCCCTTTTAACACTGTTCAATGATCATGAAAACCCAATGAAAATGAAAACAACACGGACCATTGAATGCAATTAGTTGAGATTGAAAATTAAAATTACTGGAAACTTCCATTTCAATTTACATCAGGATCTGTGACTTTCACACAAAATATCTTTCACCTTTTTCCTAATGGGGTATGTTATTGTTAAATTCCATTAGACACCACAAAACATCATTTATATCAAATTGTACAAACATTTGATGCACCAGTGGTTCTTCCAATCTATTTCTAAGATATTTACTTTAAAATACGAAATATGTTGTAAATACAAACCCATTGCAAAAATTGTTAAAATTTTAAAGCTTATGCGGTATAAAAAGTACTTTCTGTGTCATACAAAATTCGATGTAAAATTAAATTAATGCAGAAATAACCACAATATATTGAAAACTGCAGAGGGAATATCAGAGACAACTATAAACATACAAATTAGTTCTTAATTGACTAAACCACATGCAAAACACCCTATAATACAATTCCAATCCATTGTTAGGCATTTTGGAAACCTGAATGGTGCAATTCCTCCAAAATATTTTCCAAATGGTCAAAATACAAACATTTCACAATCAGTGCCAATTTCTGTATAGAATTGTGCCCGGCGATTGTGGTATATTCGACAGAAAATTGAACTAAAACCACTAATCACAGATAGAGTGAACTTCATCCAGTTCACGTGACCGCGTATCGCAATTCTAATCAAATTCCTCTACACCCCTTTCCCATCCAAAAATACCATTCCCTTTGCAATTGATTGCCCTTCATACTAATTCAGCGAGCTACACATATTTTGTCAAAAACAAGATGTTTTGATGGCAAAATCCCAATCATTCAACATACACATTCATATGGAAAAATTTCTTATGCAACGTGCATAAAATTTTCAAACAGGATAAATCTATTTGCCTAAGCTATACCACCTGCCATTGAGGGCATTAGATTCAGTGTACATTTTCTCCATCATCTTTTCTATGATACTGTATGGATACTATGTGCTGAAAGGATGCTCTTTAGGGGTAGTTGCATCATCATTTTCATAAGAAGCCATCCCATATACGGACACATTTGAAATATTCACATATTCGGTAGAGGTTGTAGTGTTTGTTTGTATACAACAGAGTTGCTAATTTTATAAATTTGATTGATTATGTTATAGCAAAATTATGACAACTATACTACGACACACATAAAAATCTCATTAAACCTTTGCTAGAATTAAAAGTGTTTTCGCATTATTTTACTTACATTATTGAAGTTCTATTATTGGTTCAATTCATGAAGAAAATAGTGGTGTACACGATTTTAAAGATTTGGGAGAGTTTTTCATACTGGGAAATTTCTTCTTAAGTTTAATCGGTTCACAATAATGGATAGAAATAGGAACCGATTACTCAAAAAAAAATCCAAATTGGCTTAGGAGAAATAAACTTGATTTTATTAATATAAAATATTAATAAAAATATTTTAAAATAAGGGGCAAATAAGGCATTATTGAATGGTCTCAGGGCGATTTATAGGGGGGGGGGGGGGGGGCGAAGGTCCCAACTCTCTATCTCTAACTGTTTGACCTCTTGACGTGGTTCTGACCGGATGAACATACAAACAAATAGCGTATCGTCGTTACTCATAAATCGTCTGAACCGCGAAGATATGTTAACAAAAGTGGTCCCTGGTTGGTGAAAGGTAGAAGTTTTGAGAATTCAAAAACCCGAAGGATTATAAATACTGGCAGTGGCGGATAAGGGTAAGAGGTCCAGTCTGCAAAAGGTTAAGAAGGGCCCCGGTATACTAAAAACAAAATTTTAAATACAAACTTATAGATTAAGTAAAAATTCAAATAAGTTGTTAGAAAATATCCGTATTGAGTATTTTGATCAATATTTTTTAGTCTTATATTCTCGCTTGAGATGTTATCGTGATGTGGTGTGGTTCTCTGTATTTTTAACAGAACCAGAGATACAAGTCTTCACAGTTCATGAAATTGAAAAAGGGTACATCTCCGGTTCTATTTGTCCTAGTTCGCAGGACTCCGCAAACCAAAGATCTAACAAAATAGTACAGTCGGTTCTTCGTTAATCGGCTGACGTGAGGACAAAATGACATGTAGGTTTTTTGAATCTGGTCAATGGTTTTTATATTTTCTGCTATGTGAATTTATTGTCTGTCGAAGAACAACAGAATTTTCTTCGTGGTGTGTTTGATTAGATGCAATTAAATGAAATGAACAAAAACTTTGATGAAATGAAAATAACACTTTAATTCATCATGGACAAACTGCATGTTTCCGGTTGTCACCCGGATATCGAAACGCCGGATATTGAAGAGCTGAGTTTAACTCTATAAACATGAGAAGTTTATAGGGTAACTGTACCAAATTTCGGCCAGCTTGCAATTTCGGTCACTTCTTTTGTTCTTCAGGTTTCATGTAAAAAAAAAAACAGACAAATATGTCGCTTCGACAAACGAGATGATGTGAAAAAAGTCTTTGGAGGAATTTGAGAAGGGAAAGGAACCACGAGAATCAAGATCGCCGAAATACTACCCGAAATATCTCATATTACGCTAAACTGATTTTGATGGCCACCTCTTCATAACCGTTATACAAATATAAAATAAATAAGAACAAATATTGTTATATTTCACATTTTTAAGATCAAGTCCTAAAATATTATCTAATTCAAATACCACTTCAAAGGGTAAGTGTGCCAAATTCCGGCTAGCTTGCAATTTCGGCCACCTTTATTGTTCCTCGAATTTCCATGAATTTTTAGATTTTACGTACTCTAGAGATTAAACAATGCAAAAGAATGACAAAAAATGTTGCTTCGACAAACGAGATGACGTGTAAAAGATATTGGAAGAATACCTGAAGGGAATGGAACTATGAGAATGACAGTGGCCGAAATAGGGCACCAAAGCAATGCCTATATTTTTATTCATTTTAAAAAGGTCTATACCGTGTTTCTTGATTCATTTTAAAATGTATTAAGAATGATTTTAGAGTAAATAAAGACGGTAAACTCTTTACAAGGTTCCAAGAAACACTCTTTCAGAAGGAAGAATAAAAAAAATCAAATTGAATTTAAAAAATATTACATTTCAAACTTAAGACATTGACGCTTGCATGCAACTATGCCGAAATTTGGCACACTTACCCTAGCAAAATTATAAAAAAAAATAAAGTTTTTTTCAAAGGAGCGTGTAAGTAAATAGTAAAAATGAAGTTCAAGTTTATGAATTAAAAGATAAATTATGGAATCCTCAGAAAACCCCAAGTAGTTATCTGTAACCGTTTGACCTTAGTTGAGGTGACCTTTAAATGGATTCAAAGAACATTCTCAAGGAAACACACATAGAGTAGTTTTTTGTTATAGTTTGTCACTCATAAACAGCTTTAAAAGTTCTTAAGGCTTTAAAGGCTTAAAACATTTTAAGGCTTTTTTATGAGTGACAAACTATAACAAAAAACTACTTTATGTATCTTATTTTATCCAGATATATTCACAAATATTAGGACATCAACTCTGTATTGGGATGGGCAAAAAGGCGCCATAAGACCAACTTGAGGTATAGAAGTTGGTGATACGGAAAATAAACATGAAAATATCTTTTTCGTCGTCATGGCTCTTTCTGCCATCATCTCTCCTGCGAATCTCTTGACTACCAAATACACCCAAGACAAATTCACTGTGTAGCAAAGAGTAAGGTATGGTGATTTGAAGACGAAGGCTACACCTCTCACATGAAGCAGATTTCTCATGCAAGACACACTTCTTCTTCATATTATTATTATAATATTCTTTTAGACACCGAGACCTGAGAGAGAGAGAGAGAGAGTGTGAAAATCCCCACATGGAATACAAAACCAGATTTTATTCTATCATGGACATTTTTATTTTATTTACTTTTTTTATGGGGGTTATTTGCACACTCCCTCAGGTTACCCCAGGTTCTCCAGACACTTCAAGCCTCCAAGAACTTTAAAAGTCCTTGTTTTATTAACCAAGACGATTAGAGGTTAAGTTATACAAGTAACGCCATGAGATACATCCTAAAACATTCTTGTTTTTTTATGTTCCATTATAATTTAATTGCATTATCTTTTCTCTGATGTTGATTTCTCCGAAAAAGAATGCTAATGGGAAAAGGCATAAATGAAAATCCTTCAGGGTTTACCTTGAATTTTTCAGCTTTTCAATTATCAACTTCATAAATTCTCAATAAATATTTAATTCAACTCTCTGCGCGTATGTTATTTTTGTCCCTTTTGCATTTTTTTCTTTCATTCATTCACTGCAAAATGAGACAGAAAAATTCTGTTGAAATTATTTAAAACATAATTATCTATAGCCACTTTCATCAGAGTATAATTTTCCCAAAGACAAAAGAATTCGCAGAAAAAAAAGAGGAAAAAATACTGCTATAAAATAAATAAAATATAAACCCTTTTAGTTCCATTTCCTTAATTGAAAAATTTCCATGAGATGGAGAAAAGAGCATATTAAGCCATGAGATATGAAAAAAAGTAACTATTCAAAAATATTCAAACAATATTTCTTGTTCACTATTTTTCCATTTCCACTTGTTCTGTCATGCACGATGAAATTGTATTTATTTTGGCGCATGGTTGCAAACATAAGACAATAAATACAGTGGATAAAAATTGAAATATAGACAAAATTATTTCATATTTTTCAATTTCAGACATATCTCACAAAATAACGAAAGACTTCCTTTTTTTTTGCCTCTCCACTCTGTTCCAACTCTCTTGCGTGTACTTTCTTAAGTCCAAACAAATTAAATTTAAATCTTTCTCCAACCCCTAACACTGTGTTGGTTGGGATGTGCCAACAAAAAGCCAAGTCGCACCAGAAATAAGAACAATAATATGTAATAATAATAAAAATAATACAGACTCCGACAGGGATGAGAAGAGAAATACAGAAAAAAAAAGGTAAGAAAAATATCAAGCAAGTATTTTCCGGATTCGTTCGTTTGTTTTAAAAGCAATTTAATCATTTTGGTGTTTCCACCGCCTTTTTTTTGCTACCCTCTTCCCAAGCTCTATGTATTCTTTGGCTTTTTCTGTGTACTTTGGGTGGGAATGTTTTCATCTCTATCTCATATGCTTCTTTAGCTCCTGGGCAACATCATGAAGAAATCACAGTATAGCACGATGCTTAGAGATTGTATTGTAAACCCCTGAAGAGCAAGAGAATATGTCTCACCAGAATTTTTGCAGAATTATCTCAGCAATTGAAGAAAGTATTTTTATATTGAATTGAATATTTTTTAAATTCACTTTAAATGTACTTTAAAGGGATATAATACATTCAGTTGTTTTTGTTTTAATGAAATAATAGGGTCAAAGAAATATTAAAGTGATGAGGCTTATTATAAAGTCAGGTGGCTTCTACAACAGGCAGTAGGGGAAGACTTCCAGGGTTCGCCAGTACTCTAGCTTCATACACATCATATTTTCCCCCCATATTAGGTGAGATTCTTAACAATCTCACCTACTATAATCCTAACAAAATTTCATGTCGTCCGATCGACCTCAAACTTGGCCAAAATGTGTTTCAGCACTTCCTGATCACGAATATATATGTGGCTACTTTACGATCCCGGCCGGCCGGCTGGCCGGCCGGCCGGCCGCTCTTTGGAGCTTAATAGCTCCTAAACTAAAAAAGATATCGACTTGCGGTTTTCGGCAAAGGTTATATATCGGGTGAAAATTGCAACATGGTGCATTGACCCCCCACCCCCCACCCCTCCTTCCGCCATTTTGAAGACCCCCCTTTTTTTGTTTTCTCAATAGCTCCGCCCCTATGGCATCGAGCTGGCTCAAATTTTAGTATGTTATAGCTGGGCCTTAGAGCTTTCCATCAATACCAAACTTAAGGTCCCCCGACCCCCCTGACCCGAGCTATAAGGGTCCAAAAAAAATTTCTTAAAATAGCCATAACTCCGGTTCCAATTGTCAGAATTTAAAAAGTGAGGGCTTTTTGGAAAGCTCTCGTGAAATGCCACTTCCCCTTCTAACATCACAATTTCATAAAACCACCGCTAGGGGCGCTATTTTTAAAAAGAAGATTTTTAAATCTTATAAGTTAAATAACCCAAAAATTCCATTGTGCATCGGGCTGAAATTTTAGTATGTTGTAGCCGTTGATTATACCTATCAAACAAAAAAAACCTTAAGTCGATCCATAACCCCTGACCCGAGCTATAAGGGGTCAAAGTTCGAACATTGACCGGCCTCTATCTCTGGTTCTAACTAACATAGCGACCTAAATTTTACCTTTTTGGTTTCGTCTCGATGAGCACTTTCAGATGGAAGTTCAAAAAGTCACCACAGGTGGCGCTGTGATAGCGTCAAAATTCATCGAAATTCAAAGTCACTTTTCTCAAAAACGGCATTGTGCAAATTAATGAAATTTTAGTATGTTGTAGTCCAGTCTAGGACGTTTCCAAAATGGTGCGTAAGTGCGCTGTGGTTAAAACAGAACCGGAGATATGAGGGGTGAAAGTTCACAAAATTTAAAAAATCATATCTCCGGTTCTATGTGACCGATTTTGATGAATGAGGGCTTAAACGAAAGATCTCACTAAATACTACAACTTTCTAGAATATTCGAACTTCGTGGGACCAACACCAGGGGCGCCACAGTCGAAAAACCAATTTCAATATCACATAACCTCAATTATCTCGACTGTCGCTAAACCGATTTTGATGATTACTTCGACATAACTGTAGAGCACATTTGTCTCTACATTTCGTCTATACATCATTTTCCGATCAGACTACGCTATCACTCCGATTTTGCCGTTTAAGTATGAAAAAATTGATTTTTCCCATAATAACGCTTTGAAATCACTCAGATGCCAATTTGACTGCCTCTACTCCACCAAGACACTTAAAATAGGGTTTTAAATGGAAAGTCCCACAAAAGACAACAATTCTTTGATATAGTTGAAGTTCAACAAATGACTACTTGGGGAACTCTGGATGAAAAAACGAGTTAAGAAACAAAAAACCTCGCTTATCTTGACTTCTAAGTAATCGATGAGATCATGTTCTATGGGAAAATTATTGAGAACATTCTGATCTACATTTCACCCATATATTACTTTTGTGCGAGTTCATCCAAATCCTTGATATTTTGGTTTAAATACAAAATTTGTATAATTTCACGAATTTGATGCAAGATAACTGAATGTCGTCTCCCAACTTCAGCTCCAAATCGAATTTGCATGCACTCCGAGTTAGCTCACGTTAAGAATCTCACCTACATAAGCCGGTTAGGATTATCTGTCCCTTTATATGTCAATAACCTTTTTTTTTTCTTTTTCTTCTTCTTTTGCCAAACATTGTAAGAGGGGCGAACCCTATTTGTTTGAGAAATTAATAAATAATAATAATAATAATAATATTCCTCTAATAAACCTGACCAATTGATATATACTTTAATAGCTAGTATTAAGTCACATTATTTCCTGAAAAAAGTCACATTCATTATAAAGGAATATGGGAAAATTACGAAGTGTTCGAAGCCAGGGCATAGCGGTCTTCAGACTAGAGGTTTAGCTCAATTCCCGTAGGTCTCAGAATTCTAAATTCTAAGTCATAGGGTTGTGTTAGGGGAAGTGTGTCAAATTTCGACCAGCTTCTAATTTCGGCCACTTTGAGTTTGGCCATAGAAATAAATTAATTAAAATTATGTATGTTATCTTCGAATAGTCAATGAATTCATTTTGCTATTAAATATTTATTCATTTTAGGAGGTATTAACACAAAGACCGTTAAATTTTAGGTATAATTTGAATTTAAATTGCGTTGTAAAAAGTCAGTGTGGGAAGAGTCTTAAAAAAAATATGACAGATCGATTGTGTTTCTATCAGTTTTACGATTTGTGGTGAAGTGAAAAAGGTTTTCCTACGGTGTTTTTCATGAAAATTGATTAGTTTTCATTAAAGATTGTTTCTTTTTATGTTAATACTGAATCAATCTTTAAATGTCAGGTGAAATTTCCTAGCTGGATCCTGTATTTCGCGTAGAAAAGTATATACTTTGAGAGCGTCTCTCCGGTGAGGTAGTATTGCCTATTCCGGCAATATCTTTTGCTTTCCTAAATTTCTTATTCATTTTATGTTTTTTTCAATTTCTGAGTTCTAGAATATCCAGAGAAAAAAACCATAGCTTCTATGAAAAAGATGATGTGAAAAAGGCCTTGAAAGAGTTCAGGAAGAGAAAATTGCTACGGGAATCTGCGCGTAAGTTTGAGATGCTACTCTTCAGGTCTTCAGTACAAATTACACGGAAGATCTTAGAGTTTGTGGGTCATATAAACGTATTAAACTAAATATTAAACTCGTTCCGTTTGATGTTTTGAAATTTTCTATCCGTTGCGTCACAAAAGGTGGTCAGAAAAAAGATGGCCGGTATTTCACTCAAAGTAGCCGGAATACTACCCAAAGCAATGTCCATATTATAATTAATTTTTCAAGATTTTGCGAAGGGATTTAAAGAAAACAAAGATGATAAACTAGTTTTCAAGATTCCACACAACCCTCCCGAAAAGGAAGTAACACAAAATATCAATATGAATTAAAAATGTTGTATTTCAAACTTAGGACATCGGTGCTTATATGCAACTATGCCGAAATTTGGCACACTTACCCTATAGTAATTTTATTTCAAAACGACCTAAATAGGGAAATATTTAAAATATTTTTGCGTAAGGTTTTTTCGTGATGAAAAATTTTTGACATGTCGGGAGGGTCGGGAGATTCATTTAGGATAGTTCGACGATAAACTCTTTGTAAATGTTAGTAATATAGAAATAGGTAAAAATATAAAAAGATGGCTTTAGAACTAGACAAAAAATATGAGATCAGAGTAATTGCTCAGTACAAAAAAAATAAGAAGATTTAGTTTCTGCATGGAGGCGTACTGCACGTATGTCAATTATGTGTAAATACAGCAGATAAACAAGTCAAATTTCTAACCACTCATACAATGTAAGACTTAAACCCTCAAAATTTCCAGTATTTGAAAAAAAAAATAAACTCACCTCAGCCAGTGTCTCTTAGTTAGTGAAGTATGGCAACAAATGGCATCATATTGATCTGCCATCCAAACGACAAGAATAATGTAAAAAGCCGTTGTGGTGTCATTGAAGAATTCTGACATAATCGCTTCCATTCCTGCAAAAGACAGAAAGAGAAGGTGGGGCAAAAATTAATAGAAAATCCCAAGGAGATCAAATTCTCTTGTATGCTGAGTGTCAATGTTGGAAAATAAACCGGGAAGATGAGAAAATTCAATCAATAAACCAATATTTCTTCTCATCACCTCTCTCAACCATCATCTTTTCCACTCAATAAATACAATTAGATGTGGTAATCCAGAAGAACACTTCCGTTTATCCTTTTTGCACTTGCCCAACCCCAAAAAATATAACTGCAATGGGTTTTCTCCGTCAAACTTTCTTGGGAGATTGGATGAGCTAATATAATTTTTTTTTAACAGAAAATCAATCTTAATTCATTTCCTTTTTCCCCAGCACCCTCATTTGCCTCCATAACCAATATCCTATGACACTACGAAAGTCCTCAGTCAATAATGTGACAACAATTCCTATTAATAGAATTAACACGTAGATGGTGGTTGTAGAAACACAATTGCACATTGTACTATATCAAAAACTGTAAATATCCCTTTTGATCGATTTTATGCCATGTCCCCATTGCTTTTCATCATCATACTATGAGGACACTTGTATGAAGATTTTATTTATCGCGCCATCCAAAGAGCCTTGCTAAAAGAGCATGTACACACACTGACTGAAAGTGACTAAAATGTATCTAATTATACTAAATGAAATTTTGTGGTTATAATTAAGGAAGGAAAAAAATCATTTATGAGAACAATAGTGTCTTCCGTTGGCAAATATTGGGTTAGAAGGATATAAAGTGAATGAGAATTCCTAATTCTATTATATCCATCCTCATGTGTATTTAATAACACACTAGAGTTAAGGGAAAAATCTCAGACTAACCCCTTACTATCCAGACCATCTCTAATGCAATTGTACTTTCTGCAATCACTGAGCGTTAATTGCATTTTCAGAAGGATTTCTCTTGAACCATAGTGATGATACTCCAAGACGTCAGAAAGAATTTTCACCCCTTTGACATAAATTCTATATAGTGGCATGTACATACATAAAATTTTAAAAGACTATCGGAATTAAAACCAAGTTCTAGATAAAACAAAATTAATTTAGGTAGCCTTAAGAGACAGAGTAGTGTTTTTTTAGACACATTTATAGTTCATTCGTAAAAGGTCTATCACTTGCAATAACCTTTGTGGAATATTCGAACTTGTAAAATAACTTTTCCCTCGCCTATATACTATACGCCTATAAAAATCAAACTATGTTAAGGTAATTGATAGTGAACTAACGATAGACTTAAGGTAAGGTGTATTGTTTAACCAAACAGAGATTAGTACAATAGCGACAATAAGATAAAAGAACTGGATAAAAGTTTATAGTTATTGTGATTTTTACAGATAAAATGGAATACACTCAAGTACTATAAAAAGACAAGACTCTTACACTGAGAAAAAAAGAGGCAACGATTTTTTTTTTCGTCATAACTAACACTTTTCGGGCGTAAAAATATATCAACATTTTTTAATGTTAATTTTACACCTTTTGAGGCTAAAATCAACATGAAAAAGGGTAACTTTAACCTATAATACACCTACAAAGGGTAATATTTACACCAATTTCGGATCAATACAGCAGGGTAAAATTAACATTTCCGGAATGTTATTTTGACTTTTTCGGATTTCTCTCTCAGTGTATGAATTTATGAATTCGTAGATCTTACCAATACACAATCGCAGTTATAATATACACTGAGATAAAAACGGGGGTGTGATTAACTTTTTTTCCTCATAACTTTAACACTTTCTAGATGCAAAAATATATCAACATTTTTTAATGTTACTTTTACAACTTTTTAGGACACTCAATGGGTCAAGTGGTAGAGCACTCGCTCTATGATGCAAGTGTCCCGGGTTCGAATCCCCTTTAGGTCACCAGAAATTTTTCTGGCGTTAAAGGTGTTCGAATTGCATCCAGTGAGCTTCACTGCACTTGATTCCACGGGCATGGGACTGACAACCTTATCCCGTACAAGAAAAAATAATAATGCGTGTCTAAAAATCCCCTTGTGGGAAGGCCTAGTTCCTCCATGGAATGTTGTGCCAGCATTATTATTATTATTATTAAGGGTAAAATTAACATGAAAAAGGGTAACTTTAACCCCTAATACACCTAAAAGCATAATATTTACACCGATTTCATATCAACACCGCAGGGTAAAATAAACATTTCCGGAATGTTATTTTAACTTTTTCGGATTTTTCTTAGTGTACTAAAATTAAATCAATATATATGGACCAATATTTCTCATATTCTTCATTAAATATTCGAAAATCGTTTTTAGTCCCCTATGCAAACTCTATATGGGTCTTATGACAAAACGGGGATACTGCCACACACAACAGTTAAAATCCAAATTATGAAATCCTAAGATTTATTTTTTGAACTATTTATTTTGAATGCTCCACATTTTGGATAAAGTGGTAAAATTCTTTTTACTGCTCAAAATCTACAGAGAGAGTAATAAATAAATCCTTGATTTCTTGGCCACCCAAAATTTCTACTTTCGATTTTTGAGACCCGAAACACAGATGATTTTTGAGAAATGATGTCATGCTGTCCGTCTGATTTGTTCGTCTTTTACAATACCTAGAGGCCAAACAGTTCGAGATAACGAGTTGGGACCTTCGGGGGACCCCCCATACGTCGACCCTGGAGCCATTAGCGAACCTATCATTTACCTCCCACCCCTTCCCTTCTTTACCAAAATCATGTTTTTTTGGATTGTTCAAAAATGCGCGTGAGATTGGTTCATTACACTGTGCAACGGTGATTTTCTCCCTGGGTTCTCATGCTATTTATTCTATTGCTTGGGTCAAATGATTTACGAAAATACTTATCATTTTGTTTTTTCGCCTATAATTTAGGCAAAACCGGTTTTACCGTTTTTTGATACTTGGCTGCCTATATCTCCGTTTCTGCTGAACCGATTTATTTCTTACTCTGGGATAATTTGTTCTCCTTTACATGCCCAAAAATCCTCAGGACAGATGGAGTTCGTACAATTGACACCAGGGGCGCTGTAGATTCAAATATGTCAGAAAATATGGAAAAATCGACCTTTTGAATTGAACTTGATGAAATATATCTCGAAAACTAGGACCGTCCTTAACAATCTGTATTGTGGGTTTGATAGAGAATTTTATTAGCTACATTTTCATCCTTGTACAACTTTTCTCACAGATTGTTTTTAACCTCGATATTGAGGTTCAAACGAAAAACGAGCACCCAGCCAACTAAAGAAAATCTCAACTCTGGAAGGAACACTGAACGATTTATTTCACAACCAACTTGAATTTAATTGAAAGATCCAGAAAGGTCTGGAAATTTACAAAATTTTCGAACCCAACTGGGAATGAATCACTGATGAAATTGCAATTTAGTTTATGTTGAAAAATTAATTTATTTGTGCCCTACCTTCACATTTAATTTATATTTTCACTTTTTTTTCTTAAATATTACACTGAGAAAAAAGAGAGGGTGCGATTAACTATTTTTCCTCGTAACTTTAACGCTTTTTAGGTGTAAAAATATATCAACATTTTTTAATGTTTATTTTACACCTTTTTAAGGGTAAAATTAACATGAAAAAGGGTAACTTTAACCCCTAATACACCTAAAAAGGGTAATATTTACACCGATTTCGGATCAATAATGCAGGGTAAAATTAACATTTTCGGAATGTTATTTTAACTTTTTTGGATTTCTCTCAGTGTAGGGTAGTTTTCAGATGCTTTCTGATTGAATTTAGCCCTTTAAGGACGATTGGGTCACCGATGATCCAAAAATGAGGCTTTTTCTACGGCCCTATTAAGTTGTATTTCCCTCTAAAAAGTTACAAAAAATGATTCTTGTGACCATCAATTTTTGAGCTTGTCGTCCTTAAAGGGTTAAATCAGAAGTAATTCAGTAAACTCAAATAATAAATAAAAATTGTTGGAGTGCTCAAATTTGCGAATTTGTATAAAGATTCTAAAAAGTGCAATTAAACAGTGTACAGTATACTAATTCTTCTCAGTGTAGTAATGTGATAAAGTGTCCATCAGAGCATCTCTGTCACAAAATCAAATATGAGGAAATTAAATTTTATTTTAATACCCAAACCCCACACAACCATAATGTTGTTTTTGCCGTAGTCGTTTTTCCAATTCGCTAGAGTTTACATATTAAATTTTTCCCAAAATTAACCATATTACATTTTCATGAAGCACATTTTCTCCACATAAAACATGGTTTTTTTTCCAGTGTTAATATAGTGGTTTTTAGGTTTTTCTATAACAATATTCATGCTACCATTTTGTGAGATACTTTAACAAAATGTTTCTCTACCAATTAAAATTACTGCTAATTAAAATTTCAAACAACATATTTTACAACATTTATATGATTGCTTAGTTATTTTGTAGTAAAATTCCATATTTCAGTTTCTACACAATTAATTTATTTGTGCGGTGCATTATGTTGAAAATTGAATTAATATTGCAATATTTTTTTAGGGATTCTTCCTCATGGAAAACAATCAGAAAACTTTACCTGTATATCGTTGCTGAAGCAGAGAGGAAAAATCCAGGAAATGCAAGGAAATAGAATATAATATTTCACAAATAAATGTGATTTGATCATGATGTTTCTGATTTTTTTTTATTTTTTTTCCTGTTTTCCTGCCATTTTTCCCATATTCATTACATAAATCATCACACAAACTCCTAGGAAAAACACAAATTGATGATGTTATAACCTTATTTTGCTCACTCGTTTTCCACCATCATTTTTCGGGGAGGTTTAGGACAAGACAAAAGAATGAAAGCACAAGGAAGTAAAGGAGCGTGTAAAATAACTTGTAATTGGATAGTCACTACTTTTGCACTACAATGCCCATGGCTAAGCACAACATAATACTTTGATTAGACTGATATACTTTAATAAATGTGGAAAAAAAGCAAGAAAATAGTATTAACAATTAAGATGTTTAGAGACTAATTTTCTCTATACATAAACTCTGCTTTAAGAAAATTCTCTATGTTTTATACCCATTGGATACTTTTATATATATAATCCCATAGCTATCCCCTTCTACCATCCCCTAATCTTATCGCTTCTATCGGAAGTATCATCTATAAATATCAAATATCCGGTGTGTCAATGAGTCCGTCGGAGACAAATAACTCTGGCAGGGACACGAACACATTCACAGTGTTATCGAATTTTGCCACCCACTCTTCAGCACCCTTCTCTCTTTGCGAAAGAAGTGAATGGAGCATGTTTGGATCTTGTCATTTGGACAAGCATTCCCTACAGCTAAAGATATATACACTTCAAATAAATTTCTTCCTTAACACACTATCACACATGAACGGAGTTGGGATATTTCCTAAATTGAAGATTTTCATTAAAATGCCTTTTAAATTAATTTTTGTTTGAAAAGTAATAATGTTGAATAAAATTGTGTAGGGGAGACAGGGGTAGAATTAGCCAGCAAATGAAGCTTTTTTTTCGCGCATGATTTGTGAAAAAATGATAAAGTTTGTCTAATGTTTTTATGTTTCATAAGTAGCATTAAGATATTGGCTGTATAAAACCGTATAGTTCAGAGCTCTCAAATCCTTGGCTTTTTCTAGAGAGGATAATGAAAAAAGTATGACACATTGGCTACACCTGCCCCGGCCTGGGTAGATTTAGCCACTTTCGGGGTGCTATTTGCCACCAGTTTTCAAGACGAAATTTTAAAACTGGAAATACTAAGTGTTATTTCACTTGATCCCACTGAAGCCCACTGATACTAAATATGTAACTTAAACCTAATGAAAAAGACTTTAGCCGACTTTTTAATGACATTTTTGTAATTGCGGCAAAATTGATGAAAATATCCTGAAAAAATCTATTTCACAAATTTTTCATCCGAATGGCAATATTGCTTGGAATATCAATAGTACTCTTTCATCTAACAATTATCCATGTATTAGTAAAAAATCATTGATAGTTTTATCCGGCCACGGAAGAGTGGCTACAACTGCCCCGAGGGCTGTTTTAGTGTTTTTCATCTTATATAAAAAATTGGATAATTATTATCCAAGTGAAAAATATTTTTTAATTAGGTTTATGAAACCAGAAACGAGGTAAAACTGTGAAATCTTGACTACAAACTCAGAAAACCAAATGCTGGTCCAAAAACTGAAACATCAAAACTGCAGTTTTATACCCATTTTATAAAAATGCTTCTAAATTGTAGGATAACAGGATCAGACTTATAAATATTTCTGGGAATATGGGGATGTGTTCCTGCTTTCATTAAAAAATACTTTGCTCAAGGTACATTTTAAGGGAACCGAGAAAAATCCACTGTCTACTTCTGCCCCTGGCTAATTGTACCCCGGTCTCCCCTATAATTTTAGATATAAAACAATTAAATTGATTTTATAGAAAGACAGTAGCTTTATTGTGTATTTCTGACATAGCAATGGATTAAAAGGCAAAAGTACATTGACCGTGAAATTCTTAACGAAAATATTAATGCAAAAGAAATTTCTAATTTTCTTACAACTATAGTTAAATTAGACTTTAAGAATGAAATGTTACCTTTTTTATATTACTTTTGAATTTAAAGTTTCTGTAATGTATTGCCATCTGTGGTGAAAATGGCTTATAGCCGATTTACCAAATAAATCATATCTATCTATCTATCTTACAACTATACAATTACATGGAAACCGAAAAAAGAAATTTCGAGATATTCGAGATCGAAATTTCGACCATATAATTTTTTTTTTAATTTTAGTATCCCTATTGTAGTCTCAAAATGTTGTAGTGCTTTTAAGAGTTAGCACCTTACAAGGCCTTTCATTTGGAATGACAATGATCAAATTCGGACAAATAGGAAGGGCGTTATGGATACTTTGAGGTAAAATTGTGACGACCCGTATGTTGGGCCAAGGGATTCTTATGGGTTTCAAGTTTTTAACTGAGATTTAATGCTTGAGCCATAGTCTAAAATAATCAGGTTGTAGATAACCCAAAAATTTGAAGATTTATTAAAATCCTCGTTAAAACAAAACTTAGGTGCTTTGCTCGTGGCTTATCGATGATGATACACCCTTGCAGTACCACAGTGAAACATAAAAATTCAATCATTTCTGAAGATAAAAAATTATTACACAGTATATAGATAATATTCTATAATGCTTACGAAAAATTAATACACAAAAAAGCACGAAATAAGATTTCTTCACCATAAGCCAAAAGAGAAAGAGTTTTGTGTATAAACGTTTTAAAACGTACTCTGTTTAATTTACGATAAAGGCTATGTGACATCCCGCCAAAAACAATATTTTCAGAATCTGAGCACTATAAACCTCACTTGAGTTGTTAAAATATTTCTGGCTCACTCTTAGTCACCAAGGCATGTTAGCGAGAAAACGGAACGAGCCTCAAGTCTAAACCTGGTTTTAGTCGTTCGGTTAAATTATCGGTATCTAAAGCAGCGGAAATTTTTGAACCTTACCTTACCTACACTGAAAAAAAAAGAGGGTGTGATTAACATTTTTTCCTCATAAATTTAACACTTTTTAGGTGTAAAAATATATCAACATTTTTTAATGTTAATTTTACACCTTTTTAAGGGTGAAATTAACATGAACAAAAGGGTAAATTTAACCCATAATACACCTAAAAAGGGTAATATTTACACCGATTGCGGATAAATACTGCAGGGTAAAATTAACATTTCCGGAAAGTTATTTTAACTTTTTCGGATTTCTCTCAGTGTATGTTCATGAGATTTGATTAACAATCGAAAGAATTAGATTGCAAGTGTAATGCTCTGGAGAAACATGCTGGACACAATTACGACTTAACACTCAGAAAACAGCTCTGTGGAAACAGCTCTTAATTTAGCTCTTGATACAAGAACGGGCATTTGTGTGTTGAGCTTAAAGACTATTTTACTTGAAAGAAAGCATTTATTTTAAAACATGCTTTGGTTCAAGAACGTACAGTCTTTGAATTTTCATAGATGGCAAAAATGGTCTCTGGAGGAATTTTAAATACTAAGCAGTTCTTGAAGCAAAGCATAACGTGTTTTGATTCTAGTATCAGATTTTTGCTGCTGTATCGCAACAATATTGACGTACACTCACAATTAAAAAAAGCAATAGAATTTCACGTTTTCTTTATTTCCCTACCACCGTATACACTTCTTAATTTATAATATTTCACTTTCAGTATATTTTTCCTAAAGTCTGAACGAAATTGATCAATTTTGGACTAAAACAAAACTCACATTTGGGCAGATATTTCTCCATACGACTATCGCTGAGCGAGATGCCCGACATGTTTACAATTTTTTTTTCACCCGAACCATATCACAAAAATCTTTTAATTTTTCCACTATATAAGTTTTCAAAATAAAAAAATCACCTTTTCACAACACTCCAGACACTTGAGCGAGCTCGTGGGGCACAATATTCTAATTTTCAGGAAAAAAATTTTCCTATTTTTCGAGCATAAATTCTCCAAATATCCACATAATTCCTATCGGCACTGTATTTTTTTGCACCACAAGACACTTCACTACTTGTAGAGGCTTCTCCCCACAATTTTCACTATAATTTTATTGAAAAAACTCGCGAAAACAATCACAACTTTGCGAATTAATTGCACTGTGAATTATTTTGTCTGTCATTTGACAGCACTGGAAGCCACTGAAAATTTTCTAGAGAGACGGTACTCTCTCTCTCTCTCGCTCAAGACACGGCAGCTCTTAGATGATCTGTTTTAGAAAACAGCTCTTGATTCTAAGCACGACATGTTTAGGTTGATTCGGCTCTTAAAATATTCTTACAGACAAGAGCTGCATTTTTGCAAATCCCATACAAAGTTAGAACTGCCGTTTTCTGAGTGAAGCCGAGAGACAGTTCAAAGTCATAATAATCAAAATAAATGATTACACTAAAAACTTTCAATATCCCACTAACTAAACCGTTTCTCGGCTTAAGTCGGAAGACGGATTAATCAGAATCTGATGGAAATATAACCTAATCATTATTTTGAATATAAATACATTAAACCGTATCTTCTTTCTATATAAATATATTCTATATAAAATATATTCTATATAAATATATATTTCTATATACTTCGTTCTATATAAATACATTTAACCGTTTGACTTCTAGCTCTAGTACTTACAAATAAGCGTAAAAAGAAAAATCCGGCAAGCAACAAATGCTAACCGATTTCAATTTAGCTGAAAACATATATATTTTCTGCTCAATTCTGCTAATCTTAAAACGACACAGTGTCAAAATCATTTCCATTTCCTTACATTTGGTTAGCTTTTTTTGTTAGAGAACCACTGACCGGTCAGTTAATCGACTCAGCGAAAATATGCTGAAAACGCTGCCTTTTTAGCTAAATGTGCTCCATGGGAACTGACAATCACAAAGATAACTTCAGTATTTTTCAAAGTACAAAAACATCTTCACATTTCTTTTATCTACCAATTTTCCAAGATTTCAGTTCAACTCTACCCCTGATATTTCCGCCATCACATACTTTTTATAAAGCCCTATATATCATCTTCTTTTGTGTAATATATGACAACCTTCGAAAAACACCCGTTATATGTATTAACAAATTCGCCAAGCTCAGGACAGTGTCATCGAGAAGCTAAAAGCTACACTTTCTCATCCAGAATAACTCTCTTTCTCTCTAACAACGATGTCGACGTGCAGTGCATAAAAAAGTCCATTAATAAGATACTATCTCTCTTCCGGGGAATGGTCTCACACCCCGGCTAATCTCTCCAAAAACCACCTTCTTTCCCATCGAAAAAAATATATATAAATATATAACCCCAAAGCCAACCAACGAAAAAAAGTGAAGCTAATTTTTGCCTCTTTGCCTCCACCTTTCCGCTTTTAGCCATTGAGAATACGTCGTAACCGTAAATAAAGAGACTCTATCAATTTTTTTTCAGCACTTGTATCTTCCTGGCTGTTCATCAAAGTGGAAGGGGCTTTTAACTGCGCCAGAGTGAATGCAACAGATTTAATTGTAAAGAGAATCTGGAGAAAAAGCACCATTTCACCTTCATTCTCTTCAGTCGAGGAGAATAATTGATGGAAGAATTGGAAGGGATATATATACAGAAGAAATATCTCACAATGTCCATTTTGCGGGAAAAATTGCTGAAAATTGACAACATGTCTGCAAAATTTATTCTGACTATGACAAATCACACATAGTCTATAGTCATCATCAACGCAAAAGTATCATATTCGAATTTGAATGGTACTCATGTGAATATGAGAGGATCATATTTGCCACCCGAATCACAGCCATGTGGAGAAAAGTATGGGATGTAATTTGTAATAACGTATCATGTTAAAAGGTGATTTGTGTGATGGTGGAGTGGAAAAATATGAATTTATAAATTTCAAGTCTTTTTTCCAGAATCCATTTCAGCCATCCATCGGAAAAATACATATATATATATATGTACATTTCCAATCCGACCATTTATTGCCAACTTGAGTTAATACCGGGTTGTTTGCAAAATTTGTTGGGTTTTGTTTATTAAAATTTAGGAATACATAGCGTAGAAGTTCCAATTTGTCCTGCGGGGGATATTTCACTATCGAAAGCTTAAAACTATAAATTGATATTTGCACACTTTGGCAACATTTTCCTAACAAAATCAACTATAATTATTTTCAAAATACACAAAAACTAAAATGAAACTTAAAAAGTTGACTAATATCAAAACTTAAAAAGTAAGTAAATTAAATATACTTTTTTTGTTGCTTGAAAGAGAGATGACTTTACGATCAATCCTTCAGAAGTTTGAAAATCTACGAGAAAAGTGCTATTAGGCTGTCTTGTGAGCCTGGGCGACTGTCATCAGGGCTGTAGACCAAATGGTTAGATATACACTGAGAGAAATCCGAAAAAGTTAAAATAACATTCCGGAAATGTTAATTTTACCCTGCAGTATTGATCCAAAATCGGTGTAAATATTACCCTTTTTAGGTGTATTGGGGGTTAAAATTACCCTTTTTCATGTTAATTTTACCCTCAAAAAGGTGTAAAATTAACATTAAAAAATGTTGATATATTTTTACACCTAAAAAGTGTTAAAATTATAAGGAAAAAAAGTTAATCGCACCCACTTTTTTCTCAGTGTAGAGATCATTATCTTGGCTTTCATTTCCATCAACGTATCGCGCAATAGTTTATACAGGACAAAAGTGAGACAACACTAGAGCCTTTTTACAATTGATTAGGGGAAGTTTGACTGAATAAACAACCTTATTATGTAAATCTAAATTAAACAAATACAAAACTATTTTTCAAGGTACAGTGCATCAATTACGAATTCATATCATACATTATAAAAAGTTTGGATGATTTGACATTTTTTTTTATTTCACAAAATTGCTAAAATAGAAAAATTTATTTTTGAATAGTGTTCAATATCTAAAAAAATATATCACATTTCGAAGTAATTTTAGTATGTTAAATGTGCGTCCGATACTTTTCAACTGATAAGTTCCACCCTTTCGTTAGCCTCCCCTATCGTAAGCAACAAGTTTAAGTTAATCAGACTTTCGGTATTTAATCGATTTTGATGTATTTTTATTGAAATATTTTTTCTGAAGATCTTCTGTATTAAATCCGATTAAAATATACAAAATAAATGACCAGTGTGAGGACCAACGAAAGTTCTATTTATGAGATAAATTTTAGAACTAATGGCTTAGGGCACATATTTTAGATCAAGAAGGAAATCAAATTTAACATAAAATTTATTCACAATCGATAATGAATCAGGAATCAGGTAAGTGCCTGTACTAATCTCTTTTAAATATTCTTTTTTTCTGTCCGTAAAATTATTACCCAACTAGAAGTCAAACGGTGAGAGATACGAATTTCCGATCTTCGGAGGACCCCCCCCCCACCTCAATTAATTGATCATTATTATGATTTTTTTCTTTCCAACCCCTCCAAAACCATGTCTTTTAGTTCTTTTTTTCGAAAACTGTTCCTACGACTTCTTTTATATTTAGATATGTTTTAGAGGTGGTCCAGGCGAACATTTCGTCCAAACATACCTTTAACCTAAAAAAATCGCCATCTTAAATTTTTGAAAGTCAAAGTTTAACTGATCTTGAAATTAGTATTGAATCGATTAAATATCCGAGAATGACTCATCTTTTTCGTGGTTACATTTTTTGTTTGTCCGTATGCTTGTAACTCATGCCAGGACATTCCAAATGATTATTTCTTTACCAATTTTTGTTCTTGAAATGCTCTTGTGATTTATGAAGCAACTTGATCTCTAGTATATCGGTAAGCACCAAAAGATCATGCGAAAAATTACTTCACGGAGAGCTCTAACTCGTGAGTTTGAACATTCCGCAAAGCTGGGACGCTTTGCTATCTCTTTTGTTTATACTGAACTTTATTATGATATAATTTAGCTCAGCAATCCAATTACGAAGCTCAATTACATCATAATAAGGCTCAATTCCATTTAAAGATAACAGAAAAACGTAATTTCCCCTTATTCAATATTTTTGTAATTTGTAAAAAAAAGTTAAAGTTTAAAAAGTAAAATTTAGGCAAATTATTCTCGTTGTAATTGATAAATTGGAGACAAGTATTTCAATATTTTATGAACTAACCATTTAATCTTAATGCTAAAAAAGTACTGTGGTAATAAATTTTATTTACTATTATTTTTTTTAATATTTCTAATCAATGATACGTTATGACCGTTACAATATAAGTCATTTTATTGTTCTCATTTTCCTAACAAATCTCTATCATGTTGCTGATTTTTCGACTAACCCTTTTGTTACAAAATGTGTGACATAAGCTCTCAAATTGCATTCAATTCATAACATTCACTTTGACAACCCATCGTCATCGTAAATCGTGAAAAAGCACGGTGTAAAATGCAGAATGAAAATTGAGCTATGATCCTCTTTTTCACCCGGCGCCTCCATCTCAACATGACACTTATACATCATTAAATTTTCCAACGAAAAAAGCAACAATAATTCCTCTTTTTCTCACATATTTTCCACTATCTCGTCCTTCTCGAATTCAACACAGTAAAAATCCGAGAAGCATTGTCAAGGACCTTAATACAACATTGAAGAAGATAAAAAGTAATATGAGAAAATATTGGAAAAATTTGCTCACAATCACCATATTCACGTTTTCTGTGTGAAAAATTCATTCTTATTGCACTTACACAACAGACAAAAAAAATACAGTCCTTATAGAGAGTGATAGAGAAATCCAATCACTAGACAAAATAGTGAATTTAATAGCACTTTCAGGAGTGGTTGAAAGAGAAATGAGATGAGAACTTTTCTTTTTGATGTCAAAATATCAAGTAAGAAAAGTTCGTGCTTCAAATATACCCAATTTATTGTCTGATAGTGAATTTGTGACAGACAGAAGCGCATATGGAAAAGTAAAGAGAGTGTCAAAAGAATCACAGTAAAAGTGTGTTGTGTATTATATACACAAAAAAAAATCGACCCTTTGAATGTCACGAATTGACAACTATTATATTGGCACTGAAAAGGGTTACACGTATACTTGAAAGCTATCCCAGAATCTTCTCTCACATTCTCTATTTTACCATCATCCTCCAACAATCAATAAAATCTCATATAAACTCCCAAGGGTGAAAAAAAAGCTTGAGAAATATGCTATTGAATACAGTATAGGGAAATTTGTAGAAAAGTGTAAATCCATTTTATTATTATTTCCCTCTCACACCTTTTTTAACCGTTTTTCTTCCTTCAAAACATACACTTTCTTCATCCTAGTCGAAATTTAGAACATTCACCCACCCACTTGTTGAATTCCAAAAATACAGACAAAATCATTGTATATTTCAAATCAATAAAATAAACTTATATTTGATATGGTGTATCAGAAGCAGACCATAAAACCCATAGCACGGAAATAATTTTTACGTCGAGGAGGTATATTCTACGTTCCTTTTATTTTCTTATAGCAAACGTAAGATTAAATGGAACAATGGCGAAAGCAAATTCGCGAAGTGCTCGAATTCATAAGTTAAGACATTTCGTGTAATTGGTGGCAGCCAAAATCCCGAAAGCCAAAATCCCGTATGTCTAAAATCCTGAAAGGGATGAAATTATATGGGGGGAAATGTTTAGTGTATTACGGCGTTATCACACTTGCATATTAAAATTTTAATGTGATTCACATTAATTGTCGCTTGTGAGCGTCCAAATATGTTATTTGTGTCTTTGAGTCACTTAATATTTGGGGTTTTTCTATTTACTGATAAAGAAGTGGACTTGGCCTGCAAAAATAAGTTTAAATTTACCTAAAGCATAAATATTTTTCACATTAAAAAAATAAAGAGAAAATCGCATTAGTTTTTCGCATTAATGCTATAAATCAATTTATATCAAATTTTGCGGGCCAAGTCTACATTTTTATCAGCAAATAGATCAAATTTTGAATATAAAATGATTCAAACACACAAAATACACATTTGGACTCTCACCAGCGACAATTACTGTGAATCATATTAAAATTTTAATGTGCAAGTGTGATAACACGGTTACACGGGGTTCCTTCTGTTATCCTTCTGATATCCTTCTGTTCGATCTTTGGATGTAATACCGATTTGTTTTCGATTTTAAATCAAATACATAGATTATATAAAAACCATTCTAAAATATCATCAATGATAATAGAGAGTACAGTAACTTTTATGGTAAAGCTTTAATTCATACCCAACCACAATTTTGCCAAAAAACTTGCCTGAACCGAAATTAGAGAAGTTACACCGTATTACCAAACATTATTACAGGCTTTATACGGGCTTCAGAGCTAACACTTAGCCGTAATGCCCTGGACACACTTACGACTAAAGTCCAGAGACGACTGAGCTAGTTCATAGCCAAGTCAGTTCCTGACACACTACGAACGAAAATTAGCATTCACTGGTATCCACAAAACATAACTTTCGTGGGTTTTTATGCAGATATTTCTACTGAAATGCACTAATACTCCTCTGAAAATGAAACTATTTGTAACATCATGTCTCAGTACACGTGCAATAATTATTGTCAATTACAATTATTTGTGAGGTGGAAGCTAACTCGCGACTTAAGCCAATTTTGGCTATTCTAAGTGAATATTTCTTGTTGTTCTACGTGAATTGTGGAGTAAATTTAAAAGTAGTTTCATTTTCAAAGGATGAATAGTGCATTTCAGTAGAAATATCTGCATAAAAACCCAGGAAAGTATGTTTTGTGGATACCAGTAAATGCTAAGCCTCGTTTGTGGTGTGTCAGGAACTGACTTGGCTATGAACGAGCTTAGTCGACTCTGAACTTTAGTCGTAAGTGTGTCCAGGGCATAAGGCTTAACTTCTCTAGATTCTAATCAATCGTTTTTAAAGAATTTTGACTTAGTATTGGATATCAAGGGCAAACGATGCATTAGGTTCTCAAAAACAAACAAATTTGTTTAAGTTTTTGGGTTTTTGAGAACTCCGAGAAGTGGACTAAACAGCTTTACAAAAGGCTTGGCTATATATGGCTACTTCTCTAAATTCCTATGTGGTAAGTTGGAAAATTTTGATTAAGGATTGGATATTAAAGGTAAGTTCTCCATTAAATAAAAAAAATACAATAAAAAGAAGTTGCTTGTTAGGATTTTGAAACTTTCAGAAAATGAGCTAAATCTTTAATCCGAAAACAACTTTAGAAAGTTTCTTCTGCAGACTAGAGGTTGAGCCCAGTTCCTAAAGGTCTCAAATCTCAAAATCTTAAATAGCGATTTAGTGCTTTTTGAGATCTTAATAGTTTAGACTTAGGTCTCAAGCCCGTTTAAGGGAAAGGCACCAGCGATCGACAGTATTCCCTGAACCTCCAGATTGTGTCCGTATTATTGTCCAAAATAAAATAAATTTTTGATAATTATTAGCTACTCTTTACCAATTAACTATTACGAGGCTGCAATACATTATTTCACATTTAATTTATAAAACCAATCGTCCCGTGACATTTAACCAGGTGTCACGGGACAACTGGTTCATGTCGATCCGAAGTTAGGATTTTTTATTAATTTCTGTAAATAGTAAAAATTCAAACGCAAGGAAATACAACGACCTGACCCCGACAAATCACGTTTTGTAAAACGATGTTTGTCAGGGGATCTCCTTATATAACTCCATTCCCCGTGAGGCCCGTACGGCACTGTGGAAAATCCAGAGACATTTCCAAACTGGACTTAACCACTAAGATCACTCTTAATCATTTTTCTCTGTTTTTTTTTATCAGTTATACTCTCCTTTTGCAAATTTTTATTTACTCCTTTTATTTACTTGCCACGCATTTGTACCCTGTTTGTTATGGTTTTCCTTTGAATAAATTGAAAATTGACATAGTTGAATGGATCATTAATGTACCAATCAGCCAAAGTACCAAATAGTGTTTTGAGGTTTATATCTTCAATTAAACATGGAGCACTTAATATGCCGATCCATGGTGACCTTTTCTATATTGCTTAACTGTTCTAATTTCTCCATAAGCAAGTTTTTTACGAAAATTTTTATTTAAGATTGTACAATAAAATATTAATGCTGGCAATAACATTTTATGTAGGAATTAGGTCTTCCAGTCTCATCTCTAAATAAAAATTAAAATAATATTTAGATTATTATTTTTTAGACAGGTATGGAGTCGAGTTGTTAGTCCTATGCCACGTAAAACCAAGCCAAATAAAGCTGGATATAAATTGAACACCTTTAATTCCGAAAAAATTTCTGCTGGTCTATAATTTCTAAACAAGCATTATAATTTTTTAAACAGGAATAAGGTGGAGTTGTCAAACCGTGCAATTAAGCATAGGAGAGGAGCTCATTGGATGAAATTCGAACACCTTTAATGCCGGAAATATTTCGGGTGACCTACACAGGATTCGAATCTGGGATACTTGTATGATAGAGCAAGTGTTCTACTACTTCACTCATCGACTGCTATTTACGATTCAGTAAAAAGCCACTAAAATTCCTTGGCTTTTGAAAATAATTTTTGGGAATTGGACTAAACCTCTACTCTGACAATCGTTTCAAACCTGTAGACCGGGTGAGTCACCAAGGTAATGTCCTCATCAAACCTGACACTTTTTTGACAAAGGATGGTAGAAGTAGTGCATTTTTAAACTTTTTATTTCTAAAGATTGGCAACTTTCCATAATATTTAGTAATAAGTAACTTTTAAGAATAAGCACTCAGTCTGAAAACCACATAATCAAACTGTATATCGCAACTTTGGCAAATATCTACAACAAAGCATCGAACTATGACATTTTTTATACCTCAAATCTTGAAAAGTAACAAGAGAAGAAAAACAAAATACTTTGAAAGACACGTTCTTTCTCATGTATAAAGCACACTTTCCCATTTAAATAACTAATTTCCCATCTCCACTGACATCCAAGGATCTAAGGATGATGGAAAAGTCACTATACTGTGTCAAAGAAAATTCATGAGACATTCACTCAATTAAAGTTTCTGATTGCTTTAAATATGAAAGTTATTTTGTAAAAGAAGACTAAAATATCCACTTTATCCACTTTATCCACACACTTCGGATATTTCTCCAGGAATCAAGTGTAACACCTATAGGAAGGTGGGGTAAGGAAAAAAGATTCTTATAATGTACTTTAGCCACTTTAGTAATTTTAAGTTTTCCGCATAACATACATATTTTCCTAGAGAATATCAGCATTTATTAATGAATATGGGAAATCTTTTTGCACCTAAAAAGTGCATTGAAGATTGCAAAACATCAATTTAAAAATTATATATGTACATTCCAGTCACTATGAAGCTCGTACAATTAAATAAAGAGAATAACAAAGCAGAGGCAGATATTTAAATAATTCTGTATCAAACTTTTAAGACACAGAAATTACTATTCATTAGAAAAAGTCAAGAAGACGCCAAAAATAAGACAAAAGAAAAAATTTAAACCTTACTCTCATTGATTATAATCAAACAATCAGAAGCAACCACGTCAAAAACACGTGATGAGACCAAGAGGAGCAAAAAGGAATATTTCCATAAAAATATCCTCTCTTATTCCACTCAAGTCCACAGAGAAAATAGTACCAACGAGGCACGATGAAAAAATTCGATAGAAATTAATCTTAATTTTGATATCTCTCGACAGATAGGAAAATTTTCTTTGGCCTGAGAAGAAAAATTGTTTGAAAAACAAGTCGTTGCCAATTATGTCTAAGATTTGATGAAGTGGAATTAAAATATACCATGGTAGCCTCCTTCATCTTTTTCCCAACACAAACTCCAGGCAAGACATTGTGTATAAAGATTATTTTTGTGAAAAGATTTGTTTTCTTTCTTTTCTAAAGTATATCTCATTGTAAAAAAATCTCAGAAACTCCCTTTCAGAGCTTCATCATATCCTAAATATACCTTTCTTTCTTATCCTCTTTTCAGAATTGCGCTATAGTGATGTATTCAACTCCTACAAATACACATGTTCCAATTAAATTGATCCTGAATGAAACAAAAAAAAATAAACATATCCGCAAAAAAAAAAACAAATCGATTTAGTGATACCTGAATAGACCTATATATATAAAACTGCCTGTTGCACAAAATACATGAAAATAGTCATTGATTTTTTTTAAATAAATGTATATATCCAATTTTTCGAACACTATATTTCTCTTTTTTTAATTAATTTAAATATTGACAAAACACACTCTGAAAATAATCACTTTAAATGGCAGATAGTTCCAATTAATTTCGCAATATATTCGGTTTATTTGCTTAATGTACTAAAAAATGGAAAAGTTCCACCAATAATAGCATAGAAATTGGTTACGCCTAAATTGGTATGATTAAATAGTGCATGAAAAAAATTAATAGTGCGTACAAGTTCGAGCTTTTTCTAGATAATTTTTTCTTATGTATTTGTATTTATTTGCGTATTCACAACTGAATTTAAAGAAATTTTAAGATTAACACTAAATTTGCCCAAAATTGTGCATAACTGTCATAATCAAGTTTCAGATGAAAATAAGTAAATATTGGTTTATAACCAATTTACTACCGGATGATTAAAACCGAATGAAATCACATTTGAATCAGAATTCAAATTGAAAAAATAATCATTTTCGAATTTCGTCCTCCTTCTAAAACATATCCGAAAATAAAATTAAAATAAAATAATCAAATAAAATAAAATAAAATAAAATAAATAATAAATTTTGAAATAAACCAAATAACATGGTTTTGTTGGGGTTGGAGGAGGGTGAGGAGGAAAAGGAAAAAAGTCTGAAGATAATGTTTTTCTTAGAGGTCATCGTAGATCGTAAATCGATAACTTTTACTTTTTAAGCTTCAGAGAGCGATGACAAGTTGGAAAAAAGAGGATTTATATAGCTGCTCTCTCTTTGAGTTTAGACAGTAAAAATAAAAGAAATATAAAATCAGTTGCAAAATAATTTTGAATTTAGAAATAAATTGTATAACCCGCTCAACGTACGCAAAGTCACCTGCATCAACGGTACAAATCTTGTGTCATCCGAAACTTCAGTATCTTCTTCCCTAGTTGTTTTTATACCTAATGACCCATCTCTTCATCTACATTATAGTAAGGCCATGTAACTCCGACGATTGCAAAACTCGGATGCCGCGACCGATTTAACTCCGATACATACACTTAAAATATAATTTATATTTTTATTTCTGTAATTAATTACTGCAGTATCATAATATATTTATTCTACTTTAAGAAAAACCAAAAATTATATTTTTATCGGTTTAATAAGTGGGTAAGAGAAATATTTTTTAAGCTCGGGTCAGCTGGGTTGTGTACTAAAAATTTAATTTCTGAGAAAATTTTGCTGTTGACAGCTCGTCGCTGGAAAAAGTTTAGTGTTTTTTCTATATAATAAAACATTATTTGCAATCAAAATTATTAGTAAAAGTTAGTGTAGTTATTGATCTACAAGGTGAGTAAGAGTTTATTGATAATATATTAATAATTCATACAGAAATAAGTGATTTTTGTGAATGTTTACATTTCGATGCATGTCGGATGCGGTGAAAGTCAATGTTTTGGTTCAGAATTTGCATTGTTCAGGACTCTTTTTCTGTTTCAGATGCCAAAGGGAACAAAAGAAAAGACCCATAAGGACAAGCCCTACTCTAAGGAAGGTCTTAGGAATGCCTTGCAGTGTGTACGAGATGGTTCTACCATAGCATATGCATCCAAAACATTTAATGTCCCAAGAACAACACTGCACAACAAATTGACCGGCAAATACCCAGAGGAGTGCCCCAATGGCAGGCCAACAATTCTTTCAAAAGAACAGGAAAAAGAACTTGTCAAATGGATCCTGGGATGTGCGGATGGCTGGCATCCCATCGGGAAGGAACAAGTTCTGGACAGCGTTAAACTCATCTGTGAGATATACAAAATTCCAAACCATTTTACAGCTGGAAGACCCGGAGACGTTTGGTTCAGGAATTTTCTTAAGCGTCATCCAGAACTCAGCAAACGCAAACCAAAATCCTTCTCATTGGAAAGAGCTACTGTTACTGCTGAAGACCTCACGGAATGGTTTCAGAATTGTCTTGGATATTTCACAGAACACAACCTTCTGAGCATTTCACCAGACCGTGTTTTTAATTGCGATGAAAGTGCCTTCTTTTTGACACCGGAAGATGGAAATGTCCTGTCCAGGAGAGGTTCACGTGTAGTTCCATCTCTTAAAAATTCAGGACCGAAGCAATGTATCACAGTACTCTTCATGATGTCAGCTACTGGCGAACTTGCTCCTCCAATGGCTGTTCATAAAACTGACATTACTCCAAAAATTGCCATTCACAACGCAGAAGGATGGAAAATGGGAACGTCACCACAAAGTGGCTGGATGGATGGGCCACTTTTCTATGACTACGTCACAAATGTATTCTATCCTTGGGTGAAGAGTCAAGGCATAGAGTTTCCAGTCATACTCTATCTTGATGGTCATGCTTCACATGTGACACTTCCATTGAAAAAGTTCTGTAACCAGAACGAAATTGTTCTTGTTCTCCTTTACCCAAACTCGACACACCTTATCCAGCCACTGGATACAGTTTTCTTCGCACCTCTGAAAACAGCCTACACAAAGGAAGTGAAGAAATGGAGAATGGCAAACTTGTCATCAGTGAAATACCAGCCTATGCACGTGGCCAAGGTTTTGAGTGCAGCCCTTAAGCATTTGGATCTTCCTAAAATTTCGAATAATGGCTTTCGAGGATGTGGTTTGGTGCCATTCAATCCTGATGTTGTGAATAGCATGGAAATCCAGAAGTCAAAAAAATCAGGGAATCAGGAAACGAATCTGTCAAATGATCAATCACTTCCTGAGAACGACGAGAGCATTGCGAATGCTTTTACAGCTTCTGACTATCAAGTAGCTCTGCGGATTATTGATCATCTCATCTCACCTGACACTCTCAGCAAGTTCAATGAATGTAAAAAGGATCGCATTTGGAGTGGAGCATTCGAAGATGAGAACTTGTTTGAGGTTTGGTGTAAAATAAATGAACGTTGCGAACCTCAATCTCTTACATCAGCCTCGACCTCAATCTCCATTGACTACAGAAATACAGGAATTGATAACTTCTCCATCTCCAGATCAGGAAACTCAAATCAGTCAAGAGCTATTTCGGATTCTGGTCTGTTTGCAAATGAAGACACCAGTTTGAGGGAAGACATTTCACTGCAGGACTATATTGTCATTGAACCTGTTGACAATGGACCCATCATCAGCACGGAAGACGCTGGTCTTTATTTCCCGAAAATTGTTTTCCAACATTCAGAGGAGTCCATTATCAATAACCAGCACGATCAGGCCACCGAAAATAATCCTTCAAATGATCTAGTCTTCCCTGGAAACCAACTCTCTGCAACTTCTGAGACTCTCGATCCTCCTGAAACTCAACCGATCTTTGACACACTAAAACAATGCTATTTCTGGCCAGGAGAAATTCCAAAACGTCGTCAGAAGAAGAGGGTCAAAGCCAGCAATGTCAAACACCAGTATATTGTATCTTCCGAGGAAATTATCGCGGAACAGGAGGAAAAATTGAGGCAGGATTTACAAAAAAAGAAAGAAATTGCTGAACGGAAGTTGACCAGAGAGAGGAACAAAAAAATAAGGGCAGAAGAAAAGGAGATAAAACTAAAGGAGAAAAACATGGTAAAGGAAAAGGCTCAAATGCCAATTGAAGCTGAAAAGAAAAAACGTGGAAGGAAGTCAGCCAAGAAAACCGAGGAAAAATCAAAGAATTGAGTGCAATCTTAAAATAAATAAAAATATATATAATTAAATAATAAATTATTGAAATGAATTGATGGAATAAAACTCTAAAAAAATGTTTTTGAAATAATATCTTCTCATTTTTATGCATTAAACTTTTCCTTAAAATGAGCATCCGAGTTTGATCGAATTCAACGGAGTTACATAAAAGCGTCGCAGTAACATTCTTGCGCATATATTAATATTATCGTAATTTTATTAATTTTCATCAATATTATTGCTAAAATTCTATTTCTATTATGATTCTAAATTAAACAAAGAATAATTCTATTGATTTGGAATGGGGAAAAAATATTTCATCAGTCCAAAAACAAGCATTAAAGTCGCACTCTATGAAAAGTATCCGGATTACCTCTCTTTACTATATATAGTCAACAACAAAATCCCTGAAAACTGTTAATTTTTCATTCATGTAAAATTCAATCATACTACCTGCGAATATACAAAAAACTTTCTTTGGTACTGAGAAGAATTTTCTTTGGAAAGTAATTGGCCCAGTGCTACAGGTCAATTGACATTCCATCAACGTATTCAAACTAATCAATATACGCCCATAACCAAGTTTCATCCATCATAACAGACAATTTCACCTCATCAAATGTATAATTCTGTGTATCCCAAGCACAGTGTGAGAAGGACAAACCCAACAATTCTGCATATGAACTACTAGTACAGACAATTGGACGAAATGAATAGCTTGATTAATTATTTATCAAATATTCCATTAATTTATTCCTATTCGATTAAGCCATGCATAACATATGCTCAACTCGTGTTGCATCTGACCCAATGCATTTAAATTAAATAATCGTCATATTGTCCATCAAACACTCACCCTAAATTTCCATCAAGACTCAATGAAAGTGTAATTTTACATCATCTTCAATTTAACTGAGTAAACTCAATTGACTTCTCAAGTGCGATTCAATAATGGGGTGTGACTATCCAAAATTACAATCTTCTCTTTAACATACTATTTGTACACAAAATATCACCTACAAATCCCTGATTTCTTACTGAATTGTATGAATAATTTGGAATAATCCATGACATTTTATATTATTTCGACTCTTCAATTATTTTAAATTTCAATGATAGACTTTTTTTTATATTCACTCCAAAGAATCCTTCGCAAATTGGCTCTATTATAGCTATACTTTATCAACCTTCAAACGATTCAACTTTTTTTCCTAACACCCTATCCCCATACAACTTCTACAAAATCAACTGTTCATCCGTCCCTCATTTCACATGGAGCCAAAATAAAAAACACGGAACGAAATTGCAGAAAAAATTTACTATAAAACTTCCCGTTGAAATTCACCCTTACTCTAATATTCAATAGCTACCTATGTTAATATCAGGGCAAAAAGCTTGTTCATTTTAATATTTTTCATCCCCATTCACCATTATTCTCCTTTACATGTTCTCACCCTACCTCATTGAAAAATGGTATACTGAATGATAATGTATTCTGCAAAAGAATAGATATGTATCAATTGTTAACAGATTGAAATCTATGATTTTGCAACAAAAACAAAATTATTGAAATACTTTTGTGATTTCCCAAATTACGAGATTTTTCTTGTAAAGCCAAATAGTGCTCATTGTGGATATCAAATTTTGGCATTTGTTCTGTTTTAATTCAGCAACTAGTGCTTATTTAGCAAAATATTATGTTATAATAGCAAAATGTAAAAGTAAAAGTAGAAAAATTTATTGCCAAAATAAACGATAATAATTTTATTTTTGAAAGAAAATTGAAAGGTAAGGACTTGAGTAATAAAGTTTATGGCTTCAACCATCGAAATTGGATTAATACTTACGAATCAGTAAAACAATAAACGTATTGAAGGCAAAACCATAAAAAGACTAAAGCCCATCCTCATGAGGTCCTTAAAATGTCACTTATCTAACATATCACTATCACTATCTAATAGTTATCTTATAACTAGAAGCCTATTCTAGACTTGTATTAATACAAAATCATACTTAATCATGCCAAAAGTAAATATTATTAAAGTTGTTTAATTTTGTGTTCAGATGCTTTTAGTAAAATGGGATGATTCGGAATTCAGATATTCAATATTTCAAATATACAGAAGAAAAATGACCAGTGATAAGCCCAAATAAGATTATGGTAGCTGAGATTATTTATAGGCTACCTCAGAAAGCTTACAACTCGGGGTGCTTGCAATCCGGAATGCGTGATAATGGTGATAATTCGATTTTAAGTTGAATTTTAGGGGTAGAGAAGCTCGTCGATCAAACTATACTAGGCAGTAGAAACGCATAAAATTGGCTCGACGCGGTTCTTTATCCTTAAAATTCAAAATTTCATTCTTATTTAGAAAGGTTGTACCAGTTAACGAGAGCTTTCCAAATCACCAAAGTTTCTAAAATTCTAACAATTAGGGGAAGTGGTTATAATTTTGGACAGTCTGCATATAAGCATCGATATCCCAAGTTTGAAGTGCGATATTTTCAATACTAATTGACTTTTTTTGTTACTCTCTTTTCAGAAGGATTGTTTAGAAACTTGGCAAGCTATTTATCATCTCATTTTTACTAAAATTAGTTTTAATATGTTTAAAAATGAATTGATATGTAGAGGTGAATTTGACTCTTATTTTGGACAACTTGGTTATTAATTTTTACAACTTGTCTGTAAATTTGGACAGATAATCCGCCTCAACAGGATGCCCATTGTTCTTCATTTTATGAACCAATCTTACCAAGTCCTCTTCCTGTTCATGTAAGGGAAACGTAGAATGTCACAGAAGCCCAGAAACTTTCCATATCATTCATTAAAGTGAGTTGACTTCGATACTCCGAGTACGTGAAGATTCGCTCATTCCCTGACCTTTCCGGGAGCCTTTCAAGGCATTTCTCGCTACATCTCTTTCGTAGAGATGATGCTCCTTTGTTTCTCCAGGCATTTGTCCAACCTAGTCATCACAAAAGCTAAAATTTCACGAAATTTCGTGAGAAAAACACCTGTCCAAAATAAGAATCATCACCTCACTGGTGAATGTCTTAAAAAATTTCCCATTTTTCACATGAAAAATATAATTCACAAGGCAAATCTCACTTCAGCTCAAATGTATAATTCATCAGTAACGTGAATCAACACAATATTCAATGAATATTCAATAATAGCACTCAAAAACAGCGAACAAACTTTGTTAGTACTTCACCAAAACTAAATAAGACTGAAGTAAGCCACGAAGTTCTGTCATATTTCTCGTAAGCAATTGCTCACACTGAATTTTCAACAAAGCAATTTAAACTCAAATCATATTCAAAATTTAACGTATTTAGTGTCAAAATCTTCCAAAAAGAACAAATATTTAGATAGAATTCATTTTTCATCAAATATTGGAATAAAAATCCATCATTTTAATCAATTTATTTTTAGTGTCCAATGTTATCTTCAAAGTGTCCAAAATAAGAAACTGGACAAAATTATGAGCACTTACCCTAAAACCGAATCTATCGCCATTTGAAAATTCAACTCACAGTTGGTCGGGCGTAACTTTTTTGACCGAAAGTTCTTAGGTTCGGTTATAACATACTAAAATCGATCCATGTTACAGGGGCTGAGTTATTGAGAAAATAAAATGTCGGAAAGAGAATGGGGAGTGGATCTGACATCACCAACTTTTAGCCGCCCATCGACATTCAATCTTTCTCAAAAAGAGCAAGTCAATATTTTACTCCGTTCTCTCTCCAGAAGTGCTTATATGATAGACGGGACGGGACTGGCGGACGTCCACGAAAGTCGTTTTTTAGCGCATATCACATTTGTGATCCAAAGTTTGGGTTCGATCTGATGAGGTCGCATTTCACCCCAGACCACAGAAGCCGAAATTGTAAAGAATCTCAGCTACAGACACGAAGAACTGATCTTTAATGTAATGTACTGGACAAACCGAAGATTGAATTATAATCAAAATAATCATTAAATTACATTCTCATCCAGTTTTCTACCAAGCCGTCTCTCGCCTAAAACCGAAAGTCTGTCTGGAGCATAGGAACCCAAATAGACTCAGCTCAGGTTGATCCTATGATATATTTAACTTATGAAATTTAGCAGTAAAGGATTAGACAAAGGACATTTATGCAAAGGGCCTTTAATAAATGAACCTAGCCCTGAGCACATGAAAGTCTAGGGTAAATCTTTACTGATAAATTTTACAGACTGAATATACTGAAGTTGTAAGTTTAAATTTTAAATAAAATTATATATTTATTTTGCAAATTCACATCCTCCGATTAAGGTAAATATTTGTTAAAGTATTTCTCGTAACAAACTGACTATAATTTTAATAGGCCAATTGAGGAGCTCAGAGCAAAAAAACCGCTATTTTAACCCATTCAGTCAATGTACCAGAAATATTTGAGATAGAATTTAGATATTTTGGGATTAGTTTCCTACATACTAATAGATGAATTTCTTGAAAAGAAAAAAAATTACCAATTATGGGGGCGACAGAAGCCCATGTCAAACACACGTCTTAACGGTCACTGAATTTAAATTCTGTGCATTAATTCATTACAAACTCTATGGTTTTAGCAAAAATTTTGCATGAATTTCCGCGAAGCGAGAAATGAACAAGAAAATGTATTTCCATCTCTGTCGAGCTGTTTTTCCAAGTCAATGAAGGACTAAAGCAACTAAAAATTCATTCCCGACAAAAATTCGAGTATCAGTTGCCCAGGAATAAATCATATAAAATCACTCAATTTGCGTATGATGTATAATACCATGGTAAGGAATGGGTTAATAGGGAAATGCATACGACTTAGAGTTTTTTTGCTCCGAGCGCCTCAATTATGGATCATTAAGCTCTAAATAGTGTTTTTTTTTTAAATATCTACCGTCGTTGCGGGTGACTTTGCACGTTTTTTCGCTGTTTTTCAACTTTACCCTCTAAAAGTGGATAGTTAAAGTGAAGGGAGGGGGGTTTTTGAGTAAAATTATTTGTATTCAGTTGTTAATGAATGGATTTTGTGCCATTAGCATTAATTTTATAAAATTTTACTATGTTTAAAAAAATCAAGAAAAAAGGCTTGCAGTGGGGATAAGGTGCGGGTGACTTTGCACTTTTTAATAAATACTAAAAAATCAACAATTTCTGATAATAAACGACAATGAAGATCTTCACATCTAAGGGTAAGATGCACGAGATCTACAAGATGACATGATCGCCATCTTGATTTGACGTTTCTGTCCGCCATTTTGAATAACTGTCAAAATCTAAAACAGGTTCGATTGGGTTGAAATTTTAGTATGTTGTAGATGATATCAAGACCTTTTCAGAACGTATTTATGTTCCGGTCTACGTCAAGTATTTACCTTGATACAGATGCTCAAAGTTTAAAAATTTGAAAAATTCATATTTTGGCGATCTTTATTTTCTAATCCTGAACTTTAAAACCTAAACGAAATGCTTCAGTAAACATTAGAAATGGTTGAGGCTTTTATTTTATATATTTATTTACTCTTACATGATTAAAAAAATAAATGAAAAGTGTATTTATTTATTTTTTTATTTTTTTATCTTTGCAAAAGTTTTTCAGATCTTCAAATAATATGCTGTTATAAATAAAAACATTACTTTTCTTTTTGTTTGTTATTTAGATCTCATCGCCTAACGATAATACTTCCTTTTTTGTGATGGTTTCGATAAAAGAAGCTCTCCGTAGTTCTGTATTTATGAAAATGTCAAAATTTTGAACTTAGAGCCCCAGTATCCAGACAATCGCTTGACCTAGGTCGGATTTTATATATGTTCTGGAAAGGTCTTGACATCAGCGAGAACATACTAAAATTTCAGCTCAATTGGATAAGTTTTTTGTTATGACAGTTATTCAAAATGGCGGACAGAATCGTCAAATCAAGATGGCGACCATGCTATCTTGTAGATCTCGGTCATTTTATCTTAAGTTCCCAATAAATTGGATAATTTTTAGCCAAATACTTTTCTAATAAAGCTTTAGAAAAACCATTAAATGCAATTTAATAACATAAATCGTGCGTTCTTAGGAAGACTATAGTAAAAAAAAGGAATTTACTAAAAATAATGAACAAAATCGAAGTGGATTATTCTAGCCAGATAAATTTAGAATAGATTTAGGCAATTTACTTCTCTGAAATCGATTTTGGAATTGCATCTTCAGATAACTTTTTCGCGGAGTCGTTTTTTGACAAAATACCTATACTAGGATTTCATTGACTATTACTGAAACTACAAGAATCCTTTTGAGGATCATTGTGCCTTACTTGGTACTTAACATATCCCTATATACTTTGACATGGTAGACCGGATCGGCGAAGACTATCAATAAGTGCTAGAATTGTTCAAAGTCTCACGAACAGCAGAGTGCAAAGTCACCCCCCGAGTGCAAAGTCACCCGCAACGACGGTACTACTTTTTCGTGAAGAAATTTATTAAAAAAAAACATACTGGCCAAATATTACAGAACTTTTGGTGTGACTCTATGTCAATCGTGCCAACCACAAAAAATTTAACCACCAACAGACCCAAGTAAAGGTAAATGCGTCTACCACATTCGATACAAAAAAACACTTTAAACCATGCACATGTGGTATATGTGTTTTAACCTGAATTTTCATAAAACTATATAATATAATTAATTTCCTAAATTTTATCATACTCACAAACTAAAACAAATTTATCCCTGAATAATTGAGGCTTCTCCTAAAATTTAATTATGCGTGAAAATATGATATTGTGCAATAATTCAATTAATTCTATATAATTCATCATCCACTGCATTACATTGCTAATTTAATTGTTGTTGGTCAAATTTGTTGTAGCAAAAGATTTTTCTTTTTTTATAAAAGGCCCCATATTGAATTTTGTTAAGAAAATAAAAAAACTAAATCGTGTGTGATAAATAATTTATGGAACTGGAATAGAAAGTGAAGAAAATCCTTGTGGCTCTGCACTCTGACTTTCTTTTACTCCTCGTATATATCATACTTTTTTTCGATGTTTCTTTATTGATTTAAAAGCATGAAAAAATGAATCTTGTGATCTCATTTTCCGTTGAATACGGAGCAGTGATTGTGTTGTGGGACAAAAAGCCCTTGAGAGAAAAATGTCTTGAGGATCCATTTGATGTCCTTCACCATCCAACACTCTTGGCTGGTTTGCTCAAAAGGAGAATCTCGCGTGTCACAATACCATCCTACTCCATGGCACAAGACACACCATCTTCATCTCCCATATCACCATTTCCCAAAGATATAACACCATGAGATTGTATTAAGTGACAAAATAAATAAGACTTGGGATACTATTATGGGTGAGAAAACCCGTGGGGGTGTTGAGAGAGAGCAAAGAAGTAACATAATATTTGTCTCTGGGAAGCTTCGTCATTAACGTGCTCTGTCATATTTTCCTTCTTCATTTTCAAACCGTTGAGCTGCCACTTAGTTAGTCAATTCTCTCTTACTCACATTCACTCATTCTCACCCATATATGTCACGACCTTTTCGCGCTACAACACCTACAACCCCTAACCCAAAAATTTTCCACTTCAATAAAGAAAAGAATGAAAGCCACCCACATTTACACGCCCCAAAGATAACCCCAAACTTCCTCTTGCATTCACTACGTCTTTTGAGGTATCCACCACTGTTAGTGTATGTCACAGAGAACGATGAATTGACAATACACCCATCCACCCCCAAAAGTGTCTTTTATGTCACCAAGAATCCTCAAACATATACACCTCCAGCCCATTCCGTCACCATTCAACACACTCGAGTTAACTTGGAAACTTAGAACAAAATATGAATGATTTAGTTTTGTCTTGACTTCAATTATTCACATCCAGACTATCTTATATACAAGATAATTTTGTAAAAGAAATTACCCATGAAAAACTCAAAGCTTTTGACAGGTTAACAATTGTAGTTCATATTGTTCACTGAACTTGACTTCAGAAAAAAAGACTTTTGGTTCAATTCTGCAATTTAAAATGTCAATGTTCTTCTTGAACTTGAAAAAATAGGGAGTAATTTCGATATAGGGGAAACTGGGGCAAAAAGTCACAAATCGAAAATTTTAAAATTCAATATCTTCCAAGATAAATAAGATAGCGGCTTAATTTTTTTTCCATAGATAGCCTCCATAGGTCTCCTTCAATGTCGTAAGTTTGTTAGAATTCGAACAAGGAATTTAGAAAATAAAAAATATCGAAATTTTTAGCCCTATTCTTGAAATATTCTCCGTGCAGAAGATAACAATTATTACCTACTTATTTTCCAAAATTGATGCACTGGTGAATATTTTTTAAATAATTTGGATTTTTTGAATACGAATCCGCTATCTATTTTAGAATTTCACAAAATTTCTTTTCTCCAGAAATCCTTTTATTAAAAACGACCACTTGGGGTAAAAAGTAACAAAAGCTATGGAACAAAAAGTAACAAAAAACCGAAGCCATTTCTGATGTCTCACGGCGAAAAGAAACGTCATTATCATGTCTCGCCGGTTGTTGTTTGCATTGGTCAAATGATTTGCAGTCTTTTGTGTGTGTGTTTTGTAAAATAGCTTAAAATGCGCTTTTCTCACTCAGATAGAGAAAACGGTGTTTTACAAAGGTGTAGAAGAATAAATTTCCTATGAAAATATGTAATCTAGGTATTTTACTTAAATTTACGGAATCCCATAATAAAGCGAATCAAAATGTAATAATATCTTATGCCTGATAACGTATCTCCAGTGAAATCTGCACAAAAGTTTGAAGGCTTAAAAAAAATTAAAATGTATACTAGTCACTTTTATACCACTTTAGAGTGTTGCCAGATGTGTTCTTAACATGACATAAAAGTTTTGCTAGATTTAGTTAAGAAACATGGCTCCCACAAATAATACTGAAGAGTATAGACGAAAATTAGTTTGTAATTTTCAGGACAGTCATCCCACATTGAATAAATCTGAAGTCATAAAACATTTTATGACTATGGGAATATCGCGAAGGAGTATTTATAGCATCCTGTCGAACTATGAGAAGCGAAAAATCACTACACGAGCTAAGGGATCTGGAAATTTTAGCACCCTTAGTCAATCGAAGATGCGGGCTCGACTTGCAAGTTAACATCCAATAAAGTTGCAAAGTCGTACCGTGAGCTTGGTAACAAACTTGAATGTAGCAAAACAACGGTGAAGAAGTATCTAGAGTCTATGGGAATCAAGAGGAGAACCAGAAAACCGAAGCCAGCTCTCTCAGAAACTCAGGAAAAGACTCAAAAATTCGTTTGTCTCTTTTGATCCAAAATGTTTTTCACGCTCAGAACGACATTGTTTGTGTCATGGACGATGAGTCCTATTTCACCATGGATGGTAATAAGTGGCAGGGGCAGTATTATTATGTACGTGACGACAATGTAGACAAGAAAGATAAGTACGTTGAGCATACCAAGTACCCGAAAAAGGTCCTTTTGTGGCTTGTAATCAGTGCTGCTGGAATGTCTGAGCCCGCGTTCCTCACAAAGAGTCTAACGCAAAATTCTGACGCTTATATCAGAGATTGCTTGCCTAAGCTGAAAGCCTTCATCAACAAGTATCATCGAAGGGACAATG
The DNA here is from genome assembly GCF_024763615.1 of Phlebotomus papatasi. Classification (NCBI taxonomy): domain Eukaryota; kingdom Metazoa; phylum Arthropoda; class Insecta; order Diptera; family Psychodidae; genus Phlebotomus; species Phlebotomus papatasi. The sequence goes on from NC_077222.1 coordinate 35,537,247, forward strand.
TGACCTTCTGACCAGACCTAGCACCCAGCCATTACTCAAGGAAGACAATGAACGCATTGGAGGAACTTGACATACCTGTTGTCAAGAAGGAAGAAAACTCACCCTAACGTCTCCCAATTGAGGCCTATTAAAACATTTTGGGCTAATATTAAGTGAAAGGTGTATGCCCGAAACTTTCGACCCAAAACCGAAGTCACGCTGAAGGGAAAAATAAAACGAGAGTTGAAGAAGATGCCAACATCCACATTTTCGACATCAATGGCGGAAGTTCCCCGAATGTGCCGAAAAGCTCATCGGATCGGACCGGATTTTTTTCCTGAAATAAGTTCATACATAAACCTTTCAAAACATGTAAAAAAGTTATAATAAAACTATGTACAAATATTAGAAAATTGTGTTTGAACTTTGTGCAGATTTCACTGGCCATACGTTACTATTTGCCCCAGTATTTTTAAGAATGATCACAAAATTACCTTTTAGAAAACGGTTCGATAAATATATTTCCATACAAAATAGAAGAAAATGACTTTCACAGAGTTGTAGAGCGGTAAATTTCCTATAAAACTGTGCTAATTAGAAATTTTGGAGGTGCTCGGATAGCTTGTAAAAAAAATAAAATATCCGTTTTGTGACTTTTTGCCCCAGTCTCCCCTAATGCCTACAAAATTGATTACGTTATTGATTACGAAGAGCGCCGAGCTTAGTCGTTCAGATAAAATATCGGTTTCCAAATCTGTGTTCACTTCCATTCTGAATGGTTAAGATTTGGGTATAATGACCGAAAGAATAAAAAATTTGAGTACAAGCTGCCGGAGGTACCTCGACCGAGTAAAAACATTGTCTACCCCGTATCTCCAAAGTCTCAATCACTTCAATA